>NC_133949.1:3538243-3842826 GCF_031877795.1 Strix aluco | reverse complement strand
GCCTGGGCCATCCCTACCCTTCCGGGGCTCCTGCCCCCCCCAGGCACCCCGGGCTGAGCAGAGACGCCCGGAGACAGCGCGGGGTGTGCAGACAGCTGGGTGCTGTGGGTGCAGCGTGCTCCATCAGCCCGGGCTGGCCAAAACCGCCGCCTGGGAGAGGCCCCTCGCGCACAGGGCACAGCTCTTGCCTTGCTCCAGAAGAGCCGGATGCCTTCCTGGGTGCCCTGCCTCAATCTCTGCCAAGTCATGGCAGTTTCCCTTCCCTCCTGACGTCATCTGTTCGCTGACATCACCCGCTCCTGCGGGCTCGGCTGGACTCCTGCCCCCCGGGCAGTGCGGAGTCCTGTCCTCGGGAGAGCAATGGCAACGCATCCTCCTGTCGCTTGGGCACAGGCGATTGGAGACCAGATCAGCTTTTCAAAAGCAACTTTTTAATGACTGTTGGCATGGAGACAAGCATTTGGAGTGAACGCCGTTGGCATCATCTCTGCTCCCGTAGCACAGGGAGAGGGAACCTCCGGCTCGTCAGCTGGATCCACTTGTGACTCCGGTCGCACGTGTCTGTCCCCTCCCCGGCATCTCCCCGTTGGCAGCGGGGTGCTGGGGGGAGCTCCCCATGCAGGGAGGTGGGTGGAGCAGCCCATCTTAATTAGCTCATCCCTGCCTTGCCTCGGAGATCCTGTCTCTCTCATGCCACAAGACTTGGCCTGTGTTCTTGGCACCGAGCAAGACTCCCTGGGTACTGCTGTGCTCAGCACCTCCAGTCTTTGCCCTCCCCAACAGCTTTCCAGTCTATTCCTCGACGTATTACTTCTGGCAGCTGCTCCAGGAGCTCTGTCCCGTGCTCCAAATGGAAAACAGCGTCCCTGAAGTGGCAGCAGTGGCTGCAAAATGAGTGAGCAGCCTCAGGTGGTTTCTGAGCCGCAGCCAAGCTGCAAGTCTTGCAGCCCCCACTCCTGTGTCACGTGGAGCCTGGCTGAGCTCCGGATTTTGGTCGTGTCCGCACTGTCAGCCTCACGCAGGGCCAAGGGCTGGCTTTTCTCTGCCTTTCTGGTGAGGATTAATTCTGCACCCCCTTGCGCACGTCTGAGCTCTTCCTTCCATCGGCAGTCATGGTCCAGTCTCCCCCAGTGGCGGCAGGTCCTCAGGAACAGCAGGATGGATCTTAGATCAGCCACCGACTTCACCAGCCATCCGTCTGCAGCCTCAGCTCACAATACCTTTGTAATTTTTCGTGTGTAAGTGGAGCGTGTGACTCCTCGGGTTTCTGTGCTGCATTTTCAGTTGCTGTCAGCTGCCTGACTCACCTGAAAGCTCGTAAATACATCCAGCTCTGCAGACATGGGGCTGTTAAAGTGAAGTGTGTCTCTGACTTCTTTTTTTTTGCAGTCCCTGGTGCTTGCAGCATGAATGAAGAGCTGTCTGAGCCTCCTCCACCTAGTCCCAGCATCTCCAGGGCTCTTGGGGGGCCGGTCTTCCCGTAGCCATGTCTCAGGTTTGGGGGTCGGAGGCTGCTTTGCCCGTTGTCTCGGCTCCTGCCGCCCTCCCTAGTGCCCTGTATGGGATGGGTGGTGGCACCCAGCACTGGAGGGAGGGTGCGTGGACGGGGGCTGGCTGGAAAGGAGAGGGGACCTGCAGCCCTCACGGGAGGTGAGAAGCTGTTGGGGCTGGAAATGGGAAAGGCTGTTGTGTAGGGAAGGCAGGGACGTTTGCAAAGAGGGAATGCTGGCTTCCGTGGTACTCTGGAGCTTAGGAGAGGAGAAAAATGTTTCTTTGGGAGCCTCTTGATGGAATCTAGCTAAGAAGGGCGCTGCAGATGGGGGCGGGGTGGTCCTGTCGGTGTCTGGCTGGAGGAAGGTGCTGGCTTGTCTTGCTGGCGGGGTCCCGGCTCTGGCAGCCCGAGCGCTGGGGATCTGCCTGGCGTGTGCTGAGCAGCGGGAGCCGAGCCACAGGGCCACGGCGGGGCCGTGAGGGGACAGGCGGGATGAGCTGTGCAGCTCTAGCAGGGGAGAGGGCCCTCCAGTGCGACCGCAGCCAAAGGCATGGTCAGAGCCACCCACAGTCTCGGCTGGGACAGCCCGAGCACGGTGTCCTGGCCCTGTCGAGAGGCAAGGGTGGGGAGCTGGGGCTGGAAGGCTTCATCCTCCTCACCGGCCCTGGGCAGGGGTGGGCACAGGGAGCGCGGGGCACGTGCAGCTGTCCAAGGAGAGGCCTCTTCCCTCGGCAGGAGGCAAAGAGGTGAAGCCTCACGGTGGGCACTGGAAAGCTGGGCTGCCGCGATGCGGGAGGACACCAGGCACGGGCTTTTCCTGGCTGTCCTCGGGCAGCTTTGTAAGTCCCTTTGTGGGTAAGACCATCCTCGGCGTTAGAGTGATTTGCAGCAACAAGGTCTTCTGTGCCCCCACGTGGGCCACCACCATCCAGGTGACACCTGGATGGTGGTGGCCCAAAGACAGACCCAGACGCCTGTTCTGCTGCTTCATGTGTGAGGAGCTGTTTTTTCAGCCAATGCGTATGTGATGGGAGCTTCAAATCCCTGGGGAAGAAAGCTGGTCCCTTCCCCTGCAGCAAGCCTCGACCCGGATGACCCCAGCTCTCCACAGAAGGCACTGAAGGTCCTGTCTCCATGTGACCCGGGCCCATGTCTGCATGAGGCAGATGAGCAGAGCTGCCAGGGGAGGGGAGGAGGTTGCTCCTGGAGGCGTCGGGCTTGGAGTGATGTGAGAAACCACCAGCAGCCTGTGGCAGGGGCCTGGCAGCGTGCGCTGTGCCAAGCGCCGTCCGTGGGGATCCCCGGGGTGGCTGGGGAAGGTGCTGGGGCTGAGCACTGAGGTGCTGGCTCTAGGCCTGGTTTCAGCTGGTCTGCGCCCACTGCAGCCGATCCTTCTGGGCAGGAGGGTGCTGGTGTGGGCTCGGGTTAGGGTTAGGGACACCTCCTCCACGTGCCTGCCCAGACTCCGCAGGAGGAGGGGACGGAGGAGAAGAGAGAGCAGGGAGAAGGTGGGCTACCAGCCTCCAATGGAGGGCTCGTGGGGGTGACGGCAGAGGGGGCCCCGTCTCTCTGCTCTAGTCACGTCAGTAAATGAAGCCCCGTTCCCGGTGCCGGGAACTCTCCCCGCCGGTGGGATGTGCAGTGAAGCTCCTCCGCCCACCTGCAAAGGAGCACGGGGAGATGGTGGGGGGGGACCCCCAATAACACCCCTCCGGGTCCCTCGCAGGAGCCACCAGCCCATGGGAGCCCCACGGAGGCACGAGGGTGGGTGGGAGCCCAGATCAGGGGCTCAGAGGAGGGGATCCCCCGTCCGGCCCCTCCGGCCCCTGGGCCCTGCAGTGAAGGATTTCTGCCCGGGGGCACGGGGCGCGTTTGGGATGCAGGGGATTGCACAGCACTTATTATGGGATGTTTAAGAAAGGAAGCGAAAGTGGGGAAAGGGACGGATCTGGGTGGTTCGGGGAAGAACCAGCACGGGAAAGTACGGGAACACGCGGGGCTCCCCGGAGCCACAGGGCGACCCTGGCGGTAACGCGGGGGGTTGTCCCCGGGGGGGGTGTCCCGGAGGAGCGGGAAAGGTGCCCCCCCCCCGCTCCGCTCCGGCGGGTGCCGGGGACACGGCAAGGGGCGCCGCGCCCCAGCGCGGGGGGGGGCACCGGCGGCGCGGGTGGGGGGCGCGGGCCTCGCGTGGGGCCTCGTCCCGCCGGTTTGAGCCTCGTTGGCCCCTCGCTGCTCCCTGCCAGCACGGGGTTGGTGGACACCACCCCCTCCCCCCCCCCCCGGCCTGTCCCCGGGCTGGGGGTCAGTGCGAGCCCCTCCCGCCGCTGCCTGCCGGATCCCCGCGGTGCTGCCGCCGGGACCCCCAGGGGTGACCCCGCAGCCGTGTGCCCCCCCCATGCGATGTCCCGCAGGTGTGACCCCCCCAGGGGAGAGGCCCCAGCCGAGCCCCGAGTGTCAGCCTCAGCCGGGATCTCCCCTGACGTTATTCCCAGCACTGTGCCCCCCCCGGGGACTCCCCCCACTTTGACCCCCCCGCGGCTGTGACCCCACGGTGTGGTGTCCCCCGGTGCCCCCCCCTGCAGTGCCCTGCCCCGTCGCGCCCCTCGGCCCGGACCCCCCCGCCCCCCCCCCCGCCGCTCCCGCTCCGCCCGGCTCCGCCCCGCGCGCATGTGCCGCGCCCGCCCCTCCCCCGCGGCGGCCGGACCCAGCGGCGGCGGCGGCGGCGGCGGCCGGGCAGGATGAAGGACCGGACCGGGGAGCTGCGCGCCGTGAGTGGGGGGCGCCGGCCGCGGGGGGGGGGCGGGCAGCGCCTTTGCCCGTCACCGGGGACCGCCCGGCACCGCCTCGCCCCCCCCCCCCCCCCCCCCCGCCATGCCCGGACCGGGGACCGCCGTGCCCCGAGCGGCGGCGCCGGGGGAGGCTGGTCGGGGGCCGGGGGGACGGGGCCGAGCCCCGCGGTCTTCGCGGGGTGTTCGGGGCGGGAGCGGGGTCCCCCGGGTCGCGCCTCCCCTTCCCGCGGGCCGCTCCGGTTCCCCCCGGCGCTGGGCGGGCGGTGCCCCGGGGGACCCCACCTCCCCCGGCACCGAGTGACCGACTGCCGGGGGGGGGAAGAGCCGGCTGAAAGCGATCGCAGCCGGAAAAAAAAAAATAAATGCAAATGTTTGTTTTGAGCCGGCGGAGGGAGGGCAGCGCCCGGCGGGGGATGCTCTGCGGGCCGCAGGGCCGGGCCGGGGCGCACCGGGAACGGCCCGCGCTGCGCCCATTTTGCTTTTTCATCCTCCGGGCTCTGCTGATGTCACCTGCCGGGGAAGAGCCCGGGGCCGCGCCGCCCCTCCGGTGCTGCCCCGCCGCGGGGGCGTCCCCCGGTGCCCCCCGCCGCCGCCCGGTGCCCGCGGGTGCCCCCCGGGCCCGGCAGCTCCGCCGCCGCTGCCCGGGGCCGCTTGGCGCGCGGTGCCGTGACCCGGGGCTCCCGCCGCGGTGGCGGGGGTGACGGGTGGGGGGTGGTGAGCGGTGAGCGGGGCACCTTGTCCCGCCGGTGGGGCACTCGGAGACCCCCGCGGGTCACGGCGGTGTGGGTGGAGGCGAGCAGGCTGCCCCCCGCTGCCCCCCGCTGCCTGCGCCCCTGCCTGCGCCCCTGCCTGCGCCCCTGCCTGCCGGGGGCTGCGGCGGCAGCGCCCCCGCGTGCCCCGGGCCCCCCCTCTGCCGTGGGGCGGGGGGTGCTGCCGCCCACGGGCCGGGCGCTGCGGCGTGCGGGAGCCGCGGGGGGTCCCGGGGGGCGACAGCCTGAAACCCCCGGGCGCTGCTCCGGCATCCCCCCTCCTGCCGGCACACCAGCGCTTGCTTTGCTGCTTTTTCTTGGGGTTTTGGGGGGTTTTTTGGTAATGACTTCACGGTGGGGTCTGCCGAGCTGCCCGGGAGGCGAGTGGGGGGTGCGTGGAGCGGGGGACGAGCGGGGGTCTGGTCCGTGCTGCACCCCGGGTGGGTGACCTACGGGAGGGGAGGGGGCGACCCCGCCGTGGAGCGACGGGTAACGGGGGCGACTGTCGATGTCGGGCTGGTGGGACCCCACAGACCCCCCACCCGGGGGCCTGGCTCGGTCTGGACGGAGCTGGGGTGACGCCAGCGAGGGGCCGCGGGGGTGGCTGTCGGTGCTGGGGGGGTGGGGGCTCTATAAAGAACAACCGCCCCCCCTCAGCCGGAGTGCCTGGAAAGCACCCAAACAGGGGGCTCTTTTCTCCACCAACAGCGCAGGCTGTGAAATAGGATTGGAAAATAGGCTTTTTAATAATAATAGTAAAAACCAGCCTGTGAATGTCCTCTTGGCAGCCTGTGCTGGCTGAGAAGTGATGCCGTAGAGTATTTTAAAATCTCTCTGTTCCTTTCAATATGTCTTGAGAAAAATCAAATGCATTTTCGCTGTGCTGCTGGTCCCTATTCAGCATGGTGCAGCTCTCCCTGGGGGTCCCTGCTCCCCCGGGGCTGGGGGGGAGCGTTGGGATAGCCGGAGCGGAGCAGAGTGGGTGCCCGCGCTGGGGCAGGGGCTGGCAGGGCTGGGGGGAGCAGGGCAGCACCCCCGGGAAACGGGGATTTACAGCCGTGGTGGTGGCGGTCATCTGGGAGGGGCGAGATGCTGCAGTGGATGAGGATAGGGAATGGTTGGGCTTGTTTTTTCTGTGCTGAGAGTAGCCAGCCTCGTTAATAGCCTGGGCCAGATTTTTTCCCATTTTAATACAGTGTCTAAATTCTGCCAGGGATGATAAAAAAGAAGAATTAAAAAAAAAGAGCTGGTGGTACTGGAGCTGAGGAGGGGCTGCAGGGCTTACACTGCTGTGCAGAACAAGAGCTTCACGCCTTAATGGGCTTTTTAAAATGGTACTTGAAATTCAAAATCTAATCCTGTGTCTTTTCTGAACCTTGGTGCTCCAGTTGTGTTCAAACTCACCTGAGCTTATTGAGTGCCCTGGGGGTGGGGGTGCCCCCAGGCCTCCTCTGAACCAAGGACAGGAAATTTAGCTTACAGCTGAAAAATGTCCTCTTGTGGTGGAGGAAGAGCAGCCGAGGGCTGGCCGTGAAGGATGCCTGGAAGGAGCCCAGCAGAGCTTTGCTCTCAGCTGCTCGTGGGTAGGTGCTGCGGCTCTAGCCTGGATGGTGTTTCCTGCACATCTGGAGCTGGGCTGGAGCCGGTCCCCTTCCCCAAAACCCCCAAAAGCTGCCCCTCCTGCTGCCGTTGTCCCTCTGCAGCGTTGGGGACAGAGCAGGGATGGGACAAAAATGATCTGAAAAATAATTTATTTTGCTTTTGGGACCGTGTCTGAGCTGCTTCTCCCTGTGCTCCAGGCACTTACTAAAATGTCTTTATTTAGGCTCTGCTGTGTTGTGTCCTCCAAAGCTTGAGGAGAGCTGGTGCTGAGGGTGCTGCGTTATAAAAAGCCGTCAGCTCCTGCAGGTGGAGGACGAGCCTGAGGCTCCGCTTGACATGTGGAGCTCAGCTGTCCTGGCCCTGGGTGCCACGGGGCCGGGGCAAGGTGATGTGTGTGTGCAGGACTGTGAGGGTCCCATGCTACTCCATCCTGTCTGGAAGGGGACAGCTCAGTTTGGGTGAGATGTCAGGATTTCCAGAGTGTGAGACAGGTCCAAATGGTAAAATAATTATGAATGATATTTTGAGAGAGAGCGGGAAGAGGTGAGGGACTTGTGCAAGGGTTGTAGGATCACAAAGTGGTTTGGGTTGGAAGGGACATTCAAAGCCCATCTAGTTCCAGCCCTGCTGCCACAGGCAGGGACACCTCCCACTAGCCCAGGTTGCCCAAAGCCCCGTCCAACGTGGCCTTGAACCCTTCGAGGGAGGGGGCAGCCACAGCTTCTGTGGGCAACCTGTGCCAGTGTCTCCCCACCCTCAGTGTACAACATTTCTTCCTTATGTCCAGCCTAACCCCACCCTTGGTCAGTTTAGAACCGTTGCCTTGTGCTGGGGACCCCCGAGCTGGCCGCAGTGCTCCAGGGCTCTGAGGAGAGCGGGGCAGAGGGGGAGCATCCCCTCCGTCGGCCTGCTGGCCACGCTGCTGGGGACGCAGCCCAGGAGACGCTTGGCTTTCTGGGCTGCGAGCGCACATTGCTGGCTCATGTCCCATTTGTCACCCCCCAGCATCCCCCGGTCCTTCTCTGAGGGGCTGCTCTCCCTCCCTCCCTCCCTCCCTCCCTCCCTCCCTCCCCCAGTCTGTGCTGGTTCTGGGGTTGCCCACCCCCTGTGCAGGACCTTGCACTTGGCCTGGTTGAACTCCATGAGGTTCACATGTCCCCCTCCTCCAGCCTGTTCAGGTCCCTCTGGATGCCACCCCTTCCCTCCAGCGTATGGCTGCACCGCTCAGCTCAGTGTCACCGGTGAAGTTGCCGAGGGTGCGCTTGATCCCACTCTCTGTGTCACTGCAGATGTCGAGCAGTGGCATGGAAGTGGCATGTGGCAGTTCCTGGTCCCTGGTCCCGGGGTGCCCTGTTTCCAGCACAGCTCAATTCCCTGCAGTTGCTCCCTGTTGCTGAAGCAGTGAGACCATGCCAGGGCGCTGTGGGCTGCTGTGAGATGCCTGCCCGGGCTGGGAGAAGGGGTTTTGAGGGGACCCAGCAGCTGGAGGGGTGCCGGGGGTCGGTGGCTGGGTGCACCCAGATGGTTCAGTCAGGATTGCTGTCACTCCATGCACTTGGCGTTACCAGCCATTAAGAAACATGTGGCTGGGTGATTTCAGGAGGATGAGACTCTGCTGTCAAAATTTCATACAGCCAATTAGCAGAATTTCCAATAGTAATCGATTTTTGGTGACTGTAGCAGTCGCTGGGTTCTAATTGGGCTGGGAAAGACCATTTGTTGGTTGACAGATCCTCTCCCCATTCCCTACAGACAGTGCTTGCCTGATGCTTTATCTTGCAGTTACGTGATGGAAGCGTTCCTTGAGATGCTGGGGTGGACACTGCCCAAATGGTGGGTTCGGGCGCTGTGGGGAGAGGTTTGGCAAGGCCTCCGTGCGTGCGGGATGGGGTCCAGGCCTGGCAGGCTGCAGTGCTGGCAGAAGCTCCCCCAGCATGAGAAGGGTCTTCTCCAGAGTGGTGACAGGAGGGGAAGGACAGTTCGGAGCTGGAGGTCCCCGTTTGCCCCCAGCACAGACCTTGTGTGGTGGGACCAGTTCGTCTAAGACTGGGTGGCCACAGAGGTGTTTGCAGGACCGAAGCCTCAATGGTTGCTGGCAACAAAGCGAGTGTACGAGGTGATGGTCACATTTCTGGTGACCTTCCCGCTGGGTCTGAAGGCTTGCCTTGCTCAAATCAGTGTTAATTGGGAATAATGCCTCCGGGGTTTGAAGAGTCGCCCTTTATTTCATGTCTAGCTTTTCTTTCTCATCATACCTTGTTTTTTGAGTAAGGAGCTGTTGCCCAACCCACGCCAACGGGAGAGGCACAGGTGCCAAACCAGACCTGCTTTTGCACGTCTCCAGCTTGCAGAAATGGTCAGAATGGTTTTGCCTTTTCCTCCTGCGCCCTCACTCCTCCAGCAGCTGTTTTCAAGTCCCTTTTTCTGGCAATATCTGTGAGTTTGTGCCGTGCCACTGTCCTCCCCAGCCGACTGAAACCCCCTGCTCCTGCCTGCCTGCCTGCCTGCCAGCCGCGTCCCTGTTTCGATGCTGCCTCCTGCCCGTGGGAGTTGCGGGGAGGTGCGTGTTAAAAATAAAAGGAGAGAGAAAGCGAGGTCGGCTCCAGGTCCTGCTCCCCGGATCCACCCTCTTCCCTCCTGTGGCAGCTGAAGTCTGCAGTGTGGCCCCCCAGGACTTGCAGCCAGACCTTGCTCCATCCCTTCTCATTAATAATTCTGTGCTGCTCCCACTGATGATTTGTCTCTTGGGGGCACAAATGTGAAGTCGACCAAAGTTGCTGTTTGCAGCAGGAGTCAGGTCTCGTCTGGGCAGTGGGGCTTTTCCGGAGCCATCCCCCAATGCAGAAGTCCCTGTGGGCCCCGGAAATAGATATATTTGCTTATTTAAATGCTGCCTTTCATTCCTTTTTTAACCCTCTTGGTTGCCTGGTGTGCTTCTGAGCTCTTCTGTTCAACCAAAAGGGTCATATAAATAATTCAGCTTCGCTTCTTCCCTCGTTGGTCGGGGACTGGGGGCTGTCACGTGGTGGGTGACAGCTGGTGGCTCCCCAGCCCGCACAGCCGCCTGCTCCGGCTGCGGTCAGTGGGGTGGGTAGCGATGCCGAAAAGCTGATTTTTCTGGGTGCTGGAAGGAGCAGAGCTGCTGGGGAAGGCTGTGCACCACGGCTGCCCTTGGACCACGCCTGGCCCAACCATCTCCCCGCCGCGAGGATGCGTCTCCGGGGGGGGAAGATGCTTCGCCTGCTCCCTCGGGGTCCTGGGGAGCGGGAGGGGGTGAGACATGGGGCAGCCCTCGCTCCAGGGATCTGCGGGGCCGCTCAGCCGGGCAGAGGTGATGTAGCGTGCGCCCGCAGCGCTGGCCTTGCACGCTCTCTGTCCGAGAGGTTCTTCTGCTCCCCAGCGGTCGTGGGGGCCTGGGCATCCCTGTGCTGCGGGGGGGCCGTTAGCAGCGGTGGGCACGCACCCGCACCGGGCGAGCTGAAGAAAACTTAAAATTGGGAAGAGCCTTTGATGTGCTTTAAACACAGCAGCGTGCAAAGCCCAGCCTCCAGGTCAGCTCTGGATGGTGTTCCCTGTCCCCACCCCGGGGGGAGCGGGGCGATGGATGGGGGTTTGGGGGGCCACTGGCCTTGGAGGGGGACGCTGAGCCCCGGGGTCCCTTGGTGTCTGCTGGGGCACTCAGGGTCTGGCGTGGTGGGGGCTTGGTCCCACTAAGTCACCCTGAGGGCAGGAACACTCTCTGCCTCCCGAAACCTGGTGCCGAACAGTCATGAGATGTTGCGTTCACAAGCCACGTACGTTGGCTGCGGGCTGGATGTCTAAAAGGGCTTGAGCCAAAGGGGTTTAGACTAGTTCCTGTTGTTTTAATTGCAAGTGTCTTTGTGCGAGCTGCTCGGAAGCTATACAAATGTTTGTTTTGCTGTGTATCTCCCCGTTAACAAGATTTCTCAGGAAATATGCAAAATTATCACTACAGGCAGAACATGTACAGTAAGGCTCATTAAGCTAAGTACTGTGATAAATTGCTACTTCCAGAAAATTACGTATATTAGCAAAAAGGAGGAGAGTGAGCCCAAGTGGAAGACCCGGGAAGACGGAGTGTGCAGAAATATCCTGGCTCCAGGCGGCTGGAGGGTGACCTGAGCAAACCCGCGGCAGAGGACGGCTGAATGTCCTTGGACCGCGGCGTCTGCAGGATTATCCTTGGAGGAGATGCATGGGGAGGGGAAGGCGAGCAGAGAGGAAGGGTGTGGGCAACAGAAACAGTGATGCTGTGTCAGGACCAGACCAGGCATAAAGCCAGCAGGACCATCTTAGAAAAAATATAAAATGAGGCAACTCTGGAAGCACAAGGAGTAGAAAGTTTTGCTGAGCTGGAAGGCAGGGGGAGAGGGCAGGGGTGATGTGCCACGGGCTGCCTGCATCTCTGCCCTTGGCAGCCAGCAGCAGGGCTGGTGTCTGAAATGTGGGCGCTGCCTCGCCCCCCAAACAGGGGAGCAAACTGATGGCTGTGAGCAGAGGACGGGCTGGGGCATGTGGTGTGTCATGGGCTCACAGAACGGTTTGGGTTGGAAGGGACCTTAAAGATTGTCTCGTTCCACCCCCCTGCCCTGGGCAGGGACACCTTCCACTAGCCCAGGTTGCCCAAAGCCCCGTCCAACGTGGCCTTGAACCCTTCGAGGGAGGGGGCAGCCACAGCTTCTGTGGGCAACCTGTGCCAGTGTCTCCCCACCCTCAGTGTACAACATTTCTTCCTTATGTCCAGCCTAACCCCACCCTCGGTCAGTTTAGAACCGTTGCCTTGTGCTGGGGACCCCCGAGCTGGCCGCAGTGCTCCAGGGCTCTGAGGAGAGCAGGGCAGAGGGGGAGCATCCCCTCCGTCGGCCTGCTGGCCACGCTGCTGGGGACGCAGCTCGTGTGTCTTTATGTGATGCTGGCGTGGGGTGCGGCGCTGTTTGGGGGGTGATGTGTGAACCCAGAGGCACCCTGCTGCCATTCCTGCAGAAGGCCATAGACATGGCCCTTCTCTACTGCCCTTCTCTACTGCCCTTCTCTACTGCCCTTCTCTACTGCCCTTCTCCGGTACCTGCTCCACACTACTGTGTCTGAAAGCCGACAGGTCACATCAGGAAGAAAGTTTCTTCAGTACCTCAAATCTGCAGGATGATGCTGGTCCTGTGCAGGCAGCTCCGGGTGACTGGCTTAACCAGGCATCCTTGAACGTGGGCTGGGATAAGGGACCCGCCGTGAATCCAGTTTACTTTTGCTGCTCACCTTTTCTTGAGCTACCTATCTGTGTTGTCTAGTTTGAGTTTTGTAAATAGATGTTTTATTTGCTTTTCTTTAACCTGCCTTGAACACAAGCAGGTCCTAACTGCTCAGGTCCCACATGAGAGATGTCCTGAAGCCTTCTTCGGTGTGGTACTCTGAGTATTTCCAGTGGAGGTGCAGGAGATGCCCCTGTACAGCCACTCTTCTCTGGCAGGAGGGTCTCTTCCTCCATCACCTTTTGCAGGAGCTTTGGAAGTAGTAAGTGGAGCCCAGGACATCTGCTGACTGCTGGCCAAAAACTGCCTTTGGGGACATCCAGAGGAGAATGGGAAATCCTTGTGCTGTAGCAGGTGTGGAGAGGTCAGGCTAAGGGAAAGCTTCCCCAGGGGTGCCAATGGGGAGAGGTTCTCCAGGTCCCGTTGAGCCAGAGCTGTGTTCGACACCTTGCTGTGGCACACAACCTCCTCGGCCCATTTCACAACCGTGTCGAGACCTGTTGTAGAGAAGTTTTTTGTCCCTGCTGCCGTTGGACAGCCATTGCAGGACCACAGTCATCAAATAGGTGAATGGTTTGCGCTGGAAACGACCTTCAGAGATCATCTAGTCCAACCCCATTGCCATGGGTGGAGTCATCTTCACTAGATGGTCCTGACTGGATTGAAAAATTCCAAATCTCCTGCCCAAAATTATTTGCATTCATTTGTTTTCCTTCCTCTGGAGAAGGTCCCTCCTCCCTGCTGCCTGCTCCTCTAGCGTTCACCGCCAGGCGCAGGGGACAAACCTGGGCTGCGTAGCGTCAAAATCTGCTGCGAGATGGGACTGAGCTTTCCGTTAATAGTGCAGTAGTGGATACTTACAGACCTGGGTTTCTTTTCATGGGAGCTCACTGAAAAATAATTAAAAATGTAATCTGCTCACGATGTCCTGTGAGTTTTCAGAAGCTCAGTGCCAGCCGTGGCCACTTGCTGTCACGCAGTGCTTCTGCTGTGATGTCCACTGGGGATTTTCTAGTATTAAGTCTTCCATTTTATCTGCCATTGCTTTCAGATCTTCCATCAAGTCCTGTCAGACTTAGGGTTTGTGGTGTATGAAACGACTGTTTGGTTTTCTAGAAGACATTTGCTTTCTGGGAGGGTTGGTGTCTCACCTGGATGGTGCTGAGGTTCCTTTATATGGTGTAGGCAAGAGCACCAAAGAAATGTCATTCCCGTGTTTGAGCATTCTTGACCACTTGAGCAACCTGGTCTAGTGCAAGACATCCCTGCCCATGGTGGGGGGGTAGGACTGGAGGATCTTTGAAGGTGGTCCCTTCCAAACCAACACATTCCATGAGTGTCTGTAGGCAATGCAGTCTGATTTAAAGAATAACTTTTGTGGACCGCCTTGATTTTCACATGTTGATCCTCTCCTGGTGACACGGGCCGTGGGAGCTGTGGTGCCGCTGGCATCACCTCCTCTGCCTGAGGCTTTCCTCTTTTCTCCGGCAGCTTCCCAGTACAGACCTCATGGTCGCTGGTGGGTATCACCAGGGCTTGGTGTCCATCGTGGAGCACTTGGTAGATACCAAAGCACGTGGCGATCCTGGCACAAACCTCTCCCAGTGCTGACCCTGGTGAATATGCTACGGGGTGGAGAGGAGAGACGAGTGCTGTGGCTGCAGGTGCTCCTACTGCCAGTGTAAAGCTCTGGGCTGCACAGAAGCCATAACAAGGATGGTGCCACCATTAGAAGGATGTTAAGAAATGAATTTCAGATGAATTAAGTCTGTCTGCTGTTTTTTGCCCAAATTTTTCTTTAGCCATGATTGCAAATTTGTAATATATTGACTGTAGAATATCGATGCCTTTCCGGTAGATCACAATGCTGTCCATGTTCTAGAGCTACAGGAGAGGTTGGGGAGCTCAGTGCCTTGCCCCCTGCAGCACTGTTGGCACCTCTGTCACCCCTGACGCTTGTTCTTAATAGTTAAGTGGAATTTTACATGCCTGCTTCTAAAACTGAGTTTAAGAGTTGACCACGTCTCTCATAAAGCGGTTGGGCTTCGTGCCAAAGGCCGGTAACGTAATTCTGCAGCAAGGAAAGCCAACACCTAAGGACAAAACTCTTGGAAATCTTGTTCTCCCTTGCACTGCTAGTGTTGGAAATTGGAAACTCCTACTGACTCATGCAGATGTTGCTGAATGCTAAAGTCATTTGTACCTTGAACTTTTATCCGTCAAAAAGTTGTTAGTGGGAAGTATGGGCTGGTTTTGGTGAATACTGGAATTAGACATAGCTGAGCTGAGGCCTGCGTGCTATAAAACACCCAGTTTATTATGCTGCATAGCTGTACTATATATGTAGTCTGCAAAAAATGCTAATGCTGAGACTGTAGGTAAATTAAACCATGCTCTCAGGTGGTTCAGCTCTCCAGGGCTCTCTCTTGGGAGCAGACCCTCCGGCTGTCCTGGTCCTCAGCCTTGACACCACCTCCCTGAAAACCCTCTGGAGCAGGACTTCTGCCTCTGGACTCCTGAGGAGAGAGTTGGTTTGGCTGCTAAAGCGAACCCTGAGGTGTGAAGGGTCAGCGCAGCCTCCCAGGATACGAGGGTGGCGGTAGTTTGGCGGGTGGGACACGCGTGGGTGCTGTGGGTCTTGTTCATGTGAAGCTTCAGCAGCATTGCTGCCGTGAGCTGCTCTTCTGCTGAGCATTGCAGAGCTGGGCTGGGATGTTTCCAGGGATCTGGGCATCCGTATGCTTTAATATGTGTCCTGTAGGCTTTTTAAGATGGCTGAGAAGAGCTCTTGGTGCAGCTTGCTGCCGAGTTATTCTGACCTCGTGCTTCTCCTCGGCAACGTGCGCAGCTGCACGCCAGGGCTGTGCCGAGCGAGCTGCCGCGGGACGACAGCGATGCCCTGGGCTCCTGGCCGTGGGGTGCGGGGAATAAATGACCCGTGTTGGACCCCCGTGTGCCGCTCTGTGCAGGGACACGGTCCCAGCCACGACCCTCTGCTGCTCAGAGAGCATCCCCCCACTGAGCAGCCTTCTGTTGTGCATCCTCCAGGGTGCTTTGGTTTTATACAGAAAGGGCGGTCGCTTTGCAAAGTCAAGCCTAGGTGGCTGAAATTTCTCAGGCTGGGCAGATCAGTGTGGAGGTGTCCAGTAAATAAAAAAACCCCAGATTCAGCCTGAAAGCGAAGCCGGCGAGCAGCATCCTGCATCTCTTAGGGATGAGGCCATTTTTTTGCTTGACTTACTGGTCCCTGAAAGGAGAGTGGCAGCTGTTGCGGCTTTTTCCTTTTGTTGTGCTTTTGTGAAGCTTGCCTTATGCCTGGTGGGGATGGGAGGCAGCGTGTGGCGTTGGCCCCTGCAGCCCCGCGGCTGGAGGCAGAGCTGGGGCTGCCTGCCTGCTGCCTGTTGGGGTGCACGGGTGTCCTCTAGGAAGGGGTCGGTTTTGTGGTTGTGGGTGCCGCTGGCAGGGCTTGGCAGGGGGACGAGCCGGGGGCAGCACGATCTCCTGGGATGCAGAGAGGTGCCCAGCGCCGGCCAAGCCCATTGCTCCTCTGCCCTGGTGCAGCTCTGCTGCTTGTACCGGCTCCACAGATGCATCTGGACATGGTCAAATAAATCTGCAACGCTAACAGAAGAGGGCAGGAGCTAAAGCCTGCGCGTAGCCACCGCTGAGATAGATAATCGAGACCTCATTATGCCCTGCCACAGCTCGCCCTGCCTGCTGCCTCTTGCTTTTCGGAGGAGAGCAGGCTTCAAGTCAAGGTTGGTTTGTGCTCCTCTGCCATCTTCCAGAAAGCGCCTGTGGAGGGAACAGGGCTTTTTCGAACCAGAGGGATGTCATCTGCTCGATAATGAATTTATTAGCTGTGTGCTTGTTGCAAAACCACAGCGCTGGGATGCTCCCGGCCTCTGGACCATCTTTCCAAGCACTGCTCTGCTTCGCCAGGGAGGTTATTGCAGCTCAGCTCTGCCTCCTCTTGGGGTTTTGGCCCTTGTGGAGGGGCATGTTTAACCCTGCGAGGCCTGAAAGACGCTGGAGGAGCTCTGGCTGACCTGCCCTCCCATCCCTCTCCGCATGCTCAGCAGCACCAGAGGCAGCAGGGAGGCAGTGGTGCCACCCCTGCTGCCGGCACTCTGCTGGGCCTCCAGCGGGCTGGAGAAAGAAAAGATCCTGTGAAGGAGACCCCGGGTCCCCAGTGCTGCCTGAAAGTGCCCGAAGCAGGGCTGGGTGTTGAGGGAGGTTGATGAGGGCCCTCCTGCTCTTCTGCTCCAGCCGTGCCGGCGGCAGAGCACCCGCTCCCCACGCCAGGGAGGCAGGCAGCGATCCGCACTGCCGCGGTACCTGTGAAGTGGGCAACACCAGTAACCCCCCAAGGCTGCGGGGCGGTGGAGCTGCTTGCTGGCTGGTTGTGTTAATTAACTTGGGCTTGTCGCCTGCTGTAAGCTGGTTTTAGAGCCAGTCTCACCTAAGGCACTTTGCTGCCGCTCTGTTTCCTCCGTCCCCGTAAGGAGTCTTGGGCACCTTTGCTGCCTGAGGTTACCACGCGTCAGGCACACCTGGCGGATGCAGGGATGGGTGGCGGCTGTTTCGGCAGCTGGGAAGCACCGGGAGGATGGTGTGCCCGGTGTGCTTGCGTGGCATTGGGAGTGGATGCTCCTCGCCTGTCACTGGCAAGCAAGCCTGAGATTTCGAAGGCTGTGAATTGTTTGCTGCTTGTGTTGAGCAGCACCAGCGGGTAGCGTTGACCTAGGTTGGAGCTTTCTGTGTGCCTTTGAAAACCTGGGGTGCTCACAGCTGGGATGCAGGAAGCCAAAACACTGTCGACTGGGTGGAGACTTCAGGTTTCCTTAGGAAAGGTGTTTTGGTTTTGTTTCTACTTTGGCAGCAGTGTATGAAAAAACACTTCAAGCCTGGGGTGAGTGCCCGTGAGGGTCAACAATGTGCCTGGGCCGAGCCCCAGGACTGAGGGAGAAGCTGGCAGCAGATGATCCTTCAGCACCCTGCATCACAGAATCAGAATCCCAGAACCATCTGTGTTGGAAAAGCCCTTGAAGCTCCTCCAGCCCCACCATGAACCTCACCCTGACCGTTCCCAACTCCACCAGATCCCTCAGTGCTGGGTCAACCCGACTCTTCAACCCCTCCAGGGATGGTGACTCCCCCCCTGCCCTGGGCAGCCCATTCCAACGCCCAACAACCCCTTCTGCAAAGAAATCCTTCCTAATATCTATCCCTGGGAGCTGTGCCTGCCCGGTGGCATCGAGTCCTGGGTAGCCCCGCAGCTCACACCGGTGCTGCCTGCCCGGTGCGGGGTACGGGGCTGGGGGCAGCGGGACCAGACGATCAGCCCAGCACCGTGTGTCGAGGTGGTACGGCACTGAGGGTATCTCCAGTGACGTGGGTTTGACAGATGGTGCCCTCCTCCAGCCCGGAGTGGCACGTGCCCTCCCGATCAGCAGGCTCCATCCTTGTAATTTCCTCTTCACAGGGCTCCCGGCTGGGCTTTTGTGCCGCTCTCCCCACGCACAGCCGGGCAGCGCTGCGTTCAGTGCCTGCCCTAAATAACCATCGCCCTGCCCGTGCATCAGCGCTCTGCTGTGCCCGGGGGGCGAGCTGCCTCGAAAAATAGAAATGCCTCCGACAAGGCTGTGTGTGGCTTTGGCAGAAACCCTCTCCCTGGGCGGTGGGTTGCCTTCCTCTGGGATTTCTGGCTCTAGTAAATGGCAGGGTCCAGTGGGCAGCAGGGATGGGACTAAGCAGTGCAAGGAACCAGGACCGTTTCGGAGGTGAAAGGGAGGGGAAGGAGATGGGCATCTTCACTGGCAGCATGCCTTTCCTCTGCTGCCAGTACTCTCTGGCCTGCGTGGTCATGGTAAAAGCCTGTGTTTAATAATGGGGAATGCTTTCCTCGCCAGCTTCAAGAGGGGGGCTAAAATTCCTGCAAATTAAGATCCTGCCAGAATGAAGGCAAGAAAAGCTGGATAGGCTTGGGGGAAGTTGTGATGGAGGTGCGTTTTCCTGTGCAGGGCTGCAGAGGCTTGCTGGTGCTTCCCATCCTGCTTGCCCTGGGAGAGGGCTTTCATAGGATCAGAGTTGGAAAGGAGCTTCAAAGATCATCCAGTCCAGCCCCCCTGCCCTGGGCAGGGACACCTCCCACTAGCCCAGGTTGCCCAAAGCCCCGTCCAACGTGGCCTTGAACCCTTCGAGGGAGGGGGCAGCCACAGCTTCTGTGGGCAACCTGTGCCAGTGTCTCCCCACCCTCAGTGTACAACATTTCTTCCTTATGTCCAGCCTAACCCCACCCTCGGTCAGTTTAGAACCGTTGCCTTGTGCTGGGGACCCCCGAGCTGGCCGCAGTGCTCCAGGGCTCTGAGGAGAGCGGGGCAGAGGGGGAGCATCCCCTCCGTCGGCCTGCTGGCCACGCTGCTGGGGACGCAGCCCAGGAGACGCTTGGCTTTCTGGGCTGCGAGCGCACATTGCCGGCTCATGTCCCATCTGTCACCCACCAGCATCCCCCAGTCCTTCTCTGAGGGGCTGCTCTCAGCACCCTTGTTTTTGACCCCTTCCTGTAGCTGGCCATCCTGTTGGGTGTGTGGCAGGGTGGCACGGGGCTGCAGGCAGGACACGTGTCCCCAGGCAGAGCTGCTGTGCAGGCAGAGCCCCGTGGGCTGTCTGCCCCCAGCCTGGGCTGCGGTGCTGGCCCTCAGCCCCACACAGCCCCTGTGCTGTGGGGTGAACCCCTGGGCAGGACGATGTGCTGGGCTGGGGGCCCTGAGGGGCAGGGATGAGCCAGGCTGGCTGTGGCGGGTGCTGGGATGGGTCGATGGTGGGCTGCTGCCCAAGGACAGGCTTCGAGGTACGGGGCTGGAAGGAGCACAGAAGAGGAGTGGTACAGCTGGTGCAGGGGGTCAGCTGGAATAACAGCCCCGTTTCCTCTGAGAAATCCCCCCAACGAGCAGCCCACCGCGCTGCAGCCGGATGGTTGCGCTGAGCTCACGCAGAGCACACGCCAGGGCTGAAATCCCCCGCGGCTGTGGGGGCTGGCGGGGCCCTTCTTGGCGCTGACACGGAGAGGCTGGGCAGGGTGGTGGGGAGGAGGGTGCCGTGACCCGGGGGCACGTGTGTCCGGGGCAGCGTTTGCGTTGGCGGGTGCATCTTCTGTCACTCGCAGCGTGTGTCCCCAGGATCTGTTGGCATGATGTATTTCTGAGATCCTCGGGGGGCGGGTGTAGGTGGGAGTTTGTGACCACTCGTGCTGTTCGGGATAACGCTGGCACAAGGCAGGCAGAAACCGTGCGTGTTTGTGTGTGCTGGCAGAAAATCCCTCAGTCCCTGCAGGAGTTAAAGGTGTTGTACCTGCCCCTCTGATGACTCTGGGTACCACCCGTCTTAATCGAAGGCAGTTGATGCTTCAAATCAAGCATGGCACAAACCAAGCGGGATTTCTGGTGAAATGCAACGTGGATCCCCATAGCAAGCATCCATCCATACAGACATCCTTCCTAGCTTTAGGAGATGACACTTTTTAACCGCCTCGATGGTGAGCGCTCCTGCTCACGTGCTGTGGGTTGCTGGGGAGGTGCCTGTGCTGCTCTGGGAGCGGTGGAGCGGGTGTTGGCGTTGGTCTGGGTCTGTTTGTAGACCCCAGATGGACCTTTGCTTACGGCCCGTGGCGGCTGTGCCGGTGCAGTGGGGCTCGCTCGGGGGCTGAATGGATGATGCGGTCGGCAGCGGAGCTGGGACTTGATAGTTTGCTGTGACAGGTTTGAGCGAGGCTGGAGCAGTGATGGCAGGGACTGGGGGGGAGGAGAGGGTGTGGGTCCCTCCAGCCTGGCTGTCTGGTGGCATCGGGGTTCAGGAGGGGTGTAACAGAGCCCCTGGCCAAATCCTGCCCCTGGCCCCGGGGCTCTGTGGGTGGTGCTGGACGTGGTGTTGGACGTGGCAGCGCATCCAGCTCTGTGCTAAGCCTGAGTCGTGCTCTGGCTCTCGGTGCTGGGCTGTGATCACTGGCAGGGAGTGGGAGAGGCTGGTGTGGACCTGGTGCAAGAGCAAACTGCTGAATTTTGAAAGCAGAAAACTTCAGGGAAGAGCTGGGTCCTGATGCCAAGGGCATTGTCGTCTGCGGGGGGTGTGCAGAGCTCTCTGCAAGGCCAGCCAGGTACCGGCATGCCCGTGCAGGCAGGGCCATCGCCCCGCTCCCGCTCTGTATCCCAGCATGATGGTGTGTGTTTAGCAACGGGGGGGAGGGATTGAAGTCAAAGCAGGAGAAGGCTCTAGGTGCTCATCCTCAGGTTGATCTTGCCCAGCTCCATCAAAATCCAAATGCACCGACCAGTTTTCGGGCTGGAGGCCTCTGCCGTGTCCCAGCCTGCTCAGCCCTGGCGTGGGGGCCGGGATGTGGCCAAGATGGACAAAGTCTGAATTCCTGGCTTCAGGGGATGTTTCTTTTCTGTGCCCACAGAGTGGTGGGGTGAGGGCAGCCACGCACCTGCTTTTCCTTGTCAGTGTGAGACTTTCACCTGAATCGCAGTAGCTCTCCAGTCTTTGGATAAGCGTGTCATGAAACGGCCACCAAAGCAAAGGGTGCCACGGGCTGGGGCAAGGCTGAAAGCTGAGGCCTCCTCTGGGTGACTCCACCCAAACCAGTCACCCTGGGTTGAAAAGGCAATTTTAGAGGGAAGGATAGGTATTTAATCTGACTTATTTCAAGGAAAGAGGCATCTCTCTGAAGACCATATTGGCTAGCTCTCCACAAAGTGTGAAGAGGCCACGGGGTGACATGTAACCGTCTGCAAAATGGGGGCAATCATAAGATGAGCAAAGACAGTTGTCTCTCTTAAATCTTCTCCATTCCACTGGCTCCTCTCTAGTGAAGATGGAGTAAGAAGAAACTTTTCCACCCCATTAATTTTTCATTTCCCTCCATCATGTATCTGCTTTGGATAATAATCTTTTAAATGTCTCCTTATACAGAGGACTGTAATTTTTCTTTCCCCTGCAAGCTTGCGTCCTCTGCCTCGCTGGGATAGGAGGTGTTTTCATCTCTGGTGACAATGACACACACGCTTCTGCAGACGAGGACAGCCCCTCGTTTGCCTGCTGTGGCTTCTGTTGTATTTTCTGTTCTCTCCCACCTTATCTGCACTCCGTAGCACCCCTTGTATTTTCCCACCACAGCATCCCTCGTGTTCCCCATCGCTGCTGTTTGCGGAGCCGTTGTGCTCACACGTAGCTGAGGACGGCTCATAACGTCCCTCCGCCCCAGTTCTCTGTACATGCACAGGTGTCGTGGGTCTTGTTCTGCCTTGCCACGGGAGGCCAGGCGGTGTGGCAGCTGGCTGCGGTGGTGTTTTGCATCGTGCTGTTATTGCTGGAGCTGGCTGTTCTCTGCTCTCTGGGTGCCCGTAGTGCGGCAGTGTCCGGGGTGTCCCACGCTCTGGCTGGCGTTTGCCCCAGCTCCTGGGAGCAAGTGAGCAAAGAAGAAGGGAAAGATGCCCCTGAGGAGCTCCTGAGTGGAACCGCAGACTTTGCAGGAAGCACTTGCAGATGCCTTTCTCCATGTCGTTGCAGGCGAAGGACAGTGACGACGATGATGAAGTCACCGTCAGTGTAGACCGGGACCGCTTCATGGACGAGTTCTTTGAGCAGGTGAGTGGTTTGTTTCTCCGGTGCAGTTTTAAAGCCAGTTCAGACCTTTCTGTTAGCGCAGGGGCAGGCTGCGGGGCTGTGGCGTGGGCTGCTGCCGCAGGCGTGGAGCCGCGGTTGGGGTGGGGATGGGGGTCCTGCCCTGGCTGACGCTGCTGGGCTGATGGTCGAGGTCCTTGGGGATTGTGCTCAGAGCACTGATCAGCAGGAACCAGGCCTCCACGCAGACCTGGGGCTGTCGTGGACTTACCTGGCCTTATGGATGCTTTGCTGTGCCACCTCCTCCTCCAGAAACCAGTGGGGCAGCGGGGCCAGGTGAGCCTCGCAGCCTGCCTGCCCCCTGCCTGCTGCTGAAGCGTGCCGGCTCTCAGACCTCTCCCAGAAGCACCTCTGCGGAGCAGCAGTCTCTGCACGGCTTTGATTTAATTCTGTGCCTCTCGTTACCAAACAAGAGGTTGTCTTCTGGCATGTGGGTGGCTGTAAGATCTGCACGCGGATTTTTAGCACACCCTTAGCATGGCATGTGTGTAGGGGGTGTCAAAATGTATCTGTGCAGGCAATGGAGCGGGGAATGAAAATAATCTGATGTGCAGATGGAGGGAGATGATCAAAGTGGTGGTGTGAGTCAAATGAGAAGACAGAGCTAGAGGGTGGCAGCCCTGCAGGCAGAGGGCACAAGCAGAGGTTCCCCCTCTGGACGATGCCGGCGTGTCTCCCTGTAGTATGGAAGGGTGGGGAAGGGGCCAGCATGGATCTGCTGGCAAGTGTGGCCTCCCTGGTCTGTGGGGTGAGGGTCAAACTGGGCTTCTCAGCCCCTGGAGCACAGAGCCGTGGGGGACTGAGCTGGGACTGAGCCTGGCTTGTGCAGCCTCAGCAATGTTCTCCATGCTGGAGGTGCAGAGCCTGGGACTCGTAGATGTGATGCTAATTTAAATAAACCCCAAATGTTTCTCAGTGCATCACGAAGGATACAGGATGTAGAGTCTGTGTTACATTGCTGTGACTGCAAAGCTGGCTGCTGTGATGTGGAAGGTCTGATTTCACAGTGGTCATACAGTTTGAGGATCCAGATGGAAAATCTGGTCCAGCAGGATGTTTGCTGTGGTTCAGACGTGTCATGGTTGCTTTGGAATAGGACTTATTAATCCCTCCCCTTTCCAAAAGTCCAGGTATCTCACAAGAGACTGTCTTGTTGTCCATCTTCACAGGTGGAAGAAATTCGAGGATTCATCGATAAAATTTCAGAGAATGTGGAGGAAGTGAAGAGGAAGCACAGTGCCATTCTTGCTTCGCCCAACCCCGACGAGAGTGAGTGAGCCCTGATCGGCTTGCATCCCCGTGGGCGCGTGGCTCTGCTGGGCTGGGCCACTTGTGGGGTGGACGGAGTCAGGCAGAAGTCCTCTTGTCTTCAGGTGGCCATGGCTGGAAAGTCACAAGCCGCCTGGGTGAGGGAGGGCTGGGACCTGTGTGGGAAGGAGGTGGAGGGATGACTGATGGCGTTCTGACCTTGAGAGGTGCTGCTGGAGGGGAATTCCTGAAGGATGGGGCAACCTCGAGGCTGAAAAGAGCAAATGGCTGTTTTTGTGCTGCTTGGCCATTGTCTTGCCCCAGGCTGCCTGGGGAGGGTACGTGGATGAGGCAGCACTTGCAGAACAGGCTGAGCATTGCCTGCTTGGCCCAGAAATGGTGCAGCTCTTTTCTGAGCCGACGGTGTGCACTTGTGCCCCTGCCCTCTCTGTCCTGAAGGACATTTTGTTGCTGTCTGGCCAAAGTCTGTCCCTTCCAGACCTTGCTGATGCATTGCTGTTTCTTCCCTGGTCTTGTGTTCCTGAGAAGAGGTTTGTTGCCAAGAACAGAAGTTAAGGATCGCAGCGCCTGAGAGGTGGCAACACTTGGGAGTCTGTGGGGCCTGTCAGAGTTGGAGCTGTGGGTGATGAGTTCCCCTGTGCCCAGGTGCAAGCAGTGCATCTCCCGGGGGAGCCAGAGGAGCTGGCGCTGGCAGAGCACCTGGGGCTGCTGGGGTCAGCTGGGCTCTGGTGTCTGCACACCCGTCGTTGTGGAGCAGGTGGGACCGAGGTGTGCAAGGGAGAGCAGGGGTGAGCACAGCTGAGCGGGGCTTTTTACCAGTGGGGCTAGACCAGGGGTCCGGGGCTGGACCCTGGACAGGCTCACCCGCTGGGGGACATGGTTTGAATGTCTCTGCTGCCCCAAGCCTGTCCTTCAGCCTTGCCGTGAGCCCCTCTGGGCTCT
This sequence comes from Strix aluco, assembly GCF_031877795.1. NCBI lineage: Eukaryota > Metazoa > Chordata > Aves > Strigiformes > Strigidae > Strix > Strix aluco. The sequence continues at coordinate 3,819,035 of NC_133949.1, read as the reverse complement.
CCTTCACCCACCTCCCTCATGGTGCTGGTGGTCGCAGGGTGGATGGTTGCTGCAGGGCCGACCGTGCAGGATGGTTCTGTAGCCCTTGTTGTCAGCAAAGCTGTTGCTTTCATGGGCCAGTGGGCGACTGCTGAACACAGCTCGTGCCCTCCAGGCTGCAGTGGCCCTGGCGCAAAGGTGTGATTAGGGAGCTGGAAGGTGAGACCAGGTCTCTGTCTTGCCATCCACCCTTCTCCCATCCACTTCTCTTCATTTGCCCAGTGCAATTCTGTGAATTGTTTCTAGAGGTCCCAGGAGATTGTACACACATCTTGTGTCCAGCCTGATGTCAAATCAGTAGATATTGCCAATTGTTTGGAAGAACCTGGCCCTTCCTAAATTGTCTCATGCTCCCCTCTCCTGGCAGCTGCTCATCAGCTAAAATTGACTTGGCCAAGCCTGGAAGCAAGGGATTTTCTCAAGGGAATTTACGTGTCTCAAACGGTTGCTCAATCATCCTCCAGGCTCTTTTGGTCTGCACTTGCACTGTAAGATTTTGCAGTGTTTCTGTTTGGGTGTTGTTGGGGAAGAGCTGTCATTGCTTTGCTTCTGGCTGCTGGGCTCATACAGCTCATCTGCACGGTGTCTGCTCGGGGCTGAGCCAAGCGCAGGCTGCAAAGGGCACCTGTGGCCTAAAAGCATAATAATCTATTTAAAAGTCTGAGATCTGCAGTGAACAAGATACGGTGACATTGATGTGACTTCCAGAAGCATCCAGGACATTGGGAGTGCTTCTGGTTTCGTTTTACAGTGTTACCTACCCTTGGTATTGTAGAAAATTCAGATTATAATGTCCAAAACTGCTTGGGCAGCGAAAGAAGAGCCCACAGCTTGTTTAGAAATTAGTGGTTTGTACTATTGTGGTGTGGCCAGGAAGTGCAGTGGGGCTGATCGGGTGCTCAATGGTACATGGACTCTCAGACTCACAGAGTGGTTTGGGTTGGAGGGACCTTCAAAGATCACTGAGTCCAGCCCCCCTGCCCTGGGCAGGGACACCTCCCACTAGCCCAGGTTGCCCAAAGCCCCGTCCAACGTGGCCTTGAACCCTTCGAGGGAGGGGGCAGCCACAGCTTCTGTGGGCAACCTGTGCCAGTGTCTCCCCACCCTCAGTGTACAACATTTCTTCCCTGTGTCCAGACGGGGCTCTGGTGTCACCTGAGCCATGTTCCCAGGGCAGCACCCGTGTGCCATCATCTCTCTGTGTTGCTGGGGGTGAGATGTTGGAAATGGTCCTCAGTGTCCTCAGGACAGGAGACAACCTTGGACATAGCTGCAGGGGTCTGAGTAGATGATCTAGAGAGGCATTAAACTCATGTGGCCTTGTAAGCTCAGGCCATGTGCTGCCTGACAGCACTGTGGGTCAGCTGTTGGGATAACTCAGGGTTGGACTAGATGGTCTTTAAAGGTCCCTTCCACCCCAAACCATTCTGTGCTAACTGCTGATGTACTGCTCATAGCTTTTGCTTTTCCCAGCAGCATTGCTCCGTGTCTGTCTGCTCCTTCAACCTCAGTGAGGCGTGTAAGCGTGGCAGAAGTTCAGCCAAAGACAGGGTTAACCTCCGCGTTAGCTGGAGCTCAGTCCTGTGCCTCGGTGGGGTGGAGGCAGAGCAGGCCCATGGCGGTGCAGGCAGTGTGGTGGGGAATGGTGGGTGCTGGCAGCACCCTCCCCCCTCCCCGTGCTCCTGAGCCCGTGGAGAACCTGGTAATTAATGCAAAGGCTTGTTGTAATCCAATGAGGTGAATTTATTGAGATTAATTTGGAAATTAAAAAGCATGGCTTCCATGAGGTACAGGGGAGGGATGCAGCCAAAGCGCACTAAAATGTAGGTGGTGAAAGGTCTTGATGTGTGCTCACTGGCATTTCCCTTCTCCCATAGGAATAGTAAGTGACACCTGTTGTGGCAAGCGAGGCAAGACGTTGCTCTGTGCAGGGGCCAAACTTGGGCGTTTGGGTGCTGCTTGTCCTCTCTGGAACATTACCGCAGTTATTTCTTAGTTATCTCTAAGCACTTCAGCATCGTGGGAACCCTCCAGTGCAAGGTGATGGGAAGTCATCTGCCGGGTGTCAGAGGAAAGCCGCAGGCTCCTCATTTTGTCCGGAGGCAAATGTGCTGTGCGTGGCACGGCTCGGCTGGGAGCGTGGTGCAGCTCCTCTGTCAAGAGATACAAACTCCTTAAGTCCCACCTGAAGGCTGGACCTTAGAGTGGGGCTCCAGAAGATCAGGGCAGAGCTGGGCTGGTAATTTGGGAAACAGGAATAGTGGTTGGGGTTGCCGTTGGAGCGCTGGGTGGAGGGAGGGGTGGAGGGATGTACGGTGTCTGCTGGCTGAATTACGTGCTGCTTTTTCGGGATCTCTGATAGAGGAGAGAGACTCCACGGGTACAGTCCTGCTGGAACCTGTTTCTGAAGTGGTGGTGTGCTTAGGTGGACGCGAGCCCTTCACGCTCTCCTGCGTGTGCTCTGCTGTTGCAGAAGCAGGTGAGGTCCAGGTGCTTGTGAGACCTGGATTTACCCACCCACTCGGCGTGGGGCTGGGTCTGTGTCGCACAGAAGGGCTCATCCCTCCCTTCCCACTGATCCTTCTTCTGGCTGCACAGACTGTTCTCGGATCGTGTTGCTGCTGCTGCCTGGGCTTATTTTGGTGCCCGGTGGGTGGGCAGCTGGCTGGCTTTGCCATCGTGCCAGCGAGGTGGCAGCACCTCGTCTGCCTGCCTGCACCTTGCAGCTCTGGCAGGCTCGCGCTCGGTTGTGGGGGGACAGGGAGGGTCTCCCCACTGAGCGGCCCCATGCTGCAGGGTGGGCAGTGTCATGTTGGGGCTTGGGTGGGCTCAGAGCGGCCGAGGGGCTGTATTTCTCCTCAGGTCGGAGCCACTGCTGCTGCTACTCCTGATTTCAGTCACAGCTCCTGGTAAACCTGTTCCTAAAATCCTTCCCGGTGAGCTGCTGCGTCTGTTGTTGCTCCTGGTGCTTGAAGCAGGCTGTTCGTCCTTGGGCCAGGCTGCTTCCCAGAGGAGTGGCTTTGAGTGTCAAGTCGCCAGCCTGAGAGGGATGAAATGATGGTTTGGTTGTTTTTTTGGAGCAGCTGGGAAGGGCTTTCTGCCATTAGTCTTCTCCATGCACTGCCTCCCTCCCCACGGCCGCGCTCTGCGGCTCCTCGTCGCTGCGTTACGTAATGGATGCTGTTCACTGAATGAATTGCCTCAGGGAACGTAAATCTTCAAATCTGAAATCACGTCTTTCAGCCTGTCACCTCAGTCCATCTCCACAGCCCTTGGAAGACCCAATAAATATTTCAGACCTGGAAGCAGGACCATGACAGCTCTGCACCAGGGTGGAAGGGGAAGTTCAGTTGCGTGGACACTTGACCTCCAGTTTCATAATTTAAGCTGTGCAGGCTCAAGGTGGTGGCTTCGGACACTGGGGTGCATGTCCTGGGTGACTTTGTTCAGGCGCTCTGTCTGCTGGAGAAGATTTGACTTATTTAGAGAGCAGCCTCCCTCCTTCCTAGCAGCCCGTCTCCTGGCAGAGAGATGTTCTAGGTGGTCAAGGAGACAAATCGTAGCTGTTCACCTCTGTCTAATGCATTTGAGGCAACGCTGGCTGGTGCCAAAAAGGCAATTTGGAGTTGTCTTGGTGCCTAGGCTCTGGCCAGATGCCTCTGAGCAGGCTCTGTGCTCCCGTGTAAGCCTAACCTTGCTTCTCAGCAGGTCCTCTTGGTAGGTGTCACAGCTGGAAGCCTGCTTTTCTGCTCGGGCACTGCTGGGAGGAAGGGAGGCTGCAGCTGGTTCTTGCTGGAGCTGCACTCCTTGGGCACTATGAGCTCTGTTCCCCACTGTGCGGTGGTTTTTCTGGGGGTACATTCCCCCTGGTGCCTGGTCCCACTAGGGCAGAGAGGAGGTTTCCTTGAAGACCAAGAGTTGCAGTCATGCTGTGTTGGAGGCTTCAGGCTCAGGCTTGTGTGGTGCTTCTTGGGGAGGAGTGCAGTGAGCAGACAAATGGGGTGAGAAGCCTGGCTTTGTTCTCCTGGCCTCTGCTCCTCTACCCTCTGTGCTGCTTCTCCTGGCTTTCTTGGGATGGGAAATCAGAGCCAGCCCAGACTTCAGCAGACCTTGAAGACAGAGGCGAGAGGAGCTGGGGCTGTGGTGAAGCAAGCGTGGCCCCAGTGGAGCAAGGGACCTGGCGAAGGGTGGCCAGGCATGTCCTGGGCACAGAAAGCAAAGCAGCGTTATCCCCCCATTCAGTGTGCTGCTCTCACCCCCCATCTGCAGCCTCATCGGTGCCGCCGCTGCCCTGCTGAGGTCTGGCCAGGTGAGGTGTTTGGTGCAGGCAGGGCTGCAGGGTTCGTCCTTGGTGCCATACAGGGGCATGGCAAAGGCAGCTCCAGCTCCTCAGCCTCCAGCAGGGTAGACTCAGAGAGTGGTTTGGGTTGGAAGGGACCTCTGCTGCAGGCAGGGACACCTCCCACTAGCCCAGGTTGCCCAAAGCCCCGTCCAACGTGGCCTTGAACCCTTCGAGGGAGGGGGCAGCCACAGCTTCTGTGGGCAACCTGTGCCAGTGTCTCCCCACCCTCAGTGTACAACATTTCTTCCTTATGTCCAGCCTAACCCCACCCTCGGTCAGTTTAGAACCGTTGCCTTGTGCTGGGGACCCCCGAGCTGGCCGCAGTGCTCCAGGGCTCTGAGGAGAGCGGGGCAGAGGGGGAGCATCCCCTCCGTCGGCCTGCTGGCCACGCTGCTGGGGACGCAGCCCAGGAGACGCTTGGCTTTCTGGGCTGCGAGTGCACATTGCCGGCTCATGTCCCATTTGTCACCCACCAGCATCGCCCGGTCCTTCTCTGAGGGGCTGCTCTCCCTCCCTCCCTCCCTCCCTCCCCCCCCCAAAGTCTGTGTTGGTACTGGGGTTGCCCTGACCCATGTGCAGGACCTTGCACTTGGCCTGGTTGGACCTCAAGGTGTGGAGTGGATTTGATGGACAGAACCTCATGGGTGGCCCAGGGAGGTTGGGCAGCATCTGGTTGCTCCCTGCACCTCCCAGAGCGGGGAGGGGATGGGGAGGATGCCGATGCAGCTGGGGGAGGGCAGGGTCCCCACCAGCAGAGGTGGTTCTTCAGCCTTGGTGGGGTTGGAAGGGCACAGCGTGGCAGGCAGCACGCGCTTCGCTGGGGTCTGCTTGTCTTGGGAGAGGGCGTGGGGAGCCCCGTCTTCCTGCCTGTAACTGCCTCTGCTGCCTCCAGCCCTGGGAGCACTGGGCTGCTGCCTGTCTGCCTCCTCCTGCCTCGCCTTCGAGGCGGGTGAGCTGACGCCGCAGAGAGAAGCTGCGTTGTGGGAAGGTTTGCTTTGTTGTGCTGGCAGTGGGTGCGTGGGGGGGTGCAGTGCTCGCTGGGGCGGCGGGGAAGAGGTGCTGTCTGCTGCCCTGGCCCTCAGCATCCTGCCACCCTGTGTCCTGCTCCTCTTCCTCCTCTGGGCAGGTCCCTCAGGGGAAGGTGTTCTCAGGCTGTCTTTGCACCCTGTGCTGGCTGCAGCCGTAGCAGGGGATGGACGGCCCCATGGCTCTGCCAGCGCTACCTCATGTAGCAAAGCTTGTGTGAGATGGGGAAGGGGTGCTCAGTACAGGGACAGGAGTCCCTCTGTCCACCGAGGAGGTCCAGGAGCTCCTGCAGAGCGGCTCCAACATCTCGCTTGGCTTGGACATCCCAAGGAGAGCTATGCTAACGATGCCAGTGGTCGTTATGACAGTGCCATAGTGTGCTCAGGGGCTGCCTTGGGTGGCTGCACCCTATCTCTGTGTCACACAGAGATGCTTTTGATCACCCTTTCACGCATTTCTTCAACCCCATCCTGAATGAGTTTTGTTTCTTCTCCTGGTAATTCTTGTTGAAGGGCCACTCTAGGACTTAACTTCCAGTGGTCAGGAGCCGAGCCATCTTCTCATTTCCTGCCTGAGTCGGTTTATGATCGATTTACATACCAATGTCATCCCAAGAACAAATATATTTAGCTTAAATAGCTGTTTGCCCTTCAGGTTTCATCCTATCGGGTCTACTCAGCAGCTCAGTCATTTTGCCAGGGCTTTGTGCGGTCCCTGCCTTCCCTGTGCCTGTCACCTGCCCCAGCTCTAGTTTTCAAGGGCTGGGGTACCCCCCAGTGTGAGATCTCCAGGATTTTTGGGGGACCCTGGCTGCTGGTCAGCTTTTCTTGAGCTTTTCACAGTGGGTTGCCCTGATCTTACCTTGTCATGTTGCTACCCCTGTGGAAGTTGGGGTCTGTCTGTGTGGGATGGGCCAGAGCTTCCCGTGCTTGGCTGGCGGGTGCTGGGCCTGGGCACCCACAGGCGATGAGCGTTTGAGGATGGGCAGAGTGAGGGGTGGCTCCTCTGTGTGTGAGCAGGAGTCTGGGCTGTACCTCGGGTTGTGGAGATGGCTGTCTAGGGAGTGGACAGTCCAGCCCTCCCTGGTGTCTCTGGGGGATCCCCGCTGGAGCTGGGGAACAAGCAGGCAAAACACCTCCCGTCAGTGCTAAACCAGCCCAGCACCTCCCGGCACTGATTCGGTGGGTGTCGTGGGGAGCAGGTGCAGCAGGGGTGAACGTGGGCACAGGGATGCTCATGCTGTGGGTGCAGGGATGTCCATGCTGGTCCTCACCTTCCCTTGCCACTGCCGCTGCTCAGCATGGACCCGTGTGAGGCTCCCGTGCCATGTCACGCCCGGCACGGTGGCACCCGCTGCCAGCCCTCGGGTGCTGCACACGGCAGCAGGACACGTGGAGTTCCTGTGCATCACCCCAACGCCGCGGCGAGGGTGCCTGGGACATCTCTGTCCTCTCTCCCTTGTGCCCATGTGGCTTTTTCTTCTGTGTCCCCTTGACGTGCCACGTGTTAGTCCAGGTGAGATCCCCTTCTAGCGTGCAGTGGCTGCGCACCCCCCAGCACGCCCAAGCTCCGTGATCGCCAGCACCCGTTGTCTGCTCTGTCATCCTGAACAGCGCTGGGTGATTGCGACGCCGACGAATGCAGAGTAAATATCAATTAACTGTAGTCTGATTCATGGCAACAAAAAAAAAAAAGAATAAGAATCAGCTGCTCTGTAATTATTTTGGGCTTAATTTAGACCAAATGCTTAGTTGCACTCCTGGAAGATGTGTTACCGCTGCCACAAGGTGCAGCTTCTGCTGAAAAGCTTTATCTCCTTTGGGCTGCGCACCCCAGACCCCATCGTGCAATGGGCCATGAGGAGGTGACTTTCGGAGCAGAAGCCCGTCCTTGCTGCCAGGGGTATTGCTGCTCCTGTCGTGGTGCAGGAGAGCCCCCGTGGCTCCCTGTCTTTGTGTGTCTTGCAGCAGCGTAGCCCGGGACGGTGCCACAGCCCCTGTTCTTGGTGCATCCCGGGTGGTTTGGGATGTAGTGACTGGCAGGAGGTGAACAGCTGAGAGGAGACCTGCCCCGAGCCCTGCTGTGGGTTGCACCCTCATGTATTTCCCCACCGACTCCTCCTGTCTGTGTGCAGATTTGGCCCCGCTCCCCACCCTGTGCCAGCTCCCCTTGCGCTTACCAGCCGTGGCTGGTCCTGGGGCCATGGCTGCGGTCCGGGTGGGTGGGTGAGCCGAGCCCGGCCAGGGCCACGCTGGTGGCCACGCTGGTGGTCCCAGCTGCATGGGGAGGTTGCCTGCCCTCTCCCGCAGCCTGAGTTGTTTGGCACAGGGAGGTTGGAAAGAGGGAAGAAGAAGGAAAAGGAGCAAAAATGAATGGGGGTGTGGCAGCTGTGCGCTGTGCAGTGCTGGCTAGAAGAATTTAGCCCGTCTTGCCCAGCAGGCTGGCCAGGCTGGGGCTCTTCTAGCACACGATGGGGGCAGTGGGTTGGGTGGCTGCCTGAGGCACGCGGGCTATCCTCGGCTCTCGCTGCCTCTCCCTGCTGGATTCGTAGCGGTTGGTGCTGGCTGGGCCCTGGATGCCAGGGGAGGAGAGGAGCCAGAGGCCCCTCTGCAGCTTCCAGGAGCCCTGTGCCGGTGGGCAGTGAGCTGGGGTGTGGTGCTGGCCCCGGCAGGTGGGATGCTGGGTGGCCTGGGGACATGTGTTGCAGTGGCACCGCTCCTGGGTGTTGCTTGCTTTTGACTTCAGCCTGTGGTTGAGCTTCTCTCATCTGCTTACAGCACCAGGATCCCCTCCCCATCCCCTTCTGTGCTGCACATGGCATGAAAATTACTGTGATTCCTAATGCTTTCAGCTCTCAGGCTTGGCGTTGGCGGGGCAGGCAGGCAAGGGGGGCTTGCAGGCCAAAGGGTGAGAGCAGAAACATGGGGCTGCTGCAGGAAGTGCTGGGAAAAAGAAATGGCAAGACCAGGGGGTTGCAGCCTGGCATCTGTGCGGCAAGCCCTGCCCTGCACGCCTGCGTACACGTGGCTTTTCCAGCACTGACGGTCCCTGGGGCCACGTCCCCGCTGTCTGAGCGGCCGTGCCGCCCGGCCGTGCAGCTCGGCGCACAGCGGTGGGCCCTCTCCTCAGGGCGGGCGCACCATGGGTGCTGGGGTGCTGCTGCATGGGCCAGAGAGGGGCAGGGACCCTGGCGTGGAGTAGGATGCTCTCCAGCAGACCTCATCCAAACCCAGCCATGTACACGGTGCAGCTGGATTTCAGCTTTCTCTCAGTAAATCCCCATTGTCTCAGTGTTGACACTGGGGGATAATCTGTTATTTGCAGAAAATGAGTTTAGGAGGGCTGAGATGAGCAAGCCGTAAATCCTGTTATTGTGCTTTCCCAGGATTACTTGGGTGCTGCTGCCCGCTGCGGCGCAGGGAAGGCTTTGTGCTTTCTAGGCGTGCTGAGAGCGGGGGCAGCCTGGGTCTGGCCAGTGGAGAAGGGCAGGGGTGCAGGCAGGAGGAGCAGGAGGGTGTCCAGAGGTCCTGTGATCTCCTGGGTCCCCAGCATCGTCCGCACCTGGGGATCATGCTGCGAGCACTGTTGCAGCAAAGGGTTCCTGCTGCAGGAGGGTTCCAAGAACTGGCTTTACAAAGCTATTGCTAATTTATTGAGAGGCGGAGAAGGCAGGGGTGGTGAATTGGAAACTGCTGGAAACAGCTTGAGGAGGAATTACTGGTAAAAGCCCATGGGGTTTTGGGCAGCTGGGGAAATAGCGGTTGTGCGTGTGTCTGGGTAACCTTTACCCACGTGCAGCGGGGTGGTGTGTGTGGTTGTGTTTCATGTGGAAGGAGGGGGCGGAGAAACAGTCGACTGGAATGGAGATTTTTGGCAAGTGGTGGGAGGAAGCAGGCAGATGGAGCAGGAAATGCGAGTGCTGAAGGACCCCGAGAGCTTTTACAGCGTGGAGAGACAGGAGCACAGTGAGGAGCGCACGTGGGCTGGGGCTGGAGGAGAAGGTGGGACAGGTCCCTGGCATGGGTGTGCGGGTGCCATTTGGTGGGTGCTCATGTGCCGAGGAACTGAGACCATGGCTGCAACGTGGGAGGCTGTGCTAGACAGGGCTGCGTCTGGTAGAAGTGGCTCCTCTTACCCGGTGGGTCGTGTCGTGTCCAGGTTGGAAATGCGGAGTCCCTCCGGAGAGAATGGGCACAAGCGCTGCAGCCGGTCTGGCTGTCCACGGTTTGAGAGCAGCGTGCGTCGACTGATAGAGGTGTTGGGGAGAAACGGGGAGAGCGACCAGAGGTGACAGCCGAGGTGCTGGGTGGGCGAGCGGGGAGAGCAGGTTGGACGGCGATCGGACCAGCTGAGACCCTCCTGCCGGGAGCAAAGCCCCGACGCTGCTGGGCAGCGCCCGGCTGGGGAGCGGGTTTGTGTCAGGGTGGGTGGCTCACCGCTGGGAAGGGTGCCTGTCCCATCCCTGATACAGCGGAGAGCAGAGCTCCTCAGGAAACCAGTTCAGGAAGCAGCAACCGGTGTCCGAGTGGGTCAGGCCAGGAAATGGCAGGAGCCGGCTGCTGGGCGCGTGCTGCCGGTGTGGGCAGCACCTGCCGAGCTGCCCAGCGCCCTGCGCGGCCCCTCTGCCCTGGGTGCTGGCTGCCGAGCTTGCTGCGCTCCTTCAGGGGCGAAACTGGGGTGGCTCAGAGTTCAGGCAACACCGACAGTGCTGCTGGAAGTGTTCAGGAGAGACCTATGACCTTTTTACTTCTGAGTAAAGAAGTAAAGACACCGCGAGCAGGACCGTCGGCTGGTCAGGCCCGGCTGTGCTGGCCCCTTGCACGGCAGCAGAGCTGTGCAGCACAGGGATCCGCACCCAGAGGGGCAGAAACCACTGTGCTTCAGAAACGGGAGAGGAAGGAGAATACTGAAAATAGAGAGGAATTCCACTCTTGGCTTAGAGACCCAAACCAATATTTTACCCAGTGCTCAAAAATAGCATACAGAAGCGTGGCCTAATATTGCAGTGTGGTAAGGAAAAAAAAAATTATTCTTAGGGAAAGGTTTGGCATATAATCCTGTTCCTTTTTTAAAAGGTAGTTAACACAGTGCTGCTGTATTTTTGATCGAATTGCTGCAGTAATCAAGTGTTTAAATGTCATTCCAAATCTTTTCAGCGCTTATTTTAGGAGAAAATATTCACACAGAAAATATCTCCTATTTCCCCATGAGCTCCCCCCTCCAAATCCCTGTATTTTATTGCCTGGCGACACCGCCCACCCTCAGCATGGACCTGCTGCCCACTCTGCCGACACGTCGCGCCAGCCCCCTCCCTCTCAGGTCCCTGCCTGCCACCCTCCTGCTGCACCCGCTCGCTGATCCCGGGGGTGCTGCCTGCCCGCTCCCGGGCGCTGCCGGGCTGAGCCTCCCGCGCTGGTGTGTGGGTGCCTCAGCAGCTGCGGGGGGGTAGTTGGGAATAACGGTTTCCCTGCAGCCCAGGAGGATGATTAATTGCCTCAGAGAGTATTGCTGCCTATGTGCCGTTAACTGGGGGCCCTGCAGAGAGCTGGCTGGCAGGGGTCTGCCTCCTGGCAAGTGCCACTTTGGAGCGGTCCCGGCTCCGGCAGCTGCCTGCTCCAGCCCGCGCAGGCAGAGCCCCGCCGCCTGCCCTGTGCCAGAGGTGCCCCGGTGTTTGACCAGGGGGTCGGAGGTGCTGGCAGGAGCACCCGCAGGTGGATCCGGAATGTTCCTCGTGCCCCGGGGAGCTGCTGCTCCCCAGCCCTGCTCCCGCCTGGGCCGGGCTGTGCGCGGGTGTTGCCAGCTCTCCCGTGGGTGTGCCTGGGCACCCGCACTGGCGCTCACCAGCCCTGCCACCTGCACGCAGCCCGGGTATCCGTGGGACGTTTCTGGGTCTGACGGTGACCTCTGATTTCCCAGGCTGGGCGTGGTTTGTGGCCAGGAACCGTGAAAAGCTTGATTAGGACTTGGGGTTTAGTTTTGTTTCCCCTTGTCAGGCGCCTTTGCCGTCTCCCCAGGTTGCCCATACCAGGCATCTGGTGTCCACCTCCCTTCTGCCCAGCTTTAGGAACTGAGCAGGAGGGGCAGGAGTGGGAGGAAGCCTTACGGGCCTGGCATGGAGGGGTTGGCTTCATTTGTGTTCCAAAGCCCGGGTCAGTATGTCCCCTGGCATCTTCCCCCACCATGGAGGTGAACTCTCCAGCTCATCCCAGGTCCTGCTGAGGCTGTTTTCTCAGGGAATTTGGGGTGAATAGGAGAGACTATGGTTGCTTTGCAAGTCTGGGGATGGCAAGGCGCTGGCTAGCTTGTGGGTGGGCGATGGCTATCGGTGTCAGGGCCACAGTTACAGCTTCAGTCTGCAGATGGGACAAAGCCTGCTCCAGCGCCGGCTCTCCGCGGGGTCACAGCTTCCCTCGGGGCACATCCACCCGCTACATCGCAGGGACAGCCTGCATCATCACAGTCTTCTCCAGGGGCTGCAGAGGAGTGTCTGCTCCAGTGCCTGGAGCACCTCCTCCCCCTCCTTCTTCACTGACCTTGGTGTCTGCAGAGTTGTTTCTCTCACATTTTCTCACTCCTCTCCCAGCTGCTGTTGCACGGTGTGTTTTACCATTTCTTAAATACTTCATCACAGAGGCACCGTCACTGATGGGCTCAGCTTTGGCCAGCAGTGGGTCTGTCTCAGAGCCGGCTGGCGCTGCCTGTTCCCAGCAAGGGGACAGATCCTGGTGCCTTCTCACAGAGGGCACCCCTGCCAAGACTGGCACCCCTGTACTCCTGGGTGTAAAAGTTCATAGGATCATGGACTCACAGAATGGTTTGGGTTGGAAGGGACTTTAAAGATCATCCAGTTCCAACCCCCTGCCACAGTCAGGGACACCTTCCACTAGCCCAGGTTGCCCAAAGCCCCGTCCAACGTGGCCTTGAACCCTTCGAGGGAGGGGGCAGCCACAGCTTCTGTGGGCAACCTGTGCCAGTGTCTCCCCACCCTCAGTGTACAACATTTCTTCCTTATGTCCAGCCTAACCCCACCCTCGGTCAGTTTAGAACCGTTGCCTTGTGCTGGGGACCCCCGAGCTGGCCGCAGTGCTCCAGGGCTCTGAGGAGAGCGGGGCAGAGGGGGAGCATCCCCTCCGTCGGCCTGCTGGCCACGCTGCTGGGGACGCAGCCCAGGAGATGCTTGGCTTTCTGGGCTGCGAGCGCACATTGCCGGCTCATGTCCCATTTGTCACCCACCAGCATCCCCCAGTCTTCTCTGAGGGGCTGCTCTCCCTCCCTCCCTCCCTTCCTCCCTCCCTCCCTCCCTCCGGTTGCCATCCCTTCCCTCCAGCATATCGACACAGCTCAGCTCAGTGTCACCTGCAAACTTGCTGAGGGCGTGCTCAGCCCCAGTCCCTGTGTTGTTGATGCAGCTATGAAGTAGTATTTGTCCCAGCATGGACACCATTCGTTACAGGTTTCCACTTGGACATTGAGCCGTTGACTGCAACTCTTTGGATGTGGCCATCCAGCCAATTCCCTATCCATCCATACTCCATCCATCAAACCCGTATCTTTCTATTTCTATTTTCTCCAAGTTCCCCTGGCTTTCCCTCTGGCGAGAGCTCTGCTTCAGTGCCAGCTCATTTCAGCTGTGATTCACCAGTTGTGCTGGAAACCATCTTGCTTACTCCAGTGTCTCTCTTGTTTCTGGTTTTGAACTTGCAAGGTCATGGCCGAGCCCCTGTTCGCTAGCAGTGGTGGCTGCAAGGGCTTGTGTGTTTTCTGGAGCAGCGTGACCAAGCGCCGGCTTGCCCGCCGTGCGGGGAGGAGAGGGATGGTGCTGGGGCCACGCAACTGCTCACAGTCCAGTGGGGTGCACGCAGCCAGCTTCCAGGAAGCTGAGAGGTGGAACATCTGCAGCGAAGCTGTGCGGGAGAGGAGCCATTCCCCCCGCCCGTGGGACAGCCAGGTGCCTCCCAGTTGTCCAGCCAAAGATTTAACCAAAAATCATCCTCAGCAGATAAAGTCCTGGTGCAAACCCACCATCTGCGTGGCTGGGTCCTGCATCCCTGTGTGCTCTGGGCTCTGCAGGGGCTGTGCACGCATCGGGTCTTCTGCGTGGCTGCCCCCCCACTCCCGAAATCCTCCCCGAAAGCACCAGCCCCCAGTGGTGTTTCTCCTGACCTAGCCTTGCAGGCTGTGTAGTTCGCTGCTTAATTATCAGGGCTTGGATCTGCTGCCTGTAATAAGTGGGTGCTCGCTGGTGCGCACTGCAGACACCCTGCAGCTTTGTGTACCCGGGGCGGGATGAAGACGGGAGCAGGCACCCCCGTCCTGTCTGCGCCCTGGACCCCCGCTGCTCCTTCGGTGACCGCCAAGGGCTGATTCCTGCCCTGTGGCTGGGGATGGTTTCATGGGATGTGGTGCCGCTGGATAATTTTTCTCACACCTGAGACTTTCTGCGTAATGTGGCTTATTGATGCAATTAATGCAATCAGTAGATTGCTGGGCTGTCCTGTCAGGGACTTACGTCGTTACGACACTCCGGTTCCTTTCCTGTTGGCAGTGGTGTGCCATGTTTGGACCAGTCTCCTCTGGAGATGGTGGCATGAGGACACGTGGGCTGGGGAGGCGTTACCATAAATCCTGGCTTGTGACTGCGAGATTAGAAATGGGGTTTGGGTTGATATTCCAGACTCAGGAGCCTGAGTGACACTTGCAGATCTGGCTGATAGGGACAAAAAAATCAGTTGTCAATCTGTCACCCCACTAGCAATGCCTGCACAGTGATGGTCAGTGGCTGGCTGGTCATCCCTGGCAAGCAGAGATAAGAGAAGCCTTGCATGGCCCTTTCCTCTGGGAGGGTTTTCTTTTTTTAGGGGCCTTCATTCAGTTTTATCTATTTTTTCCGTGCTGGTGAGGGCTTTGGTCCAGGTCTCAGCTGGCAGGTCCTTCCCTCTTGGCTCTTCTGTGCCAACAGGCACCAGAGCTTGGTGTCCAACATTGCTTCTGGTGGCCACGGGGATGAGTAACCCTCTCCTGGAACTGGTTTGTTTTCCCAGTGAGTTGTTCTTGATGACTTCTGGAAGGCCAGGCTTTCCCCTCTCTGCCCTGTGCTTTCCCCACCTCTGGGAGTCATCCGTGCCGCGGAGCATCAGGGGTTATTGCCAGAGCCGTGGAGCTGCATGAGCTGAGGTTCTCTCCAGGTTCACTGCTGCCCTTGTGCTGCCTCTGCGTATTCCCCTGCCGACATCTGGTCTTAAAAGTGGTTTTCAGGTGAAGGCTGCATTTGAGTTTGTGATGTCTTGGACCGTGGGCTGCCGCGTCCCGTGGTGACATGGGAGGTGTCGATGTCCTGCGTGGGTGGGTGTTAGGACAGTGCCAGCCCCTTGGCAGAAGGGTGACTGCTGCCTGGGCCACGGGTGGTTTCTGAGCTGTATTTTGGAAAGTTGCCTTTCTTCCTCCCTGCTTTTTTAATTTTTTGGGCAAAAACCTTATACTAATCAAGTGGACCTCAAAATATATGTTCTTGTCCCCTGAGGGGGGGATGCTCTGATGGAGCTGGGGGCAAGTATCTGCCGGTGGTCACTGACACAGGGGACTTGTATTTATTGTTTGCCAAGTGAAAATATTTCTGAAAACAAGTCATGTATGCTGGGTAGGTGCCTGCACCAGGGCAGCGACAAGCTGCCAAGTGTCTTCCCAGCAGCTGGACAGTAATGATTCTGTCTGGCTCTGGTGATGGAAAGAGCAGTGGAAGAGGCGTTGGGTATGGTAAAGGCATTAGCTCGTGTTTAAAAAAGATTTTGATGAGAAGTACTTGCTCATTTGGGGAGGTCGGCAGGGCAGGAACTCAGTCCTGTTGGAGGGCTTTAAACGAAACTGCAGGAGGTCAGGAAGGGCCCCTGAGACCACTTTGAAAGTCTGGAACAGCGAGGACTGACCCTCAGTAGGAGACGATCAGGTTTGGGAACATTTCAGCATGGTGTACACAGATCTGGGGTGCCTGGTGGGGAGGGCTGGTGTCATTGCAAGGCCACTCGTAATTATCATTGAAAGCTGATGGTGATCAGGGAGTTGCCTGAGGACTGAAGGAAAGCAAGTGTCCCTCCTGTCTTCAGGAGGAGGATCAGGGGAGCTCCGTGCCAGTCAACCTCCCTGTGGCACCTGGGAAGGAGCAACTAGTCCTGGAAACTATTTCCAGGCGCATGAAGGACAAGGTGATCTGGAGCACAGGTTTACGAAGGGAAGATAGTGCTTGACCAACCTGATAGTTTCTGCGACGTCTGGCTCAGCAGGTGCGAGGAGAGCACTGGGTGTGGTTTGTCGTGGCTTTAGCAGGACTTTTGACAGTGTCTCCCGTGAGGTCCCCTCTGACAACGTGGGCAGTGAGGTGGATCGCAAAGTGGCTGAGCTGCTGGGCTGATGGTGGTGACCAGGACAAACACCAGGTGGGAGGGTGTGATGAAGACAGAGCTGGGCTCAACCACATGGTTGAAAAAGCAGCTGTTTTGTCGATGTAAGCCCTTCCGATATCTGGTATGAAACAGCCAGCTTCCACACGGAATGCTGCAAGCTGAGAGCCGTTGGCCCTGAGCTGCCCTGGGTACAGCTCAGCTGAGCCACCTGCAGGGAGGAGGGAGCTGGTGCCTGTGGAGCAGCGGGTGGGGGGATGAGCTGGGTCCTCCCTGCAGAAGGGGAGAAGAGCAGTTCCTGGCTGTGGGACGCAGGGGAGGGAGTGGGGAGGGGAGGTGATGCCATGCTGTGAGCTCAGTGTCATAGCCAGGATGTTAGCCCGGTGCTCGAGGGGCAGATGGGAGCCGTCTTGTTGCTTTGGGTGAAGCATCCTCTGCCCCTCGAGCCAGTACCTGGGTGCTTTTGCCCTTGGCTCTGCCCAGGGTGCGGTGGAGCTCAGTGGTCACCTCCATGGTAGGTGCAGGTCCTCCCTTGGCCTGCACAGTTGCCACCTGGTGAGGCTGTAGTGGCTTGGCTTTCCCCACAGAATCGTGGACTCACAGCATGGTTTGGGTTGGAAAGGACCTTCAGAGATCACCCAGTCCAACCCCCTGGCCACAGGGTGAGGGTGCTCAAAGCCCTGTCCAGCCTGGCCTTGAACACTTCCGATGATGGGATCCAGTGAGTGGCAACCAGACGTGTGTGACCAAGGGAAGCTTCAGTTTGGTGTTGAAGTCATCCCCTGTGAGCCCGTGCCTGTTGGAATCGTGGTTCTCACAGGGGTACCCATCGGAGTCTGGGGGGTGCTGAAGGTCTTGGCTTCATGCCCCGCTTCCTGAGCAGGCTCGTGGTGCCTGTGATTTGATGAGGACTCTGGGCACATTGTGAGATCTCGTTGCCGATGCCGGTTGTGCCCCCACGAGAAGGGTGCTGGGTGGAAGTGCTCCAGAGAGCAGGGGTGACAGCAGCCGTGTTTGGGATGGAAACTGGTGGGTGATCCATGGCTGTGCCCATGTCGGGAAGGCTGTTGTGTGTGTCCTGGGTGTCGCCCTGCGTGGGGCTTGGCTTGGAGGCTTCTCTTTGAGCAGCTGCAGAACCGCCGGGCATGTGGTGGGACTGCTGTGGTGGAGGGGTGACGGCCAGGTGACATCTCTGTCTCTTTTGGATCTATTTCTTATGATCCCAGTGTTAGGACATTGGACGCCCAGCACTGAGCCTGCAGAGCTGGAGATGAACAGATGACCAGCTCCTGCCTCCTGCTGCTCAGAGGACCCTGAAATGAGTGTTTGGGCTCTGGACAGGCAGGTGACGTTACTGGGGGGACTGGGACTGAGCCCCATGTGACTACACCACAGTGCAAGCAGGCAAGGACCTCAAATCAGGGACTTGTCAGCCACATGCAGGGCACCAAATGCCCTTAAAAATCCCAGTCTGAGGACCCAGTTTAATGAGCGGATTGAGGTGAATGGTGGGTGGGAAAGACCCTGGGCGTGGGAGCGGGATACAAGGGTGTCTGGAGTCTTGTGCAGAACGAGAGCATCAGCGGGGCGGGAGGATGAAGGATCTTGGTGCAGGGTTACTGGTGATTGGAGACTTTTCATCTTATGGCATTTTCTACCATCCAGGAAATCTGTTGAGTTATAGCCTCAAATTAATCAAGAAGGAAAATTCCTCTGACAAAAGAAACCCCGAGTATCAATGGAGTCAAATAGCAGTGGGGAGCCTGTGCATTACTGGCAGATGCTGATGCAGATACTTCACATGGGAAGCAAAGTGGTGACGAGCAACAGCATCGCAGCAGGAACACTCTAAACCTGAGACCTTTGGGGTTTGGGAGGCCTTTTGTTTGCATTTGGTTGGGGAAATGTGAAAAACTATTGCTGTTCCGGACAGCATGGCGATGGAGGCTCCGGCCGGGCAGCACTAGGTTTGAAGGCTCTCGGAGAAGAACACGGCTTGTGCGTGGCCCTCATGCTTCCCTCGCAGTGGCGTTTCTCCTGCCATGGCCCTGGAGACCTGCCTGCCAACCCTGCCTCAGTTTCTGTGGGTCTGCTGGAAAGAAATGCTTTCTGAGGATAGGCAGCATAGATCTTGAGCTTGCTTTTAATGCCAACAGAGCCTGCCTAATAGGTTTAAGCTTCTTTCAATCTCCTAGCACTGTTAATGAGTTTCCAGGCCCCACAGAGGTGGAGCAGAACTGTATTTTCCTAATCAAGTTATCAGATTATTAGCAAAAATGCAAATAAAAGAGCTGCTTTGGTTGCAAGTAAGAAGCGTGCTGTCTGGAGCAGCATTCTGTTGTGAGCACCACGTGGTGGATAATGGAGGATCAGGCAAGGCCAGATAATTGTCAGGGAAGGAAGATAAAATGCAGCTGGGATGTGGCCTCCTCTGATTTCTGGCCTGGGGCTCTCCCATGAAAGATTTTTCTTCTTAATCGTATGAAGCTGTAGATGTTAGAAGCATTTATTGAGTCACTTCATGTGCGCTAGTGGTAGAAGAGATCACAAAGAGTTAATGGATGATTAATCGGCTTTGAGGTAAATAATTAATCAACTGGTGTAGAATCCAACAGGCCAGAACTTGGCTTCTGATCTGTAAATACTGATGTGCACACAGCTGAAGACTGCCTTGTGCAGATATTATTTATTACTAGCCTCCAGCCCCTTGCGAGCTGCTTCTCTGTGCACTTTTAATAAGAAGAGCAAGCCATCATTCGTTGCTCAGATTAACTGCCAGAGGTTGTCATGGCTGGTAGTGGCACTTAGGTAGTAGCATTTTGATCTGTAAACCTAAACTAACTCTGTGTAGGAAAGGAAGCACAGCTCCTGTCCCTTTTACAAGTGTGGCACTGAGGAACAGAGGAGACCAGACCTGGGTGCTGTTGGGTGCTGGTGGCAGTGCCCGGGGGCAGGCTGTGGAAATGGGAGTGAGACGTCTGTGGTGCTGATGGTTGTACGACTTGGTCATCAGCAAGAGAAGTTGTGCAGCACAGAAGTGAGGTACAAAACAGCACTGAGACATTGCACCTCGTGTTGGAAAGGGCTTTCACCCAGGGGAAGCATCTCTGCTCTTGTGTTTTGAGCTCCCGTTAGTGCTGGCTGAGGGGTTGCTCGGTACCCTGGGTACTGAGTCCAGCCGTGTTTGTCAGTAAGGATGAGAAGACTCATCAAGGATGAGGTGAAACCTTTATCCAGGACAAAGTGAAACCTTTTATCCTGGTTAAGGTTGAAAGCTGCAAGGAGGAGCGCAGGGTGAGTGAGAATTCCAGTTATTCCACTTTTTCTTTATAGCAAGGTATCTCTGTACCCGATTCAGTCTCTGCCTGAGAGAAAAGCACCGTACGTCCCTGTGCTAAAATATGGGTGTTCCCTCTTTTGGGCAGGTGCACATGTAGCCTGCTTGTGGAGGGCTTTGTATGTGCCCAGTCATCCTTAGAGCCTTCCTGTTTTCTCCGTGTGCCCCGCAGCCAGAGCTGGAGGCCGTCAGGAGATGCATCGCCCGGATAAGTTCCTATAGCAGCTGCTGCCCAGACCTGGCTGCTGTCCTGTCCCTCCTCCCCGCCACCCAGCGCTGGAAGGTTGTCCCATGGTGGATTCCACGCAGCAGAGTTTTGGGGGGGTTACTGGCATGCTTGGCAAAACGTGCCACCGTCCCCACACAGAGCGCCCACCCCGTGGGCACCCTGCCTGTTTACTGACCCCGACTGGGACGGGTCAGGTCAGAGAGCTTCGTTTAAACGCCCTTGGTGTTCTTTTAGTCTGTTTTGATGGAAACCACCTCCAAAGCAGAGTGTGCATGTGTGCGTGGGAGGGCATGTGTGCCATTTGCTACAGCCCAAAGGCTTCTTTGTTGGCGTTCTCGTAGCTGTCACCTCCTTGGCCCCAGTCTGAGCCTGCTGGAGGCCTTTCCCTCCTGGATCTGGTCAAAAGTGGTGGGTACAAGTGTTGAAACTTCTTCCTCTGTCTGTCTAACCACAGCCACGAAGGGAACAGCTCCTGGGGAAAGTTTCAGCAGAAAATAATCAAATCCTGACGTGTCCACATGCAGACTTGAGCCTGTGTCAGTTCCAGCCTTTCTCTAGCGCCATGACGTGAAACCTTCACTCATCCCGTGCCTGTGGCTGATGCTTTGGATATTGCTTGGCTTTTTACTGCAACGTGCAAAGCTTTAGAGTTGCATTAATATTTCAAAAATTATAATAAACAGTTGGGCTATTACAGCTGGACAGGTTGTGTTGAAGGGTTTCAAGTTCACTGTTTTTATCTTCAGATCTTAATTTCCACTTCAAACAATTATTGGTCCTTAATCTCTTAAGTGCTGCCTTAAAAGATGTAATCATAAAAAGGCTCAGCAGAAAGAGGTCCTCAACCTCAGATAAAGAGCACCTGGGTTCGAGAAGGAGCTGACCCCTCGAGGAGTCTCTGGAGCCCTGAGAGCAGTTGGGGCAGCTCCATGTGCACTAGTGTTTGTCTAGAGCAAAGAAGCAAAGGTGAGAAGACAGCACAGTTTGTTTCTGTGGTTACTTCAATTAATTAGTGTATAGAAAACCACAAGTTTCTTCTAAAAAGTTTCTGGGTCAAAAGCAGAGCAGGGGCAAACTCTCTGGAAGGTTTATTCTATGGTAGCTTTGCCTTTGGCTTGTTGGAACAACCTGTGATGCTGCCTTGCCCTTCCCAGCTGCAGGGGCCCACTGTTCCCAGACAGGCAGATCTTCTCTTTGAAGCTTTTTCATTGAAAAAACAAGGCTGAAGTTACGAAGTTCTGTTAGTGGGCCAACGCTGCTGGTGAGAAACTGTAGCTGGTGCGACCTCCACCGGTCCTTTCCTTTCTTGTTTTTTTTTTTTTTTTTAGCATAGTGAAAAGGTTTTGAGAAGAGGTGACAATGTTGAGACTTGAAAAGCAGCTTCATTCTATGGGAGAAACGGCGGAGAGAGCCAGACGCTAAATCTGCTCTCCGCATGCAGGCTGGAAAGCCCTGTCATCGTGTGGTGGAGCACATCTTGGAAGGAGCACTGGAGTCTCTGCGTCGCTTCTTGTCACCCCACCTACTGTGTTTTGATGAAAGACAATTCAAACCTCATGCTGATTCTGAGGTTTTTGGGGCCAAGGTCCCCCTGAGCACAAGGTCACCTGTAAAAGCACCCGCCCGTGGTGATGGTGGAAGATGACACTGTGCGTGCGGCGTCCTAAGCTGAGGAGTGCTCTCTGCACTCCTTTGCATGTTTGGAAACGATGTCTGCAGTAACATTTTTTCCATTGAAAGCTTATAGGTTTTGAATCATGAAGAAAAAACTAGCATGTCCGTATGCCTTTATAATGCCCCTTTTGCTGCACAGGTCGGGTATGTGAGAGAGAAGTTGGGATTTTTCTGTACAGGTGTAGGCTTCTAGAAGAATGCAGCTGAATGACTCATGCGTGTTCAGCCCAAGTCAGAAATTAGGACACTTTTATGCAAGGCATGTTAATGTCTCTAAAAAATGCTACAGCTATAAGAAGTGCCTTATTCTTGGCATCCATTTGGGTTCTTGCAGAGACGGTGCTTAGAGTGGGTAATGGCACCATGACCAAAAGGAATCTGGAGCTCCCAATCTGGAAGATAATTCTGTGCCTTCAGAGTACTTCAAGGGCTTTTAATAGCTTATGGTGCTACAGGAAAGCAGCCTCGTGGGAAAGCGGTTTGAAGAATGTAAGCAGAACATCACCCACCTTATTTTCCTCTGAGTTTTAAGAAGATCCTGCTTAACAGTTCCACTTCTGTGGTGGTGGAGCCACGTCAACTGAAGCTGCTTTCAAGATTTAGCTGTGGAAGGATGCGTAATTTTTGCTCTTAATTGCAAATAGAATGAAGCAGTATCTAAACCCTCAATCGTATTCTTTTTTATTGGTCCTGTTGTTCAGTTTTACGTGAAAAAATGCTGTCTGAAAGGAGTCGTTAGTGTATGCTGTCATAGCTCCATTTCCACCGTGGGCCCATCTCTGTACCAGCTCTGAGCAGGGTGTTGCTCACAGCATCCAAACCCTGAGGAGCTCCTGCTCTCTCACTAGAGAATCTCTGAGCTGCTTTTTTTCAGCAGCCTGAAGTGGAGAAACTAGTAAACTTCGCTGCTGAAAGGCTTCCCGTTGGGACCAGCCTCTGCCCTTGTCTGAGCACACTGCTGGTGGGAAGGTGGTGACTGATAGGGGTAGAGCGGCTGGGAATGGCATCCCATCAGCTCACTGCTTGTGACCCACAGGAAGAAATCCGTATTTTTGTGATTGAAGTAATTTGTTATGTGAAAAATCCAGATTCTTGTGATGGAAACAGGTTTTTGTGACCCCCCCTTGCAAATGGCTGCTTTGGTGCCCCAGCAGTGGGGAGTGCTGGTGCTGAGGCATGAGCCCGTCTTGCTCCATTCTAGCATGAGGACCATGGTGCTTGGCTCTCGGGGTTGGTATTCAGGCAGTAACCTCTTCCTATTTCCCAACTTTGAATTCAGTAAGAGACCAAATTAAGTTGCATGAAGGCACTAACTTCTCAACTGTCCAAGTTTGTCTGAGGCGGGACCTGGGGTTTTAGGCAGCAATTCTGGCTTGGTGGGACCTGGGGCTTGGAAACCTCTTCTTCATTACATGTGCCTGGGGGTCATAATTAGCATTGCTGAATGAATGCAAACACAAAACCCATTCCGCTTTGCATACAGGCAAAAACATGCCCAGAAGGGGTAGAGCGTGCCAGCCGGGTGCTGGGTGCTCGCTGCCCACCCTGAGCTGTTGCCTCTGGGCTCGGTTCCTGGTGGTGCAGCAGCGATCTGCTCTCTAACCTGATGCTCCAAAGGTACGAGCCGTGGTACGTGCGGTGCAGGCTCCGTGGCTCCCTGCCGAGCTGCTCCTGCTCGGGCACAGGGATGTGTGGGTGCTGCTGCTGGCAGCGGTAGGGAGGGTGTTGGTGGGGTTGTATCAGCAATAGCATGGCCAGTAGGGACAGGGAAGTGATCTTGTCCCTGGGCTCGGCACTGGTGAGGCTGCACCTCGATGAGTGGGTTCAGTTTTGGGCCCCTCACTCCAAAAAGGCCATTGAATGACTCGAGTGTGTCCAGAGAAGGGCAACGGAGCTGGTGCAGGGTCTGGAGCACAGGTCTGATGGGGAGCGGCTGAGGGAACTGGGGGGGTTTAGTCTGGAGAAGAGGAGGCTGAGGGGAGACCTCATCGCCCTCTCCAACTCCCTGAAAGGAGGGTGCAGAGAGGGGGGATGAGTCTCTTGAACCAAGGAACCAGCACCAGGACAAGAGGGAATGGCCTCAAGCTGCGCCAGGGCAGGGTCAGACTGGCTCTTAGGAAGGATTTCTTTGCAGAAGGGGCTGTTGGGCGTTGGAATGGGCTGCCCAGGGCAGGGGGGGAGTCCCCATCCCTGGAGGGGTTGAAGAGTCGGGTTGACCCAGCGCTGAGGGATCTGGTGCAGTTGGGATCTGTCAGTGCTGGGTTAACAGTTGGACTAGATGATCTTCAAGGTCCCTTCCAACCTAGATGATTCTGTGATTCTGGGGTTGGTTTCCATGTCCTCCTTCAGGACAGCCCCGTGGGGGTTCCCAAACCCCCAGCCTGGGGCAGTCTGGAAGCGAACCTGCCCTCATCTCGAGCGGCTGGTGCAGCCGTGGGATGAGCACTGGTGCTCCCCTGCGTCCTCCGCTGCTGCCACCAGCGTCCATCCGGGGGGTTCAACTCCTGCACCCGCCCTCGCCTCCCCCTTCCCCTCGCTGCCCGTGTAGGAGCCCTGCCCTCGGCAGAGACCGCACGGCAGGTGGACAAAAATAGCTCCTGCAGAAGGTACTGAAATGTCAAGAGCGAGCAGGCAAAGCCCGGTCCCAGAGCTGACAGACCGCTGCTGCGTGCTCGGTCGGGCGATTGCCCTCCGCTGCCGGCGGGGATGAGCAGGGCTTGGAGCAGGAGAGGCTGGGTAAAAGCCGCTGCAGAGCTGCCCACCCTTGCTGGCAGAGGCAGGGCTGCCCTGTGAGCCGTCTCCTGCGCCCAGCCTCACACCTGTGTCTGTTCGGGGAAAGCATTAGTGGTGGGGAGGGGTCCCGGCCCCCGTCTCTCCATGCCGTCGGGGTGCTGGAGCGCCCATCTTGGGGGGTTGGGGCCTTCATCTGCTGCACAACATCTTCCACAGTTTGGGGATGGAAGGTCCCACCTTGCCTTGGTAGGAGGGAGATGCTGGAACAACTAGGAAGAGCTTTAGAATGAGGCCTTAAAATTTTTCAAGCTCCTACTCTGTAATAATTGATGATAAGAGGAAATGGGCTTGTCCCAGATGAGATGCTGGCTGTGCCAGAAGGGGAACTGCTAGTTGCCAGCGTTTGCATGTGTAATCGATACCGAAAGGCAGTGCCAACCTTAACTGTTACTGTTCTAGATGGTGTTTTGAGTGTGAAACTGCTGGAATTTTTTTGCCAAAAAACATCACCGAGGTTCACACTTCTGGAGCTGTCTGGCCACAGAGCGCTGTGGGATCAGCAGCGCTGCTCCAGCCCTTGGATGTTGTCTCCTCACTGAGCTGCTGTATATTCCGAGTTATCCCTCGCTCCTGTGGTGCGTGGGCTGTCCAGGGAAGGAGATGAAGAGCATTGTGTGTTGCAGGACACAGCCAGATATGGCCTGCAGAGAAAAAGGCAGCCGGTTGGTTTGGTCAGCCTTGGATGGGGGTTTGATGGGGCTTTCTAACCAAACGCTGCGGGGTCGGGCAGGACTGCAGTGCTGCCTGGGCACCCACATGCCCTGAGTCATGGTGTTTGTTCTGGTTCTTCCTCCACTGAACTTGGTAATGAGTTTGACAAAGGAGGTGGTCCAGAAGATCAAGGTCATGGTGAAGATGAACCAGCTCTTCAGTTTTCAGCATGTCCTCCTTGTAAGGTGATAGCAGACTGTAACAAACACTTCTCTTGGACTCTGGAATCTCCTGTAAGGCATTTTCTCTCATTCTTGAACAATTTCTACTGTTAATGCCATCTCCTTGCTTTACTGGGTCTCCTCCCACCTGCTTCAGCTAGTCTCTGGATGAGGAAGTTCCCCTTCCACGTGTCCAGCAAGGTGCAGGCTGTGCCCCTTACCCCCCAGCCCAGCAGTGGTGCTGCATGGGAGCAGGTGATATTCTGCAGCCGTGCAATGTCCTGGGACATGGCTGCTTTTCACAGATTCTGTGAAACACACAGCACGGCAGCTTCTCTTGTCTGGTCTGATCCATCACAGGGCACTGCAGCTCCTTATTTTCAAGGAATCACAGATGTTTGAGGTGGGAAGGGACCTCTGGAGGTCACCTGGTCCAACAACCAGGTCAAAGTCACCTAGAGCGGGTTGCCCATGATCATCTCCAGATGGTATTTGAATATCTCCAAGGATGGAGACTCCACAGTGTCTCTGGGTGACCTGTGGTCAGTCACCATCACAGTAAAAGCCCTCTCCTTACAGAGCCACCGGCTGGTTGATATTGGCATGGACCTCTGCTCCACCTCTGGAGACTGTAGTAGGTCAAAAGCAGGAAAGACTGAAACTTTCCCATGCCAAAGGAGTTGGTCAGGTGATGTGTCCTCCATGAAGGAGATGGGGGCCCAGTCGGTGGAGGTACCTGACAACCCAAGTGCAGATTTGGTGCTTGGTTGCATCCAGAGCATGTGAGCTTTGGATCAGAGGAGACTTCGTGAGGACACAGGTCTTCATTATCAAGTGGACCATGTCCAGTGGTGGCTAGTGTCTGGGCTTCAGGAGAAGTTTGGAGACCATTTTTAGTTACTGAGATGGAAAAAAGAAGAACCTGTCCCTCCCTGACCACTGCACACAGGTGTTGCATCTTCTGCAACAGAGCATTTGAGTGCAGTCCCTGTCCCAGCACCAGGCTGGCCGGCCTGTGGCCTGGCTGAGGCTGCTGTGGGAAATCCTGATCATCCCTTCACCCCAGAAGGAGAGGATGGAACAGGGGATTAACTATCCACAGACTGCAAGACGAGCATTAGTGGACACCAACTACTTCTAGAAAATTGGGTTAACTAGATCTTTTGCTGAGATTAGGTAGCATTTAGACTGCTGTGTGTGGGGGAAGCTTTTCCATGGGCCACCACCCGCACGCAGCGATCAGGCGGCATCTCCCGACCTCCCTTGGGTGAAATCCTACTTTCTAGCCTCTGTTGCACTTGATTTTCTTCTGGTACATCCTCATCCAGGAAATGTGGAAGCGCTGTTGGGACACAAGGTCAATGTTGTGTTTAGAGGTGGGATCATAGCCCCCTTCGCTCTGCACCGCCCATCCTCAGCACAGTGCCACGCTGAGCTCGGCGGGGTAGTTGTCTACCTGAGTCCTGCTCAGATTTGCTGTTTCCCAAGAAAAAAATTACTCTGATCCCCTCATGTATCATCCTGCCGTTGGCTGCTGCCTTCCTTGCTGGTTCTCATGTAATCTTCTTCCACTGTACCAGTGGATATGAGGTCCTGGAGTTGTATTTGGCCATTAGATTATTGCTCTCCATGGGAACCAGCTGAGATTTGTCCTTTTTCAGTATCCCTGTAATTGATTTTTACCCTGTTTTTTTCATTAATCGAGTGTGTCTTTGAATCACATAGTTGAAGCAAGCACAGCTCTTCTGTGCCTCCTCTGCGAGCCGGTGAGTGGATTTTCCTCCAGCCTGCAAGCTCTTAATGAAAGTACTGAATTGAACTTGACCCAGGAGTGACCCCCGCCTCATTCATCATTTTTCCCCAATCTGTCTCTGAATCTTTAATCATCTGGTCCCTGTGTCCAGCCTGCACGCCTCTGCCTAGCCCCTGGCTGCTACACACTGCAGGAAAACCAAAGAGGTGCTCTCCTTGCTGCTTTTCCTTCCTTGCACATTTTGCTTTGATTAAAACCTTCACCTACCCTGAACCGAGTGTTGCTCTGAGCTGCGTTGGATCCGCCCCACTGCGGGGTCACATCTGCAACAGCCGGAGGTTTCTGCTTCTTTGCTGAGCGTCACCTGTGTGTGTTAAACTGTTGTTTGCTGAGAGGTAGAGTTGGGCTTTGTGGTCTTGAAGGAAATGGTTGCCGTCCCTCCGAGAGCTGTTGTAGAGCTGCACGCACATCTCGGTGTGAAGTGTGGGCAGTGGCTGTGTGTTTTGTGTGTGGAGCAGCCCCGTGCCTGCGTGTGAGTGCTGTGGGTTTGGATCGAGGGGCTAGAAATGTGGGGAAGGATAACTTGAAAGAAGGCAGCTGATGGGGAAGAGCCTCCGTCTGTGAGGGTTTGTTGAGGACCAGGATGCACCATGACTGAGTGTGCAGGGTGGGGGACACAGCCACGTCTCATGAGCCAGGATGCCCTGGGCATGGCCACAGACGTTTAGAAGACACCCCAGTATGAGATTTCCCCAAGGATTCCCCCCGGGGAATACAAAACCTGCTCCCTAAAGATAGGGGAGGAGAAGGGCTCCCGTGGCCATGCTGGGGTGCTGAGGTCCCGCGGAGGGAGGGTGAGCTTTGGGCCGTGCTCTTGCATGAGGACCCTCCTCTGCCCAACGCGTGGGGTTGCCCAGCCGTGTGGCAGCGGGGAGGCACAGCGGGGGCTATGGTGCCTGCAGATGGCTTTGCTTGCACAGTAGTTAAATTTTAAAGAGATTTTTAAAGTATGCAAACGATTAGGCAGGTAGCAGTGACTGGCCAGCCAGCTGCCAACAGCAGATGCTTGGGGCAGTGTGTGAGATCTGGCAGGGCAGAGCCCGCTGTGTGCAAGGGAATGAGCTACGAGTGAGCAGCACTGCGAATGGGGAAGGCAAATCCTGGCAGAGGAAAGAATCTGGAGAGTGAAGTGGCAGGGGAGGGTGAATTCCAGCGTGTGGAGAGGGAACAGGCTGGGGAAGCCGTAATTAAGGGAGATGGATGGCAGGAGCAAGATGAGTCCAATGTAGCAGCGGGGAGGAGGACTTTGGAGGCTGCTGAGATGCAGGGCCAGGAGGGAACGGGTGAGTTGGTGCCGAGGAGGAAGCGTGGGGGCCACCATGAGGCAGTACACAAAAATATTTCCTATGCAAGAGCTGAGGAGGGTGAGTGAGTACTTGGCAGTTGGTCTGTGCAGTCCCAGACCTGCATCCATCCTATTTTCCCTTTCCTTTCTGTACAGCCCAAACGCATCCTTGCATTGTTTTCCAGTAATTGTTAGGGTCTCCATTATTTTCTGTTTGTTCAAGCTGTGTTGTTCCATCTTTCTTGTTAACAAGTTGGTTTTCTGCTTTCCTACCACCATTCCCAGTTTCTGTTTTTATTTAGAGTAGTCAGAGGCAACCTGCCCTTCTCTGAGTGGCCCTGAGCAAGGACGGTGCAGGAAGTTCGGAGCGGTGAAGCAGGGAGCAAGCGAGCTGGTCTCGGTGGTCCCTTGCTTTTGTGATTCCCTGATCCCTCCTCTGTCGGAGGGGAGATTCCCCCTGGGATGGATCAATGGGCGCCGTGGAAGGGGTGGCTGGTGACACGCTGGTGATGCAGGCGGCTGATGCCGTGCTGGGGAGGAGTTGGAGGCTGAAGCGAGCGTGCCGGGGAGCACGTCGGCGCTGGCTGCCACCGCGCCCCGCTGCCAGCACTGCCCGCGGCTGCCGGGGTCCTGCCCGGCTCAGGCAGCGGGGCTGGGGGGCTGCGGGGAGGCCGGGAGGAGCTCAACAGTGACAGCGCCCGGAGAGGCGCAGGGGCCGGTGGTGGGGAGATGCTGGGGCGAGCGGGGGACGCGGCCGGGAGGGCTGGACCCTGTGTGGGGAGGGAGGTCTCCAGCCCCAGCGGGTGCATTTCCGTGTGCCTGAGCTGGATCAGGGGGGAAGCTCCTGATCAGGAACAATTTGTTTCTGATTTCTGTAAATTAACAAACCAAAGAACGAGGCAGCCTTGTAATGGGGACCCTGGAAGAGGGCTCAGCCCCAGCACGTGCGTCTCACGTGAAGGCACAGCGCTGGCTTGCTTTTGTATTTGGAGACGTGGGTGCAGAAGATGAATGCACCAAACCTTGCCTTGCTGCTGTGGTCACCTGCTTGCCCCGGCGTGGCCCTGGGGGCCTGGGTGACCCCAGCCTTAGTGAATGAGGGCAGTTCCTCAGGTCAGGGAAAGCTGCCTTTGCCCTGGAGGGTCTTCAGTGGGGGCTTGGCAGAGCGGGCAGCGGCGGGGGCTCTGCAGCCTGTGCCAGCACCGTCCCTGCCAGTTGGCCCAGCACAAAGGTTAGGCTGGACATAAGGAAGAAATGTTGTACACTGAGGGTGGGGAGACACTGGCACAGGTTGCCCACAGAAGCTGT
This sequence comes from Strix aluco, assembly GCF_031877795.1. NCBI lineage: Eukaryota > Metazoa > Chordata > Aves > Strigiformes > Strigidae > Strix > Strix aluco. The sequence continues at coordinate 3,789,923 of NC_133949.1, read as the reverse complement.
GGCTGCCCCCTCCCTCGAAGGGTTCAAGGCCACGTTGGACAGGGCTTTGGGCAACCTGGGCTAGTGGGAGGTGTCCCTGCCTGGGGCAGGGAGGTGAGGACTAGATGATCCTTAAGGTCCCTTCCAACCCAAACCACTCCATGAGTCCATGATTCTATGAAAAAGATATTGAGCAAGTGCCCAGCCCTGTGAGGTGGATTTTTTCCCATGTTTGACATCTCCCATCCCTTTCCTAATGCCTCTTTAGCGACACCCTGTGACCTGGGCTGCTGCAAAAGCTTCCTGATGACCAAAGCCCATTTCTCTTTTTTGATTAAATGCATTGCAGTGGTTGCTCATGGGTTGCTGTTTACAGAGGTGCTGCAGACTGCCATGCAGTGGGTGGCTCTTAGGGACCTTTCTGGCCTCCCTGTGCCCAAAGCCATCTGCTCTGACACCCGGCAGAGCTGCAGGTTGCTGTGGCTGGTTGATCTGGATGGGGTGTTGCCCTACCATATCTTCTTGTGGAGCTCCCACTGAGGCTGGGAGCTGTCAGGTGGCCGCTGCCCTGCTCAGGGCCAAGGGTGGGGGGAATGGGGAGAGTCACAGATGAGGGGCCCTGGGACCCACAGCTGCAGAACAGCCAGCCAGCCTGCCCGGGAATGGGCCACAAGCAACGCAGGTTGTCATGGTCCATTTGGACCTCTCAAATTTGCAGGACACCATACTCTCTAAATTAAACTTTATTTTATGAGCTCATTAGAAAAAAAACCAAACAAGACAAGCAAAGGCTCAATACCCTTTGCACAGACTAGTGTAAGACGTGAATTCACTAACCTGTCACTTAATTCATGAGGTTTCTAACTCAAAAGTTCCCAAATTCATAATTCGCAGCTCATAACTTGCAACTTGTAACTCATGCATCTATGAGGAGAACAGTTACCTAGCAGAGGGTGAGCATGCTCATCCTTCTCCCCCGTCATGGTGTGGGTGTCCCCTGTATCACACCGGGAAGCGGGAAAGCCTCAGCAGTCCGTCTGATGTTGGAGACACTTAAAAAACATTTTGGGTAAACTGACATGGTTAAACCTTCCAGCTTGGAAGTTTGGTCTACACCATTTCCATGGGTTCTGAAGAAGCCACCAGACAACCAACATGCAAGGGTGATGGCTGCAGGAGACAGTGGCGGCTGCAGAACGACCTTTAGCCCTTTCTGCCCACCGTGTCCTGCCTATGTGTTGGCCTCACTTGGACCTAATGGTGCTCTCCCAGTGTGTTAGCCAACACCCAAGCAGGAGTTTAGTGAACACAGAGTCCTCTGCACTTCAGGCCATGTTTAAAAATATAAATCAGGCCATTTTTTTTAACAAGAAAATGCTGGGTGGGCAGCAGAGGTGTCTGAACTCTTCAGTGGGTGCTTTCTGGGGCTTTATTTCGTACATGCTGCTTTGGGTACCGAATAACAGCATCTTGAAGAGTCTCTCTCGCAGCTGAAGCTCCAGGTGGTGGGACCTCAGGTCATTTTTTTCCACCAGTGCTGGAAAAAGTTTTCTTTATCATGGAAATGTGCAACTCTAAAAATAACCCTTCCTCAATTCCCTGGCTGGCTGCCTTTCTGCATGAAGCCCTGTTTCTCTTTGTCCAAATGGGGTCATGTATGTCATCTGCATCACCTTGTGCATGGGGTGAAGGACTTCCCTCCTCCTGTGGACCCACTCCCTTGATCAGGCCCTGCTTCTCCACTGCCCTTCAGTCCAGGGCCCCTCACTGGTGCACTCTTTAGCTTGGATTTGCTCTCTCATCCCAAATAATTTCAACATGGCTTTTGGGAAGAGCCGTGGTGTGTCCTGGGTCAAATAACTGCTGGGCCCATGGTGGGTCATGCCGAAGCAGGCTGCGCTGGTGGACCTGCAGGACCTTCCCCGTGGGAGCCCTCTGCTCCCAGCAGGGGTGTGCCTGCCCCTGCCCAAGGGGACTGGTGCACCAGACAGCCCAGGGCACATGTCCGGGGTAGGTCCTGATGTAGGCTTTGGCATGTGTGGTGATGCCATCCTGCAGAGTGGCGTCTGACGGGGCCTGGGGTGACCGGTGGCCCTCCAGAGCTCTGTCTCCTGCTCTAGGCTCCGGGATTTGGAGAGGTCCAAAACATTTTTTTAACTCAGTCTGATTCAGCTGGCGTTGCATTTAGCCTTCTAGAAAAGGATCAGCTGAACGAGTGCTGTTCCTGGCCAGGGGAGAAAGCAGCGTGGGCTGGAGTGCTGGGGTGGTGGGGGCATGGCTGGGTCACTGCTCATTGCAGGAGGCAGCGTGCCTGAGGGTGGCTCAGGGCTGACCTCCTGAAGGAGGTGAGGGTAAAAAGGGAAGGATGGGTGAGAGTGCTTTAGTATACAGCCAGAGTACTACGAATAAAGTTATGAAGGCATGTGAACCTCATGGAGTTCAACCAGGCCAAGTGCAAGGACCTGCACATGGGTCAGGGCAACCCCCTGTACCAGCACAGACTGGGGGAGGGAGGGAGGGAGGGAGGAGGGAGAGCAGCCCCTCAGAGAAGGACTGGGGGATGCTGGTGGGTGACAGATGGGACATGAGCCGGCAATGTGCGCTCGCAGCCCAGAAAGCCAAGCGTCTCCTGGGCTGCGTCCCCAGCAGCGTGGCCAGCAGGCCGACGGAGGGGATGCTCCCCCTCTGCCCCGCTCTCCTCAGAGCCCTGGAGCACTGCGGCCAGCTCGGGGGTCTCCAGCACAGGGCAGGCAGGAACCTGGTCCAGAGGCGGCCACCAAAATGGTCCGAGGGCTGGAAGAGCTCTGCTATGGAGAAAGGCTGAGAGCATTGGGGTTGTGCAGCCTGGAGAAGGGATGGCTCCGGGGAGACCTGACTGTGGCCACTCAGTACTTAAAGGGGGCTTATAGGAGAGAGGGAGAGAGACTTTTGACCAGGGCCTGCAGTGACAGGACAAGGGGCAACGGTTCTAAACTGACCGAGGGTGGGGTTAGGCTGGACATAAGGAGGAAATGTTGTACACTGAGGATGGGGAGACACTGGCACAGGTTGCCCAGAGAAGCTGTGGCTGCCCCCTCCCTCGAAGGGTTCAAGGCCACGTTGGACGGGGCTTTGGGCAACCTGGGCTAGTGGAAGGTGTCCCTGCCCGTGGCAGCAGGGCTGGAACTAGATGATCTTTAAAGTCCCTTCCAACCCAAACCACTCTGTGAGTCTGTGATCCTATGATTAAAGCATGGGACAAAAAGAATTATTTAATTGCCCCAGACATCTCTGTTACAAGACCAAGTAATAAACCAGAGAATTACAGTTGCTCATTTGTGACCCCAAATTCAGCCTCGTTTGTGTTACTCTGACCTAGAAGAAAGATTCGTGGTGCTGGAGTGTGCAACATCCCTGTCGCAGGGCAGGACCCCCTGTGCAGCAGCACTGCTTGTGTTCAGGTCTTGGTGCCGGGCTGGGCTGGGTGTCAGCAGCACGACCTTGAGGTTGGTAGAAATGAGAAGCAAATCTTCCCATCAGGCGAACGTGGCATACGTGTGCCCAAGAGCCTCGATCCTTGTTTTGTCTCAGCAGATAAAGGGGAACCGAGGGCAAGATGGGAAGTGAGAAGCTTTGATACAGATGATCATGGGCTGCTCCTTTATATCACGTACACACAGAATGAATTCAAAGCACTGGATTGTCACTGCATCCTTTTGCGTTTCTTACCACTTTTCTGTAACACCTACTGACGGAGGTTTACTTGCCATTGATTTACATTTGTTTCCATTTTCCCATATGTGGTGGGGAGGAAGAGAATATTTTCCCACCCTCTCCCAGTGGCACAGAAACTGGAGCTGGGAGTTGCAGGAGGCCAGCAAGCAGCAGCCTGAAGGATGGTCTGAAGTTTTTGTGATGTGCTTAAAGAAGAGCAGGAACCTCTCAGCCGTTTTGGTGCATTAATAAAGGAAAATGGGAGCACAATGCAGAAAGGACAGAAGCGTATGGAAAACGCTTGAGTGTTTGAGAAAACACGTAATGTATCTTATGATGATTAAATTCTTACGTTCCAACAGTAGTTCAGGTTGTTGCTAAACAGTCAGTACCAAAAATAGACACTGCTGGATCCAGTCTACCTGAAATTATCGACCGGGAGGTTTTCCAAGAGCTGAATAAGATGGTGCCTCTGCCATTAGTGTTGATTTCCAATAAGTTTCCGCAGGTCTGATGGGCATCAGGAGCTCGGGAGGTAGCACAGTGTTGATTTTTTGAAGAAAGAGAGAGGGAATGAGCTTGTAATTATTGACTGATTAACCTGACCTTGCTTCTGGGCAAAATAATGGAGTATTTGAAGTGGAATTCAACTGAGAGAATTAAAGGAGGGTAAGACAATTAATGTGCTTCAGTGTTGTAAAAATAGATCTGACCATCTTTGCTTGGTAGCTCTGCCTGCCGGGTGCCCACGGGAGGACTGGGTTAGCTTTGCTCCCCGTGGGCCCTGGCACTGCGTCCTGGAACCCCCCGGGGTTCACGTGTGGCCCCGAGGGGATGGGAGCGGGCAGCCAAGGGACGAGGGCGCTGGCGCGGTGAAGGGACAGGGTGCTCACACCGCGCGGCTCCTGGTGGTGTTTAGTGCCACCAGGGAGCTGATGGGGGGTGCACTGAGAAGCTCGGAGGAGAGCCACGGGGAGGACAGGGCGCTGGCAAGAAAATGGGGGAGGCTGTGGAAAGGGAAGGAGTGGTTTAATTGCTTCTGGAGAGCTGGGCACCCTGAAACCTCGCGGGTGATGCTGTGAAACAGCCAGGGATGGAGATCTTGGCAAATGGGCACATTTGCAGCTGGTGGGAGCGGCCATCCAAAGTCATTCATTCACATAAATTTTGCTGTCTCAGTTGGGTGTCCCTCATGGCAGCGGCTCTGTCGCGGGCCAGGGTGAGTCCCCAGGGCCACCGGGTGCAGCCGCCTGCCCTGGGCTGCGCAGTGTCTGCTGGACCCGTCCTGTGCAAAACCCATGTGCGTGCCTTTGAGCTGCACTGTAGCAGGACCTCGCTGGTGTGCGAACAGAACTGTGCTCTTCAGCTGGCATTGTAGCTCAGGGTACGTTGCTGAAAAATTGTTTAAAAGTTCTCCTAAATTCACAGAATCACAGAATCATTCAGGTTGGAAAAGCCCCTCGGGATCATCGAGTCCAACCCTCAGCCCGACTCTACAAAGTTCTCCCCTACCCCACATCCCCCCACAGCTCATCCAAACGACCCTTAAACACACCCAGGGATGGTGACTCCACCCCCTCCCTGGGCAGCCTATTCCACTCTCTGACCACTCTTGCTGTGAAACATTTTTTCCTCATGTCCAGTCTGAACCTCCCCTGTGGCAGTTTAAAGCCGTTCCCTCTTGTTCTGTCACTAATTCCCTGTGAGAAGAGACCAGCACCAACCTCTCTACAATGTCCTTTCAGGGAGCTGTAGAGAGTGATGAGGTCTCCCCTCAGCCTTCTCCTCCTCACACTGAACAGTCCCAGCTCCTCCAATGGCTCCTCTTTTGAGCTGTTGATACTTCCCACTTTCCGAACAGCAGCCCCGATGGAGCTGTAGCTGAAGCACCAGCATGGGATGTGGCAGGGTGGGGGTGCTGGAGGCAAGCTGTGGGTCCCACTGGGTTTACTGCTGAATGCAAACTGTTCCTTCCGTGGCCGTGCTGGCAGGCAGCGCCGTGCGCCCGCTGCAGGCAGGGTGGGCAGCAGATCTTGGGAGTCATGTCGCTGCATGATTTGAATCCGAGTTCACGCAAATGTCCAGGCAGGGTTAGAGCATTCACGTGGCTCCCCTTCATCCCTAGCTCTTCATCACCATCTGCAAACTGTTGTTTTAGTGTGAGTAATTGGAAAAAAATGAAATCCCAACACTTTCTTTGAAAAAAGAGAAACCAGAACGAGGCAGTGCGCTGCACCGTCTCTGTCTCCTCCACATTTTGCACATGTTCATCACCAAACCAAAATGCTTTGTTGTGAGCTTTGAACCCATCGTTTGTGCTGCTGGATTATAGCAACCAACAAGCGTGGCTGCAGAAGCAGTTAATGCACAGCACAGCTCTCCCTTTATCCTGAGATTTGCCTCCCGGGGGGGTTTTCCAGCTCTGACAGCAGCCCGGAGCGGCAGGAGCAGTCAGGGGACGGCTGTGGGATTAGAACAACCCGGTGGGTAGCTCAGCGACGGGCTGCGAAGGGCTCTGCGTGCTGGGCCCGTGGGTGCAAGGCTGCCCATGGCTGCTCCGTCCCTGCAAGCCCAGCTGCTGGTGCCAAACTCCCAGTGGACTCGGACTCTGCGCTGCTTGGTGGCCAGGGCTCAGCGCCTTTGGCTGGACCGGCAGCCTACGAGGAGCGTGCTGGGGTTCCAGGATGTGTGAAACATGATCCATCACCACTAATAGAAAAGAGTATTTTATAAGCGCAGTCCCACTGATGCTACTGGTAACCCACTTTTAATTATCTAAAAATATGTAATAGAAACATCAGTTAAACATCTTTCCTGCTTCCTTTTTCAGTGACTTAAAAAGTCAAAAGCTACAATTTTAGTCTGTTGCAGATCACCTCCAAACACAGCCGGAGGGCACACATGAGGCATTTTGGGGAGCACCTTTAGTGCCAGAGGATCCATAAGAGCTTTTGAGACTCTGTTCTGCTCCTGTGTAAAAGTCTTGTGACATTTTGCACTGACGTTGAATCCCAGCAGCATCTCTCCTTGCTGCATCTCAAGCAGGATTTGTCCCTCCTGGTGCACTGGAAGTTGAAAATCCCAGGGCTGCCAGCCCCTCATGATGGTAGGGACGTCTCCTGTGCCCTCACTCCTGGTGAAGGCAGATGGACGGCATCGCTGGGTCCCGTTCTGCCTCTTGGCATCACCTGGGGCTCCTTGTGTTGCTTCTGTGTGGAAGGGACAATCCCAGCTCTGCTCGGGGCAGTGGTCACGCCGCTCTCTCCTGCCCACCCCTCTGCATACCCCCCCATTCTGTCATACCTGCTGCAAATGGTTGTATTGGTCAGAGTTGAAAAAACTCTAAAAAATTAGGAAAGGGTTGAGTCAGTCTCTTGCAAACCAGGTGTCTTTTTTTTTTTCTTCTTGTTTTACTTAGCTTGAGTAAGTAAGTTGCAGTGTAAGACTCTGAGCTCCATTTCCAAGAAGGAACATCAGCCTTTGGGAACTGAAGGACTGCATGGAGATCACTGATGCCCCAATCTCTTTTGGCAAATGGGGCTTCAGCTGGAAAGTCCTTCTCTGCAGAGCTGTTCTCCCTCCCTCCCTCCTTCCCTCCCTCCCCCCGTCTGGATGCCATCCCTTCCCTCCAGTCTATGGACTGCACCGCCCAGCTCGGTGTCACCTGCAAACTTGCTGAGAATGTGTCCTGATTTAAGCCCAGAGGGAAACTGAGCACTGGGCAGCCACTCACTCATCCCTTCCCTCTCAGGAATGGGAAGGAGAAAATAAAGCAAAAGGCTCAGGGATCGAGATAAGGGCAGAGAGGGGTGACTCACCCATTATGGTCACAGGTAAAAGACAGACTCAATTGGGGAAGAAAAAACCCATCAATTTAATTTGGCCGCCACCACCACTAATTTACCAATCAAACAGAGTAGGACGGTGAGAAATAAAACCACATCATAAAGACTCCTTCCCCCCACCCCTCCCTTCTTCCCGGGCTCAGCATTGCTCCTGATTTCTCTCCCTCCTCCCCCTGAGCAGCATGGGGGGACAGGGAATGGGGCTTGTGGTCAGTTCATCACCCCTTGTTTCTGCTGCTCCTTCCTCCTCAGGGGGAGGACTCCTCACACTCTTCCCCTGCTCCAGCGTGGGGTCCCTCTCATGAGAGACAGTCCTCCACGAACTCTCCCACGTGGGTCCTTCCCAGGGGCTGCAGCTCTTCCAGAACTGCTTCAGCGTGGGTCCCCGCTGCGGGGTGCAGCCCCCCCAGCAAGAGACTGCTCCAGCACAGGCTTCCCACAGAGTCCCGGCCTTCTGCAGGCACAGCCCCTGCTCCGCCGTGGGGTCCTCCACAGGCTGCAGGTGGCATCTGCTCCCCCCGTGCCCTCCATGGGCGCAGGGCACAGCCCGCCCTCTCCCCACAGGCTGAGGGGAGTCTGCACTGGCGCACTTCCCCCTCCTCCTCCTCCTTTCTTCCTCTGACCACAGGTCGTCTGTTCACACAAGTGTCCTTCTCATACATCGTCCTCATCAGTCCCAACCCTCTCCCAGGTTCCCTTTTTTAAATACGTTATCGCAGAGGTGCAGCCACCATCACTAACTGGCCTGGCCTTGGCCAGAGGGTCCGACTTGGAGCCGGGGGAGCTTCGAGAAGCTTCTCACAGGAGCCACCACTGTAACCCCCTCCCCTGCTACCAAAACCCCGCCACTCAAACCCAGACCCAACACAGGGTGCTCTCGATCCCACTGCCTGTGTCGTTGATGAAGATATGAAATAGTGTTGGGCCCAGTATGGACCCTTGAGAGACACCACTTGTTACTGGTTTCCACTTGCACATTGGGCCGTTGGCTGCAGCAGTTCAGATATGGTCATCCAGCCAATTCCTTGTCCATCTATAGTCTGTCCATCAAGTCTGTGTCTCTCCCAAGTAAGAGGCAGTAAGTAGTGGGGGACCATATGAAAGGCCTTTCAGCAGCTCAGACAGATGACATCCTTAGCTCTTCCCTTGTCCACTGATGCAGTCACTCCCGCGTTCAAGACCACCAGCTTAGTCAGGCACGATTTGCCCTTGGTAAAGCCGCGTTGGCTGTCCCTCATCACCCCCGTCATCCATGTGTCTTGACGTGTCTTCCAGGAGGATCTGCTCCATGATCTTACTGGGTGTGGAGGTGGGGCTGACTGGCCAGTAGTTCCCAGCTTGGGGCTGGAACAGCCTTTCGAGCTAACCTCCTCCCTGGTGTTTTTTGAAATAAGTTTCATTTTTATTACTATAAGGCCATGAAACACTATGGAAAATGTTTCCACCAACTCCGTAGATCCCTAGGAAGGATTTCTTACGGTTTGCTCTCAGAGACCAGATAGTTCATGGGGCTGCCAGGTCTGTGCTTCCTCTTGGAATTTGCCTTTAAAAAATACCCTACATTTTGTAAATGTAAGTGCCAAGATAAACAGGCACATCACCGGTAACCTGTGAGAGACAGAAGAAAAGTTCTAAGGCAAGAAAGGTTTATTTTTAAAAATTTCCTTGGAGGAATTGTGGTCAGGATCTTCTTTAATTGTTTATTGAAAGAGGTAACTCTTTGCCAGAAAGGTCCTTCTTCCCAGCTCTGTCAGGTACCTCAGTTAGGACTTAGTTTGAAATTGTACTCGTCTTGATTATGTTGTTTGGTTGTTGTCAGTAAAGAACTGCAGGGCACAAAGAGGTGATCTATTAATCCAAATAATAAGTGAGTGAGGGAGCTTTGACAGCTGAGAATCGACCCGTGTGTGCAGTCACCGTGGTGCTGCGGCGGGCGCGTGTCAGTCGCCTGCAGTTACCTGGGAAGGGTGGGGGTCTGGTGCCTGCTGCTGCCGCCGCCCCCCTGCTCGCCCTGGGCCGTCCGGAGGCTTTTTCCCTCCTCCTTTCCTGGTACTGGGGAACAGCAATGCCGAGCGTTGGGCTGCCCGCGGGTCCCCCCAGCCCTGAGGAGCATCCCACGTGGCAGCTCTGGGCGCCAGTTCCTCGTGTGTGTCCCCTTCCCTGTTGCATGGGGGATGTTTTTGGGAACTCGGAGGGCTGCGGGGAGGGGGAGCACGAGGGAGTTGATTTTTCCTCTTTCCCAAGGAGCTGAGGCTGTGCTGGAGCTGAGTGGTGTTACCAGCCTGGGCTGGGCGTTTGCCCTCTGCGGGGCAGGTGCCCCATTTGCTGGCAGAGGGAGCTCCCTTCACCTTCACCTCTTTGTGCCCTGCAGTTCTTTACTGACAACAACCAAACAACGTAATCAAGACGAGTACAATTTCAAACTAAGTCCTAACTGAGGTACCTGACAGAGCTGGGAAGAAGGATCTTTTTGGCAAAGAGTTACCTCTTTCAATAAACAATTAAAGAAGATCCTGACCACAATTCCTCCAAGGAAATGTTTAAAAATAAACCTTTCTTGCCTTAAAACTTTTCGTCTGTCTCTCACAGGTTACCCGTGCTGCTGCCTGCACCCCTGCCTGCACCCCTGCCTGCATCCCTGCCTGCATCCCTGCCTCCCCGGTGCTGCCTGGGGTCCCCTCCAGGGGCAGGTCACAGCAGGCCCTGGGGCTTCTCAGGGGCACAAGGCTCGTCCCAAGGCCAAAGCCTCCTCTCCCCTCCCAGTGGGGACTGGGGACAGAGCCCCACGGGACTGGTGGCCATGGGGACATCCCTGCTGCCCTTGGGGCCAGCTGCGGGATGGGGGGAGCCTGGCCTGGCCTCTCAAACACCGTGCCTTGCCCCTCAGCACTGCTCTGCTCGCCGGGGTGACGCCGGCCGTAGCGGTGGCGGTGTTGTGGTACTTCAGCTTCCTGTTGCTGAATATTACTCACCGTGAACGGATAAATAGATTTGAGTGAGTCACTTAAATAGACACCATGGATGTGAAAATAATTGTCTGGGAAGCCTGTGCCTGCCAGGTCTCCAAGTAATCCTCACACGTCCTGTGACTCAAAGCCAGCCAGAAGGAGTGTTTTCTCCCTGCTGCTCAGTTGGAAATACTTTGAGGGAAGGCAGCCCGGCTGCCCGTGTGCCGTGTCCCTCCATCCATCCGTGTAGTCCTGTCCCCTTCCTGAGCAGCCAGCTCAGGGGGATGCTCACCCGTGCTCACCGCTTGCCGTGTGTGTCCTCAGTGATAACATCACTGCAGCATATCCCTCAGCCCAGATTTGCAGGGAGAAGGGGAAGTACATGGCAGAAAGTTATGTGAAATTGTTTTGTCAGATCGAAGGTGGAGATGAGTGGGAAGGGGCCTTCGAGGTCCCTGGTCCAAGTACCCTCCAGCAGGTCCATTAGCTCAGGTGTTCACCCAGCCACGTGCTGAATATCCGTAAGGATGGACATCTCACAGCGTCCCCAAGTCCAGTGTTTGGCTGCCTTCATAATGACATTTTGTTTTCTAATTTGAATTTTGCTTGTCCCAGCTTGGTCCATCACTGCTGGTCCTGTCCCTGTGCACTCCAAGCTTCAACAGGAAGCTGAAGGTCCCCTCCAAGGACCAGCAGGTCTGGCTCCAGCTCCTCTCCACCCTCCTGCTGGGTAGCTGTAGGCAGCAGTAGGAACCCCCTTCGCTTTCCCCTTCCCAGTCGAAGAAGCCCAGCTCCCAGCCTGTCCCCGTGCTCGTGGCAGCCTGCTGTCTCCCCACACTCCTGGTTCTTTGCTTCTCCATCAGCTGGCCCCAGCCTGCCTGGGTGCAGGTTGTTACTCAGCCCAGACTGGTTTGTTTCTTCATTAAATACAAGTTCTTTCAAGAATAGGGAAAAAATAAATAGTCACTTGAATGAGAACTCAATCTTAAAATGTCCTCTTCCTTTCCCAGCATTTGTGCTTGTTCTCTAGCAAATACATAACTGTACCCCTTCCCCTGGTGAGGCCGCTGTGTCAGCTTGCTCAGAACTACCTGGAGCCTGAGGTGAAGGTATTCTCAGACGTGTTCATTTTCCCCTTTTCCCAATAGTGCTGAAGTTCTCAGCTCTGAGTCAAACGTGTACAACTGTCAATAGGATGTGACCTTCCCCCAGCACATTCCCATCATCATGATTTCCTAATTATGCCTGTGACTGGCAGCTGGGAGCATACAGCATCACAGCTACCGCAGCCATTGAAATGACTCAGTTAATGTGCCTAGAGTCTATTAAACAAAGTTTTATTTAATTAAGTAAGTCTTGATCTCATCAAAATCAAGAGGGAGCATTAGGGTGGCAGCATTTCCAAGAAATCATATTTGAAAGGCAGGTGGTTCGTACTGTCTTTAGTATCTGGATCTTGAGATACTGCAGTGTGCTGGTCTCACTGCTGGGTTTTGGGGTTGGCTGATCCCACGGTCGGGGCACAGGTAAGTCCATGGCCGGCCAGCCGGGCTGCCACAAGCCCACGGGTGAGCACGGGGTGTTTCGTACCAGCCAGCCTTTTTGCAGGTGTGCAGCTTGAAGGGCTGCACAGGCGGAGCACAGCTGGGTACCTCTGTGCTGGGCACGGGTGCTCTGCCCCCCACTCTAGCCCTCCTGCTGAGCTCAGTGGGGTTCAGCAGTTTCTGAAGCTCAGGGTGGCACGGGGCACGCCTGCAGTCTCAGCTCCTGTGAGGACACTGGTTTCTGGGAGAGGAACCTGCTTGAGATCACAGACTCACAGAATGGTTTGGGTTGGAAGGCACCTTCAAATAGGATCCGTTCCAAACCCCTGCCACAGGCAGGGACACCTCCCACTAGCCCAGGTTGCCCAAAGCCCCGTCCAACGTGGCCTTGAACCCTTCGAGGGAGGGGGCAGCCACAGCTTCTGTGGGCAACCTGTGCCAGTGTCTCCCCACCCTCAGTGTACAACATTTCTTCCTTATGTCCAGCCTAACCCCACCCTCGGTCAGTTTAGAACCGTTGCCTTGTGCTGGGGACCCCCGAGCTGGCCGCAGTGCTCCAGGGCTCTGAGGAGAGCGGGGCAGAGGGGGAGCATCCCCTCCGTCGGCCTGCTGGCCACGCTGCTGGGGACGCAGCCCAGGAGACGCTTGGCTTTCTGGGCTGCGAGCGCACATTGCCGGCTCATGTCCCATTTGTCACCCACCAGCATCCCCCAGTCCTCCTCCGCAGGGCTGCTCAAGGAGCTCTGCTCCGATGCAGGTTTGCCAAGCACGGCTTGTGGCTGGGAGATGCTGGTGCAATGCAGAGACCAGTCCTACAAGACCCGAGTGCCTGGAGATGGTGCAGTGGTTGCGCTGTCGGTGGTGGTGAGCTCAGAGCCAGGTCCTGGCTTTGTGCTGGGATCAAGGGCAGATCGCCCTGGGCCAGAGCCCATCGGTCAGGCAGGGCCTGGACTTTCCCCAGCCGATTTACTTCTCTCTAGTGTGGAATGTGCTGTAGTCTCCTCCTCTCTCGAGTCAATAGTCCTGGCAGGCCGAGAGGCTCCTGTGAAAGCCCTCGCAGTCTTGGAGAGGCGGCCCTGGGGAGATGCTGAGCTTCACCGACGGGAGCTGTGTGTCAGCCAGGTTCTTCTCCTGGTGCGAGCCATGCACAGGTCACACAGGCACACGTGGGGTGCCCGTGGGGACAGGGAGGAAGGGACTTGATTGTACTTGCTTTTATTTGGAACTCCCGTGCCCCTGCCTGTTGGAACACGAGGGCTGCTCTACGCCCTCCCACCACTGCCGGGCTGCGCAGTCACTCCGGAGCTGTGGGCTGTGGGACTGGGGGTGGGTTTCTGGCCACTTCAGCCCCTGCTTTCTACCAAAAGCAGCAAATTCAGGCTGGGGAGTGAACACACACACTGACTGTTAATGAGGGGGTGCCAGTGGAAGACGTGACCTTCCATAACGCCCTGGGCAGGGCTGGCCGGTGTGGCAGGGGCTCGGGGAGATCAGCCCTTAGAGAGCAGAAGGATTTTGGTGTCCAGCAGTGGTTTTCTCTTAACCACAGGATCCAGTGGACTGTGTATCCCTTCCCTCCTGCTTTCTGCAGAGCGCTGGGTAGGGGCAGGTTCGGGCTGTGCAGGCAGGGGGTCCCACAGAAAAGCTCCCCAGCTCCCTGCTTGCGCGACCAGCAGCAGGGTTACATCCAGGCTCAGGACTCTGAGGACTGTCCAGCGGGGTGCTGGGGGTGCAGGTGCTCCCCCCTGGAGCGGGGGGTGCTCGCAGCTCCGCTCTCCACATGCTGTGGGGCTGGGCAGCAGACGTTAGCAGTGTCTCTCTGATGCATCCATGTTTGCTCTTTTCTTTCTACCCAGAAACGAAGGAGGAGCTGGAAGAGCTGATGGCTGACATAAAGAAGACGGCGAACAAAGTGCGCTCCAAGCTAAAGAGTGAGTGTTTGCCTGTGAGGCTGCTGTGGAGCTCTGCCCGCTGCGCTTCTGCCCTGAATCCCCAGACAGCGGGTACCGTGGCTCCCACCCTGGGCTGGGGGTGCAGCCGGGTCCTGCCCCATGCCCCCACGCTCAGCACTTCCCACTCATCCCCAGTGACCAGAAATGCTGTGGGGCCCTGGCCAGCATCTCAACCCTGTGCTGGCAGCAGCTGGCGTTTGGCTCAGGTCCGGACAGTTCTGGGGTGGTTTGCTCTAGGTGGGAAAGGGCATGTCACAGGCACCCGGCCCGGCCCCATCTGTGTCCTCTGGCAGCCCGAGCTGGCACAGGGAGGGGTCGTGGAGCTGAGGGAGGGGACAGCCAGAAGTGGCATCTGCTGTTGCTTTGCAGGGATCACCTGGGGATGGGCATCGCCTTCCCTCCCCTGAGCATCCTCTAGCTGCTTTTATTTGCCTTTTGTGACTTTGCCTCCTTGTGCCCCGTTCCCAGGACGGAGGTGAGGGAGCGGGGCCGCGTGCACTGCGTGGGCTGTGAGCAAGTCCCACGCCACCAGCCCTCGCAGGCTTTGGGCTCCCCTGGCGAGCCCCGGCTCTGAGCAAACCCGCAGCATGGCCAAAGGTTGGGGTGCCAGGGCTGAGTAGTTAAAGAGGTGCTGTGGTGGGACTTGTGAGCCTTCCAGAGCTGGGTTTTCCTGGGCAAGCCCGGTTGGCACGGGCAGCCTAGGCAGGTGCAGCACCAAGGGGTCCCCCTGGAGAGCCCTGGTCTCTCTTGCCCATGTGGCTCCGGCCAGGCTGGGTGGTGCTGCCCGCTCCCGGCAGTGTGCTGGCACCGGGGCTTGTGCTGCCCACTGCCCCCACGCTGCGGGTGGGGGGGAAGAAAGGGGCCATTGGGGAAGGTCATCCTGTCTCGTGGCACACCCCGTTGTCGTGGCATGCCTCTGCCTTGGGCAGCGCAGGACAGAGCGTGGCCAGCGTGACCACCATTTCCAGCACTGGAAGAGTCAGTTCCACCACTGGAGAGTGAGAACAACACGACTGTCAGCCTGCTGATGGCTGGGGTTGTGCTGGAGTGCTTGGATGAGCCCAAAAGCCCAAGATGGGACCCCAGGTGATTCAGGGGTCAGTGAGGACAGCAGCATCTTGAGGTGGGAGGCAGGTCACCTCAGAGTTGCCTGCTGTGGTCTTGGACATCAGCCTGGGGTTTGGTTGAGATTGTTGCAGAAGGCCTGGCTGTGCCTGAAAGGGTGGAGAGGAGCTGGTGTTACCCCCACAACAGCAGTGTTCTCCCTTATCCCAGGGTTCTGTGGGAGCTCAACAATCCTGGGGGACTTTGGTATGGCTGGAGGTGTTTGTCACCACTGGCGTGGCCATGTCCCATGTGTATGCCAGAAGGAGACGTGTACCCCCGTCCCCTTGCTGCCCTCTGTCCCCTGGCACGTGATCTCAGCTGGATGCAGGGAGAAGAGCTGGGGGCCAGCTTGCCTGTTCCACAGACCAGGGGATCCCTCCCCGCGGGCCAGAGCCCCCCCAGCCATACTGGGATGGATCCCTGGTGTCCAGGTGGGTTTAGCCTGTGCAGAACAAAAATCTTTCTGCATAGGTGTTTTGTTCTGTGTTTTTTAAGGGGCTTTGAGAGCCTGAAGGGTTGCAGGACATTTTCCAATTCCTGTTTCCTTGTTCCAGAAAAGACTCACTGGTATTGCATTTACCTGGAGCAACAGATGATTAGTCCTTGTGCTTAGTCCCAGATCGCCTCATGGCCAGCATGATCCATGAAAGAAAACAGATAGCACTGATCAAAAACACCATCTGCTGACAACGAATTGACTTCTTTAGGACAGACATTGCTCATGCAGTGGCTAATTCTAATTACCAGCTTCTTGGGAAAATGTGATTTTATTAATTATGGTAAATGCACAATGTTTGCCAATACTGTTCCTTGGGAACAGGGAACAGCTTATGACAAGTGTGCGGGACGACCAATGGCTGCTGAAATGTGTCGGGCAGGCAGCAGGCAGAGCGTTCGCAGGCAGGGGGGTGCACAGGAGAAGGGCTGTGGCTGTCTGACTGTGTGGGACTGACCTGTCAGATGGGCTCTAGGTCCAGACGCTGGTTTCTGGGGGGAATAGGCGGGAGTGCAGAATTTGTGCTGGTGCCCCCCAGCGCTCCCCCAGAGCACTCTGCTGTGGGCCCCCTCCGAGCACTGCGAAGGGCTCCCAGCCCTGCAGCCCTCCTTGCAGCACTGCTGCTCTCCGCGGGGTGGGACAGGGGGGTGCCCGGGCTGACCAGCGCGGTGGTGCTGGTGGCCTGTGCTCTGCCCTGCCACGCTGGGCGGGGATGGGGAGCCACCGGGCAGCGCCAGGGAGTGGGGAGCCCCTGCTGCAGGGGGAGCCTGCCCGTGCTGGGCTCGTGGGCCTGCTCCAGCGTGGAGGGTGTGGGATGGGGTCCTCAGCCAAACTGGAGGGGTGCCACCAGCTCACACCTGGTCCACGTGGAGATGGGTGTCACAGCACACTGGGCCAGCCTGCCGATGGGAGCTTTCTTCCAGGCTTTACAAGTCCCTGAATTTAAGTTTTTGAACTAGCGTGTCCTGAGCTGGCTTTGAGGAGCAGATTTGCACTGCCTTGCTCTGTGCCAGACCTCCTGCCCTGCAACGCCATGCCCTCTCCCTGCCCAAACCTCAGTGGGACGCTGAGCAGGGCAGCCCTCCCCCATGCTGTGGTTTATGGTCTTTGGGCAAGTGAGGAATTTATCTCACTTAGTCGCGCTACTGGGCATAATTAAAAGAGCAAATCTCTGCTTTGCTGTGGTTCGGCAAGATGAAGCATGCTCTCGCCAGCCTGGTGGGTCCTCCCTGTGCAAGGCCGGGCAGCTGGCAGACCTACTATTTTTAGGGTCCCTGGAGGAGTCTTGAGCTTTGGTATTTTGCAGAGACATTTTAACTCTGGGTTTCCTCCTCCTGCCAAGCAGGGGAGAGCAGCACTCCATTTTGTTTGAATATCGGAAAGCGCAGAGATCAGACCTGAACACTGCATCAGTTTTGTACTGAAATCCTCGCTTACCAGCTTGGGGGTGACGGGTGCTGCCCTCGACAGCACCAAGTCTCGGCCGGTGGCCAGGCACTGAGTGCTCTGCAGGAATGAAACAGGGCTTTGCTGCCAGCCCAGGCTAAATTGCTGGCTAGTCAGGAGCTGGGGACTGCTCAGTGCCAGATGCTCTTCGATTCACAGGCTTCAGTCTTTTACCATCTCTTTGTCAAACAATCCTTTTTCCTTCTCTAAATAATCTGTGTCCTTCTACCCTGACCAGGTATTGAGCAGAGTATTGAGCAAGAGGAAGGACTGAACAGGTCATCTGCTGACCTGCGGATAAGGAAAACTCAGGTGAGTCTCCGCCTGTGGCGCTGGGAAGGGGAGGGCGGGAGGCGGCTGGAGGGGTTCCGGGGGTGATGGGAGGAGAGGGCTGTGCTTGGCTTCGAGCAGTCAAGTTCTGGTGTGCAAATACTGGGCAGAGGAATGCACCACATTTCTGAAGAGATCAGCAAAAGGGCCAGCGTGACGGACCCGTGACCTCAGTAGAAGCCGAGGGAGCTGCGGAGGGGAGGGCAGCGCGCGTCGGCCTCGTCCTCGTGTGCCGGTCTGGGCGTCTGCGTGGACGAACAGGGCGGTCGTTTTCTGTACATCCATGTCAGGCATCACTAAAGGTGATCCTGACTGGAGCAAAAATACCCTCTGAAGTGCCAGCTTTGGGCGGAGAATGTTTGCCTGCAGTGTCTTCAGAAACCTGAAGTCTCTGTGTTTCTGCAGTGCCTGGAAGGATGCTTTAGCAGCTCATAAATGAGAACAAGGCTTAACTGATGCAGCTGCGCAACTCACCGCACATTTCACTTAATCGAAGAAGACAGGTGTTATTTCAGAGAGCACTGTGTAGGCCTGCAGCCTTCGGGAAATGTTCCTCCCTGTTGGGGCTGTGGTTGCCCCTCCACCAGGCATTGATACGGCTTCACAGACCAGGAAACGTTAAACTTGTGAAGGGCTGACACAACTCTTCCTCTTGTTCCCATGAAACCACCAATACCTAGCACCTTCTTTTGATGGGCTTCTTAGCAGGGTTATCCAGGAGTAGAGGCAGAGATGGGGTGTGTCTCCCTCTCCTCTACCTGGGTGGTCCCAAGGCTGCGTTAGGCTCAGCTGTGATAAGGGTCGTGCTGCTCCTGCTTCTGTCTGCAGCCGAGGTGGGGTGGAGCGTGTTGGCTCTACAAGAGGTGGGTTGGGGGACATGGGGCTTGTCCGTGGATCCAACAGCACATGCTGTAAACTGGAGGTCACCGACCCTGCCTTGAGCCAGACCTGCTGCATGACCTCCTGGAGTCCTTTCCATCCTGAATTACCCTACAGTTCTGAGTAACTCCCCTCCCATCCCCCCAAAGTCAAGAAGTAGCTTAGAAATATTTGATGGGAAAAGTGTTGGGAGTGTCTTGTAGAGAGGCTTTTCTCTCTGAGGAACAGCTGATTGCAGCGGGAAGGTCTGATTGCTGCAGACATCCCTGCTGGGCACTGCTCGGGTCCCAGCCTGCGGCAGCTGGAAAGGGAGGACAGGTCACAGACAGGTCTCTGACGTCCGTGGTGGGTGCTAGTGGGAAGACTTTGAGAACACCAACAGAGAGAATGTGGTCAATGAGGTTGTGACAAGGCCAACAACTTGGCAGAAAGTGCCAAAAGAAAACTTCCTTGGGGAAGCAGGCATGACCCAGGAAGGCAGTGCAGAGTGCCGGGGGAAAGGATGTTGAGGGGAGCTGAGGACGGGGGAGATGACTGAGCCTCGTACACCCCTCATACAGCCTGGGAATCTTCACAGGTTTTAGGTTAACCCAGAAGCATTTGACTGCTGATGGTCTGAGGTCTCATGGGACAAGGTTACCTGTGGTCTCCAGCTGCTTTTGAGACCAGGGCTTGAATTCCTAAGTAATGTGCTTTTGCTGATTTTCCAAAGTCAGAGCTATGCGGTTGTCTTGGACATGTGCAGGACTTGGTGCTGGCTGGAGCTGCCATACTCTTCTCGCACTGTGCGCAGAGGGTGGGCGACACCTGATACTGCACCCACAAACATGTCCTTAACTCCAAGTTTTAGAGGAAAGTGGATCCAAAAGGGTGAATTTGTGCTGGGTTGGCATCTTGTGTTTTGTGACTGTGGCACTGTTTTGCTCAGTCTGTCCATTGTCAGCTATGGCCTGAGCTAAAGCTGAACTAGTTTAGCTTGATGAAGTGGCTCTAGACAGGGAAGATCACTCATCTCCAGAAAAAGTGTTACACAGCAAACAAGTATTTCATTTAGAGGGGGTAAACTTGGCCATGCTACTCAGTAAGGGGCTGAAAATGTGAGTTAGTTCTCATGGGGAAGTGATGGAGAAAGAACATGTTTTACAGCTTCAGATCCTCCACTTGCCAGAAGGGAAGTCAGAGGCTTGATTGCATGAGCTGTTTGACGAGACCTTCCCCGTCATTTGCGTGTCACCCTCGATGGAGCAGCCCCCTCCAAGGCCTTTCTAAAGAGGCGTTGTGTCTGCTGGGCCTCGGCTTTGTGGTGTGGCCCCAGGCCGTGGCGGCGGTGGGGAGGTGGCCCATGGAGCCGCCTCCAGCGTGGGGTGTGACATGGGGGTGGGTGCTGCTGCCTTGGGGGCACCAGGTGATGCTCCAGCAGACCCCACGCTGAGGGCACGTGAGCCTGTCCCTGGTGTACAAGGGTCCACGGACAGTTGTGTGCCCAAGCCATGGCCGACTCCTGGGTGCTGCTGCACTCTGCCACGGGGTCTGGCTTTAGCCCCCTCCACAACTACCTGGACTCTAAAGCTCATGTATTGGCTGAAAGAGTCACTTCTCTCCTGCAAACCACCGTGTGTCAGGCTGTGGTGGGGTCTTGCTGGGAGCGGGGATCACTCTCAGGTGACCCCGGGTGCCTGCTCAGCTCACAGGTCCCCTCGTCTCCAAATTCCCACACATGGTTTGTGGTTTTCTGGACTCTCCTCTGTGCTCTGCAGTGTTCATTTGCTTGGTCCTTGCTGCAGAGGTCTTGTTGAAATGTTTATGCCTTGGGGAAATGGCACAAGCATTTCTTTGTCCTCTCACTCGGTCCTGCAGAAGCGGTGAGTGTGGGGAGCACTGCTCATGAGCAGGCAGCATCCCGTCCCGTGTGTCTCCTGTAAGGAGAGGTAAGAGAGAGTCAGATGAATCTAAGGGAAGTGTACGCATGGAAGCAGCAGAGGGAATGGCAGAAGAAGGGATACAAGACTGGCATGGGTTGACGGCATCAAGATGCCAGCATGGATAAATGCAACTTCTGAGAGGCTTAGGGTGGAAAAGCACTGGGCAGCTTACTCCAGGACAGGAGGCAAGAGGACCTCTGAAGGTCCCATGCAGTTTAAATCATTCCATAATTGTGAATCAGCTGAGCTGCCTAATGACCCTGCGGCAGGACAGGTCAGTGGGCTGGAAGGTGAGTGCTGCTGGCAGCTCCTGGTGAGCATAGAAAGAGCATCCTAAACCCCTCTGTGACAAAGGGCCCAGGAGATGAGGGGGACCTGTGGGATGTGTCACACACAAGCACTGCTGGCCCTACGTCTTGTGGCACATGTGAGTCTGGGACACAAGAAAATGAGTGAATCCAGGAGGGAGTGAAACCAGCTTTATTTAAAATTGATTTTTATTGAATAAGTCACCTTCCTGTTCAGTGCAGCCTCACGCTGAGCGTTACTGGCTCGGCTGCAGCACTCTGGTGATGAGCTTCTTTGGTTCATGCCTATTCTTTGAGCAGCTTTGTGTGTCCCAGCTCGGCCATGGCCTTGTGTGGTGAGAGCTCAGCCAGGCTGGAGACGTTTCCCTGGCGGGGGTCACACTGGTGGCTGTGCTGAGGTCACGCCCACTGGGTCCTGCGGGATGGCTGCATGGCTGGTGCAGGGCTATGAGCCTGTCACAGGTGTCTCATCATCGCAGCCTCTTAACATCAGCCTTCTCTGGGCCGAAGCTTTGCCTTCTGCTCCACTATGCAGGGTTGCTGTGTAGTTTTTACTGTGGGTTGGCCAATCTTGTGGCGATCCATTGGTGAGAGAGCACCCAGCAAGGTGTGGTCATTGCTCCAGCAGTGGAATCCATCTCTGCACTGCTGCAGGGCGAGCTGCAGTGCCGTGTCCTTGCTGGTCACACTGGAGGGTGTGGATGAAATGAGGTGTCTCAGAGCAGAGAAGCAAGGCCTTGTTCAGCAGTGAAGATTGTGTTTTAGCAAACCATTAAACTGATAAAGGCGACGAGAGCTGCCAGCGTTGCTCTTCAGCACCTGGGGGTGAGGATCCAGGCATGGACCTGCCGCTCTCACAGGGGGCTTATGCATAAATACAGCTCAGTTAAAATCCTACTTTCTCTAAGCACTCTGCAGTGAAGCCAGAGGAGTTTTGGCATTTATAGTTTATCTCCTTTTCAGTCTGGGAAACCAGTGGCATAGTGTGCTCTCCCGTGCTGCAGCCAGCGCCAGATCAATACAGCGGTGACGTTAACTGATCACCTCCGCAGAGGCAGCTGCCAGCCCGGAGCCCAGCGTCCTGCGGCCCTGCAGAGCGGCGAGGGGCTGTTGTGGCTGAGCCTGAGCCAGCGGGAACAGTCCTCTGCAGAACTGGAGCGAGAGAAAGTCTTGTCTCTAGAGCAGGTGGGAAGGAGAGTTGCTGGGGCATAGCGAAGCTGAAGCAGAGGATGGTGCAACAGCACGCAGCAGAGCAGGGCAGCAGCAAGGCCCCCCAAGGCCGGCTCTGCTGTCCCTGCTGGAGGGACCCTGGCATGGGCAGAGCTCTGCTCTAGCTGGGCAGTCCCGGGGAGTCAGCAGAACTCTTCCCAGAAAAAGCCTCGTCCTTTGCCACTCCAGAGGCCCTGCTGTGTGCTGACAGCAGTGCTGTGGAACCCCGGTGGGCTCCCTGCCCTGCGCTGCTCTGCGCTGTGCCCTCGGGAGCCACCCCCCATCCCCAAGGCAGGTGCTGGGCGGCCGTGGAAGGGAAGGGGAGAGCAGGGAGCTGGCAGTCGAGGGAGGCTGTCCCTGGTGTCGGCTGTGCTCATGTTTCCCAGGCAAAGGCATTACTTCTGCAGTGTCCAGGGAAACTAGAGGTGGCCGCAAATTGGTGCTGTGTAGCCCAGGGCTGTGAATTTGAGTGGGGTTTAGATTTGTTCCCTGTTGAAGCGCTGGGGTTCAGACATCATCCTGGCACATGGGAGAGCAGGATTCAGGGCTCTGATCCACCATAGAGCAGTGGAATGGTTTGGGTTGGAAGGGACCTTCAGAGATCATCCAGTCCAGCTCCCCTGCCATGGGCAGGGACACCTCCCACTAGCCCAAGTTGCCCAAAGCCCCGTCCAACGTGGCCTTGAACCCTTCCAGGGAGGGGGCAGCCACAGCTTCTCCGGGCAACCTGTGCCACTGTCTCACCACCCTCATCATAAAATATTTCTTCCCTGTGATGTTCAACCTGAACCTACTCTCTTTCAGTTTAAAACTATCGCCTCTTTTCCTGTCACTGTAGGCCTTGGTCAAGTCGTATTCTTCTTATAAGCCACTTTTATATGCTGAGCAGCCGCTGTCATGTCTCCCCAGAGCTGTCTCTTCTCCAGGCTGCACAACTCCAACTCTCTCAGCCATGGACCACTCAGTCAAGGAAGTGGGAGATTTTCTGTAATTTGGACACTTCTTAGCATTTCTCTAGGCTCTGCAGGTAATCGGGGAGGGGAACTCCCTGGGGCTGCAGCTTGGAGCCCCTGCATCGGGAGGCTGAGGTGGGCCATGTAGCACGCTGCTCCGCTTCGGGGCTTCGGCTTCTGACCAGACTGGTCTCCAGCTCTGGGTTCCCATGCTGGACCCTGTGCCCAGCTCGCGTGTGCAGGGTGGCGGTGAGCTGGGTGCAGGGCGCTGCTGTCCCTGGGTTGTGCTGCCGGCATTGCCTGTCACTGTGCGCAGCGGGTAAGAGGAGCTGACAGCTCTGGCAGGGCTGCCAGGCAGTGCTGCTGGGCTGCGTGTGGCTGACGGCTGAGCTGTACCGATGAGACTGTTGTAGCTGTCACCTGGGGAACAGGGTGGGTGAGCTTAAGGTAGTTTTCTGTCTGGCACCTACCATTAGTGTGAAGAAGTCTGTGGCCCAGGCCTGCATTGGTTTTGCCCCGGTGCCCAGTGCACTGCTGGTGTGGTTTTGAATGTTTGGTGCCTTGGAACAGATCCTTGGCAGGGGCACCACATTGAAATAGAGCTACTGCAGCTGGCATGGGCTGTGCTTGTGGCACGGGTGTCCTCCTTGGACTCCCAGCCATCCAGGGACAAGCAGTGGCCCAACTAGAAATTTGGCACCCGGGTTTGTTCCCTGTCGTGGGATCACAGCAGACGGGTGAGAGGGGAGCACAGGAGATGCCAGCCCCTGCCGCAGAGCAGTGCTAGCTGCATCAGGGTGCTCGTGGCCTTGTGTGTTCTCAGTATGAGGAAGGATGGAGATGCCATGAGCATCGGTCCATGGGTCCTCTGGGCCCTGGTCCCGTGTTTGACCACCCTTATGATGACTTTTTCCCCCTTAATATTTAACTGGAATTCCCTGTGTCCAAGCTTGGTGTGTCACCTCTTGTCCTGCCCCTGTGCACCCAGGAGGTCTGGCCTCAGCTTCTCTCCATTACCCTGCTGGGTTGTTGCAGGCAGCAGTGGGGTCCCCTAAGCTTTGTCACCTTCAGCTGGCCAAACCCTGCCCATCCTCATCTGTCCTGTGCTCCAGCCCAGACCCCCTTGGTGGCCTCATCTAGCTTCACTCCCACACATGGTGTTTTCGGGAGCCCCAGGCAGAACGCAGTGCTCCAAGCACGAGGTGGAAGTGAACGATCCCTGTCCTCACCCCACTGGCTGTCCTCCTGCTCACCCAGCCCACGATTGAGTTTTACCTTTGCTGCTGACTCCTGGGGAGCCTGGTGCCCGTGAGGATGCTGGGAGGTGGCCCCCAGCCCATCCTGCAACACACACCCAACACCAGACGCTGCGTTTGCCTCTGAGCTTCACGGGGTTCCTGTCAGCCCCTTTCTCCAGGCTGTTGAGGTCCCTCTGAACGCCAGCCTGTCTTCGAGTGCTCCCCAGTTTGGTGTCTTCTGCAAACCCACAGAAAGCTCATTCCACTCCGCCATCCCAGGTTACTGATGAAGATGTTTAATGGTATTTTCAGACCCAGCATCATTCACTGAGGGGTTACCATTAGGAACTGGCCACCAGTTGGACTTTGTATCGCTGATCCCAACCTGGCAGTCCAGACAATTTTCCACCAACCTTATCCAACCTGTGTCCAATCAAAATAGCTATAAGAATACTGTGGGAGTCTGTGTCAAAGGCTTTAAACGCAGGGTATCACCATTCCCTGCTCTCCTTACCTGCACGGCTGGTCATCTCATCAGAGAAGGCTGTTAGGATGGCACAGCACGATTTGGCACCAGTAGATCTACGCTGGCTGTTTCCAGTTGCCTTCTTGTCCTTCTGGAAGGATTTACTCAATGACCTTCCCAGTGACTGAGGGAGGGCTGAGGGGTTCCCCAGATCCTCCTCCCAGAAGATGTCTCGCGTTTGCTGTTTTTTGCCCGTCTTCTGGAACCACCCACCATCACCGCTGTCTTTGGAAGCTGATGGAGAGGCCCTTTGCATTGGCCACCTCCAGCAACAGGCTCGGATGCATCCTGCCCAGTCCCATGGACTTGGGTATTTCCAGTTGACTTCAGCATGCCCAAAGCCCATGTCCCTCCCATGGAGTGTTCTGTGCCACTGGTCTCTGCTCTGAGGGCACCGGGCGGCCAAGGACAGACCTTACCAGTGGTCACCAAGACAAGAGAAGAAATGGAAACCTTAGCCTTTGCCGTGTCCTTGGTCACTAGAGCCCCTGCCCACTGAGCAGTGGCACCACAGCTTCCTCAGCCTTCCTTAAGCTCTCTGGTAGTTGGGGCAGCCCATCCTGCTGCCCTGCACACCCCGCACACCACTCAGGCTGAGCTCTGCCTCTCCCAGCTCTTCCCGGGGTGCCTGGGCAATGTGTCTGTGTTCCCCCTGAGCCCATCCCCTCTCCCACCTCCTTCCTACATTTGCGTGTGGGATTTGGGGTGGGTTGAACTGGAGAGCTGATTTAGATATGCCGGGTACTTTAAGCGTGGTCCTTGCGTAGGTATTTCTGCAACAGGGGCTTCACTAGTTTGCATGGACTTTGCTGTGAGCAAATCACTGAGTAGAAGGAGGAATGAGGAGCCGATTGCCTGGCTAGTTAACATGTTGTAAATTAGGGGTAACTGAGCGTTAAGATTATGGACTGTTATTCTGGCTTTGCTGTTGTCATCTCCAGCCAGAAGAGCCTCATCAGACCTGGAGCTCTCATAGGAATGGCTTTGTCTTATGTGGGCCAGCTGGCCGCCTGTGTTGGCGCCAGCAAGGCAGGAGGGCTCGTGTGAGCACGTGCCCCAGCGCATCGGGCAGGGCTGCTCCTCCGGCCGTGCTCCTGGGGCGGCCGATGGCGCTGGCCTCTTCCACAGGAGCACGAGTCTGTCCCTCCGTGGCTGTCCCAAGCTCCGTGAGCCCATGGCAAACTGGTCCCAGGGGCAGCCTCGCTCCTCGGCTGCTTCTGCACTGAGGAAAAGCTGTTTTCATGTTCTAAATCCATTACATTAAAACCACTCTGTTTGTCCCCGCTTCCCAGCAGCAGTTAGAATAAATCACCCTGCCTCAGCCGGCTCACCAGCAGCAGAAGGGTACAGGGGCTTTGGAGTCGAAGCTCCCAAGGGCATCCCCAGCCCAAAATCGTTGCCAGTGATTCCGGTTCCCAGATGTCTCAGCAGTATTTTCCATGTTTCTTTAAGTATCAAATTTTGAGTTCATAACAGAGCAGAAGCTGCTATTTACATTCTTCCAAATGTCAGTACTTTCCGTCCCTGTTACTCAGAACAGCTTTCGCTCTAGTTGCCTTTGGGCTTGGTTCATCTACCAGTGCGGTGGAAATGTTCAAACCCTGAAACAAACCCAGCAGTGGGAGCTCAGGGGTGGGATCTCTGCTCCCCCCGAGATGGGCTCAAGAGGGAGGCTGGCACCGCCTGGGCTCCCCCACGGGATGAGCACTTCAGAAGTGTCTTTCCCTTCATTAGAAACCCCGAAGGCCAAGGTCCCAGGTTTCAGTGTGTGCTTCCCGGGGTTTCAAAGTGCCCTGTGCATACCCAGAGCTGTACCAGCTCCTTGGAAATCCAGCTTGGCGTTCAGCAAACGGGGCTGCTTTCCCCACGTCTGGGGAGAAGAGTTGCTGGCCCCAGGTGAAGCAACCCCATTTCCTAACTTTAGTTAATACTTTCTGTTTAATAATTTGCTTTCAAATGCAAGGTACATTTTGATATACTTTTTATTTACCCTGGGTATTCAGGTAGTTTTATTTAATGACTGAAAGCCATTTAAAATGCTTTTTCCAGCCCATTTTGCATGAAACTCTGTGTTCCTTCAAAAATCAAATGCATTTTGTAGACATGTGGGATGCCTGTGGGAACATAAAATAACAATCTGACAAAATAAACACTAAGTTAAGTAACTTCTTAAGTAAAAGAGGTACGGAGTGGTATGCTGATTATCAGAGAGGGGTGTCGTTCAACACCCAGGCTATATTTGGCTGCAGACCAACATATGTTGATACTTTTCAGCTGAATGAGAATGAACTGGATTTTAGGAAAACAATTTTGAAGAGGCAGGAGAAGAGTTGCTTGGATGGCACATTGTGTCTTTGCCAGGTTTCAGCCATGATGCTCGGGAGCTGCTCTGCCCTTGCTCTGGGCCAGGCACCTCTTGAGCAGCGGCTGCCTGCGGCAGGTGAAGCTGCCGGCGGGTTTTCACGTGAGGTTTGGCAGCAGAGGTGGGACGAGATGAGCGGAGTCTGGGGCTCTGCCATAAATACTGAGCTGCTGCTTGCTGAGAATAACTGCGTAGCAAACACAAGTGTATCTTCAAGATGTCTCCAGTGCCATCTCCTGGAGGTGGGGGTGTGTTGGCTGGGGCTGCTCTGGCTGTACCACCACCCCGTAGGACTGTCTGAGTGCCAGGGGCACCTGCGGAGATGCTGCGTTGCACCAGTCCCCCCCTGTGTAGAGGCTTTGAGAGCTGGTTCAGCTCATCGGGGCTGGGTACAGCCCTTTGGTTCAACTCCCTGTGAGCCGTAACTCCCGTGAGGGTGAGCTCACGCCTTGCTGGTAGCCCTCAAAGTCCCAGAGGGAACACTCATTGGGAGTTTCTTCATTGTGTCAATCTCTCAGTATCTTCTTTTTGGTTTGTTCTGAGTATCCTCTTTTACAGAATCACAGAATCCCAGAATCATCTCAGTTGGAAAAGCCCTTGAAGCTCCTCCAGCCCCACCATGAACCTCACCCTGACCGTTCCCAACTCCACCAGATCCCTCAGCGCTGGGTCAACCCGACTCTTCAACCCCTCCAGGGATGGGGACTCCCCCCCTGCCCTGGGCAGCCCATTCCAACGCCCAACAACCCCTTCTGCAAAGAAATCCTTCCTAAGAGCCAGTCTGACCCTGCCCTGGCGCAGCTTGAGGCCATTCCCTCTTGTCCTGGCGCTGGTTCCTTGGCTCAAGAGACTCATCCCCCCTCTCTGCACCCTCCTTTCAGGGAGTTGGAGAGGGCCATGAGGTCTCCCCTCAGCCTCCTCTTCTCCAGACTAAACCCCCCCAGTTCCCTCAGCCGCTCCCCATCAGACCTGTGCTCCAGACCCTGCACCAGCTCCGTTGCCCTTCTCTGGACACGCTCGCTGTCCCTTTTCCTATCCCTTTTCCGTCGCCTCCTCTCCTTTCACCTTTCACCATTTCTCCATCTCTCCCTGCTGGACTGCCAGAGCAGTCCATGGGCTGAGGTTGGGGTGCCACAACCTTCTTCCCCCTGCAGCAGTACCATCATCTGGGCCCAGCTTGTGGGTGGGTGGGTGGTGCGTGCAGGAGTGATGCTGGGTGCCCTGACAGGGTGTGTGAGACGTGGCTGGTCCCATCAGTCACGTGCTGTTGGTTCGGGAAGAAGTGCACGAGCGTTTCTTCCTCGACATGGTATTGGATTTGGTTTTGCTTGAGACTCGTGCACCAGATTTTTCTTCTCTGGAAAGGGATGCCTTCAGCCCTGTGGAAGATTGAGGGATCCTGGGGGGTGACAGATGGGACATGAGCCGGCAATGTGCGCTCGCAGCCCAGAAAGCCAAGCGTCTCCTGGGCTGCGTCCCCAGCAGCGTGGCCAGCAGGCCGACGGAGGGGATGCTCCCCCTCTGCCCCGCTCTCCTCAGAGCCCTGGAGCACTGCGGCCAGCTCGGGGGTCCCCAGCACAAGGCAACGGTTCTAAACTGACCGAGGGTGGGGTTAGGCTGGACATAAGGAAGAAATGTTGTACACTGAGGGTGGGGAGACACTGGCACAGGTTGCCCACAGAAGCTGTGGCTGCCCCTTCCCTGGAAGGGTTCAAGGCCACGTTGGATGGGGCTTTGGGCAACCTGGGCTAGTGGGAGGTGTCCCTGCCTGTGGCAGGGGGTTGGAACGGATCCTATTTGAAGGTCCCTTCTAACCTAAACTGTTCTGTGAGTCCATGATTCTGTGAAACTCAGTTTCTGGCATGCTGGGGAAAGGGCTCATTGGAGAGAGATAAGTGTTTGGATGAACGATGCACATGATGCTCTGTCCTGACCTTCCTGGAACAGCTTCAGGGCTGTTTGCTGTGCTCAGCCTGGCAGCTGGGTCAGACAGCAAGTCAGGGCCCAGGGTGGGTGCTCATGCAGGGGTGAGCTTCTGCCCCAGGAGCAGAGCCAGCACTGCGGGGGTCAGCGTGTTCAGCAGGACCCTGGTCAGGTGGAATTTCAGGATTTTCTGGCGCATTTCCTGGAGGATGGAAAGCAGCCTGGTGAGGTGAGCGTGCTCTGCATGTGGAGACTGACAGCCCTACCCCACCATCGCCCTGGGCTGGCAGCTCTGCAGGCAGCCGCTCAGTTTGGGGCAGGCAGTTGTCCCCCACATCCCTGTGGGGCTGGTGCTCTGGGGAGCCCTCCACTGAGGGGAGCAAAAGTGGGACCCGTGCTTTCAGAGCGAGGACAATTCCCCCGCACATGCCCTGTCCCCCTGGCCCATGCTGTGCGCCTCAGCCCCCAGGCTCACCCTGCCAGCCGGGCTTGGGGTCCCCCTGGGCTCACCCTGCCCAGTGCCAGGACCACAGAGTGACCGCTGCGGGTCCATCCTGTGCCTGTGCTGGGTCTGGCACATCCCGGCAGCGTTGTGGAGGCAGAGAGGGCTCGACCCGGGGCACGTTTTGGCCTCGGCTCCAGGCTGCTTGGGCACAAGCTATGGTGTGGTGCAAGGAGGGTGCTGCCAGCCATGACGCGGGCGTCTGCCACCATCCTGGGGTGTCCTTTGGGGGCTGAAGGCTGTGCCTGCACTGGGCTTGGGTGAGGGGTGTGTCTGGTCCACCTGCTGCCACCTGCAACCCCTTGTGCTTCATCTCACTCCTCAGAGCAGCTTTTGGGCTAGAAATGCTTTTTGGGCTGCTAGAGTGTCGTGGTTTGAGCCCAGAGAGCAACTGAACCCCACACAGCCGTTCACGCATCCCTCCCCGCCCAGGGCTGGGAGGGAGAAAATGAAGCAAAAGGCTCAGAAACTGAGATAAGGACAGAGAGGGGTGGCTCACCCATTATGGTCATGGGCTGAAGACAGGCTCATTAGGGGAAGAAAGAAGAACAGCACTTTAATTCAAACACTAACACCACCACCACTTAACAGACAGAATGGGGCAGTGAGAAGCGTTACCACATCTTAAAAACACCTTCCCCCTACCCCCCACTTCTTCCAGCTCAGCTTCGTTCCGATATCTCCACCTCCTCTCCCAGAGGTGCAGGGGCAGGGGATGGGGGGTGCAGTCAGTCCGCAGCTTCTCCTGCAGAGGGGGAAGCACTCTGCTGCATTCTTCCCGTGCTCGTGGTGTCCCTCTCACTGGAGACAGTCCTCCACGAACTCTCTCACCGTGACTCCTCCCCACGGGTTACATTCTTCCCGAGGTGCTCTGGCGTGGGTCACCCCCATGTGTTCCAGTCCTCCCAGTGCCAAACTACAACAGCGGGGGCTTCTCCTTCCCAGAGAGACCTGGGGGTCCTCCCAGGCTGCAGGTGGATCTCTGCTCCTCTGGTGACCCCCATGGGTGTCAGGGGGGCCTCTGCACCAGCACCTCCCCCCCTTCCTCCTCCTTCCTTCCACTGACCTCGGTGTTCACAGAGGTGAACTCCTCATAACTCCTCCTCACCAGTCCCAACTCCCTCTCAGCTTCCCCTTCCTAACTACGTTATCACAGAGGCGCAGCCACTGTCGCTGATTGTCTCGGCCTTGGCCAGAGGCGGGTCTGACTTGGAGCCGGGGGAGCTTCAAGAAGCTTCTCACAGGGGCCACCGCTGTAGCCCCCTCCCCTGCTACCAAACCCCGCCACACTCAGCCCCAGCACATAGAGGTGTCGGGGTGCTCGGGGCTGAGCCCTCCCCCAGCTCAGGGCAGCAGGTCTCTCCCTCCCGCAGGACCCTTACTCTGGCTCTCTCTTCCTCTCCCCTCCGCAGCACTCAACGCTGTCCCGCAAGTTCGTGGAGGTGATGTCCGAGTACAACGCGACGCAGACCGACTACCGGGAGCGCTGCAAGGGCAGGATCCAGAGGCAGCTGGAGATCAGTGAGTAAACCCGGGGGGCCGCAGCCGGGCTGTGCGTGCCAGGGGGCCACATCCTGCACCAGTACTCGCCAGATCAGCGGCTCCTGCAGCAGCGCTGAGCTCTCCCTGTGAGCCCAGGGGTGCGTGGGGGCTGCCGGGACACCGCTCCTGCCGGGGGATGCGCACGTGGTGGTGCCTTGCATTTCAGAGTCAAACTGTGTCTGGCAAAGCACAAAAACTCCCCTCAGATTTTATTAAATGCTGCGTAGAGAGTGTGGACAGCACTGGGGGAGAAATTTCTTCCTTGTTTGAAATCTGAATTCAAAGGAGCTAGTGGGAATTCCTGACTCACGTGTGTTGCCTTGCCTTTCCTCCGGGTGCTTTTCACCACGGGTGAACCGAACTAAATATAAGACCATAGAAGTCAGTTCTTGAGGTGGGGGCACTCGCTGCTCCCGGCAGTTCCCCTCGCTGCGGGAGGAGCATGAGCCTCCGTCCCTGCCCCTGGCATCTCCCAGGACCCCGGTGGCTCTTCTGACCGAAGGCAGGTCCCGGGTGACACCTCTGAGGCCATCACTGCCGTGGCACTAAGATCTCTCTGCGTCATTCAGAGCCTGTTGCTTGGGAGAAGTCTGGTCCTGCCTGTCCACAAAACCCGCTCTCCTGGTGGTTATTCTGGGCAGTTGGTGATACTGGATTAGTTTTGGAGAAATGTGGTCTTCTCCCAGCAGAGAAGAACCATGTCACCACCGTAATTAGGGGAATAAGCAAGCAAGGGAGAAGCCAGGGCGTGCGGAGATTAAAAGAGATTTTTGCAAATCATCTCATTGTTAGAGAGGCGTCATGGGTTTTTGTGCTCAAAATGAAAGAGTCGTAAGCCTAGTCAGGGTTTTTGTCCCGCAAACAAATGGGTTTTTCTTCCCTTTCACAACTGAGTGTGAACAGTAAGGTAGGAGGTCCGAGGCAGGCTGGTGTCCTTGCGGTCACCTGGGGGAATGTTCTTCGAGCTGCAGATGCCTGGGAATCTGGGTGCTACTGGGGTGTGGTGGTTTCTGTGGAGGGCTAGAAGGACGCTTGGCTGTGCAAGCCTCTCCTCTGTTAAGATTAGTCTTTATGATGTATAATAATAATAGAAATATTTCACACTGGAGGAATGGGAAGGTTGACTGACATGAGGCTCAACAAGAGCTTGACATTTAATGTAAAGCAGGACGGGTGTGTCACTGCTTCGGCTGACTGACTCATTCGTCAGCCAGCGTCATTCTGTAGGTGATGCCCAGACACTAGGGTGGTTTGTAGGGTAAAGAGGAATTTAAGGTATCCCTGTGCCCCCCTTCCAAGAGAGGAGAAGATTTGAAGGGACTTAGCCAGGTCCTTAATTGTCTGCAGACCTGAAAGAAACTTTTCTCTTGTTTTTCTACTGCCGGATTTTGGAAGGGCTCTGCCGCTCTGCTTAAATTATGGACGTACGTTAAATTGAGCTTGTCTTTGCTCTGTCCATCCTGCGGGCTGTCAGGGTGTGACAGCGCTTTGATGGGGTGCAAGGAGAAGGCTGCCCAGGACTCCCTGTGGGGGCTGGGGCAGAGGAGCAGTCTTGGCTGGTGATGGTGAGGGACCCGCCTTCCCGTCGGCATGGAGGGGTGAAGCGGCTGCAGAGGCAGGACGGGGTCTGTGCTGGGAAGGAACACAGTCCTCTGCATAATCCTGTGCAAAACAGGGTTTCTCTGTCAGGACAGTGGAAGATCTCTTCTGGCAAAAAGGCTCACCAAAAGCCACAAGCTTACTGAGGTTTTACCGGGAGTGCTTCCTGGGCAGAGGGCTCTCTGCTTCGTGAGGTGCCCCAGCCAGCACCCCCAGGCCCTGCTGCTCCTGGTGCTCTCCAGCAGGCTCTTCTGAATGGAGCTCAGCTGGGAGGTGGTGGCTGCACAAAGCTCCACAGAATCCCCCACGCTTTGTTTTCAGCTGATGAATCCAAAGATAGAAAGTGCTGGGAGCTCTGATGGCAAAGCCTGTCAATCACTTGGGTTCTGAAGGTGTCAGAGCAGGGGCTTCTCAGCTGCCCTGGGGAGGCTCCCTAGCATCCGGTGGGCTTCTCTGTCCTAACTGTGTGTGCTTCTTGCCCTGGAACTAGGACAGTCGCAGAAGAAATGGTGATGCAGAGTCACTGCCCAGCCCGCTCAGGATCTGCCCCTTCTCCCTGTGTAGGCACTGCCATGTCTGCGTGTGCCAGCGGTTGTGCCTCAGTGACCCTCGTCACCCCTGCCTGTCCTGGGAGCCTCTGATGTGACAAAGCACCTCTCCTCCTCTCCTCTCCTCCTCTCCTCCTCTCCTCCTCTCCTCCTCTCTCCTCTCTCCTCTCTCCTCTCTCCTCTCTCCTCTCTCCTCTCTCCTCTCTCCTCTCTCCTCTCTCCTCTCTCCTCTCTCCTCTCTCCTCTCCTCTCCTCTCTCCTCTCCTCTCCTCTCCTCTCCTCTCCTCTCCTCTCCTCTCCTCTCCTCTCCTCTCCTCTCCTCTCCTCTCCTCTCCTCTCCTCTCCTCTCCTCTCCTCTCCTCTCCTCTCCTCTCCTCTCCTCTCCTCTCCTCTCCTCTCCTCTCCTCTCCTCTCCTCTCCTCTCCTCTCCTCTCCTCTCCCCTCCTCTCCTCAGTCGGTGCCCTCTGCCCTCTCCCACTCACTCACTCTTCCCCCAAATGCAGCCCCAGATCGCAGATGCCATGGAGGGGTGGCAGGATGTGCTGTGTCCTGGGCTGTCCCGGGGTTGGTGGCAGCAGGGCAGATTCTGGGTGTCTGTCCTCTGGCTGGACCCTGCTCCCCCCCAGCTGTGTCCCCTCCCTGCTGCTGGGAGCTGTGCTCCCCTGGCACGGGGCTCTGCCCTGCCTGTGCTGGGAGGCGTTGCTCCTTCTCCTCTCCATTTTGTCCATTAGGAGAAATGATATCTTAAATCTAATTAGGCTTTGCTCCCAAAAAACTGGATTTGAAGCTTGGAGGAGCTTTCTGTGGTGGGTGTGCAGCTTTGAAGCCGTGGAGGTGCTGCACAGATGCTGCTTGTTTTTAAGAACAGTTTTGTTATGTGTGAGACCGAGGAGCCAAAAATAAAGCATCCGCCATCTCCAGAGACACCGCGAGAATTAATTAGCCGCTGCCCCACTGCGCGAGACTGGGTTAATTGATTTACAGAAAGGAAGCTGTGGATGCATCCCAAGCTGCCCTTGAGCCAGGAGGGTCTGGGGGCTGCTCCGGCCCCAGCGGCTCCTCTGGACAGCCCCAGGTGGTCCCAGAGCCCCTGGTGCTGAGATGGGCTTATTGAGGATTCCTGTGACACTTTCATCTCAGGAATAACCACAGGATTTATCTGAGCTAAAAATGTCTCACTGGGTGAAAATGCCTGCCCAGCGCTGGGAGTTGGCCCCTGCAGCCGCCCCCAGCTGAGCAGAAGGGTCCTGAGGAACAGGGAGGTGGGTGGCAGTTTGTGGCATGCTGGGCAGGCTTTTCGAGCTGAAGTCTGCTCGTCCCAACAGCAGCGCAGGCAGTGCCGGACCTGCCTGAGGTGGGGGATGGCCAGGGGTGTCGGGTCACTCGGACCCGTTACCCCTGCGCACACAGGTGGATGCATCGGCGTCACCGATCTCCCCGCGAGTTGTGTGGATTTGTGTCTAGTGGGAGCTGGAAAGGCAGGGAAGGATCCCAGCCTTGGGAAGGTGCCTTGTCCTCGGTGTCTCCAGCCTGAGCTGTAGCTGGTGCTGTGGGGGCTCGTGTGGCCCTGCCGTGGGAGGGGGGACGCTGCGAGCTGGAGGAGCACGGCTCAGACGTTACCGTTAACTCAGCCGTGGCACGTTTGGATTCTGCAGCCCTGAGGTGCCTGAAGTCCTCCCTATCTACAGAGCATCTGGCACACAGAACTGGGCAAACTGGTGTTCAGCATCAGCTGGGCGATGGGTGTGAGCTGTAGCACCAGGGGCCTCCCTGGGAGCTTCCCCGGGGTCCCGCACGTCCCGATGGAGCTGCTCCCCAGCCCTGGGGCTGGTCGGTGGGGACCGTTGCTCCATGCAGCTGGGCTGTGCACTGGCCTTCAGGTAGAAAGTCTCCTCGGTGGCGTTGTGGCTCTGCCTGTCCCAGAGCTTCTGATGGCCGTGCTGCACCATGACCTCTGCATCGTCCCCCGCTGTTCTCTCCTTAGCAGCTCAGGGCTGAGTTTGCTTCTCCCTCTGTGCTGCAGCTCCCAGCAATGCTCAGTGCTGCTTTGCTCACTGGCAGAGCTTCTGCTCTCCAGGAAACTTTAATTTCTGGCGATGCCAAGTAAGAGGCAGATGTACTCTGGAGCTCGTTGGGGAGGCAGAGGTCCAATTCTCATGATTTTCCAGTGTTTTTCCAATTTTCAGGGCGGGGGTTTTCCCCCAGGCTCCTCTCCCTTCATGGGCACCTTGTATTGACTCAGCCCTTTCATTCCCATTTGCGGCTCTGCGGTAGCTCTGCGGTAGCTCTGCGGTAGCTCTGTGGTGCTGTGGGCAGCAGATCACCCAAGGATCTAGCACACTTTCATCTGATTTTATTGCCGTTGAGGAGCTAACGACAGCCTTTCCAACCAAGGAAGCCTAGCCAGAAGGCGGTAGACTCCCTGGGAAGTCCTCTGGGGTCCTGCAGGTTGGTTATATGACTTTGGCAAGCGTTGTGCTGGGCGCCGTGGGCGAGATGCAGCCTCCGGGCCTCGTGCTTTGGCGCAGTGTTAAAGCAAGCTCTTCCTGACCAGCTGTGGCGTTTGGCCAAGCCTGCGCTGGCTGCTGGTTCTTCATCCATATGATGTCTTTGCTCTTGTCCTTCGCCTCTCCACAGCTTTCACCAGCCCAATGCTCTGTAACGGGGGAACAGGGCAGCAAGGAGGTGCTGAGAGCCAGGATGAGGACATGCAGCCTGCATCCTATCCCACCTTTGCCTGCAAGAGACGTGGCATCTCCTGGAGCTGACCTTGGGGCTGTCTCTAGGGCTTGAATTGGGCAGAGCAGGTAGCCCTTGCTGCACCACGCCTGGCACGCTCCTCCATGTCACTGTGCTGGTGAGGGCTCGGCGTTGAGCACGGAGGGTTTGTAAACTTTGCTGTCTGAGCCCCTGTTCTCTCTTCCTGGAACCAAGGCAGCTTCAGCTGAGAGCAAGGAGCCAGCAGGCAGGGAGAGCTGCCAAGTGGGTGTGGTGGGTTGCCCTCGGTGGGAGTGATACTGTCACCCCAAAACATGTAATGGTGGCTGGAAGTGGGCTCTGGACCCTGCCCGGAGCCGAGGAAGGTGGGCAGAGGGATCAGCCCAAGGGGATGTTGGCGTTACGCAGCGCCTTAGACGCGTGCGCACACAGACGGCAGAGCTCGGCCCCTGCCTGCAGCTGTGAGCTCATGCTGGGCACAGACGGGTCAGGTTGTTCTCTGGCTGCAAAGCAGCAGCTTCTCAGTGCGTCTCAACCAGCCTCACACGGGACCTCCGCCTCTGCCTGTGGGTCCAGGAGCTGCGCACAATCGGGCCTGGGCCCCAGCCTGTATCTGAGCTGTGCTGCAGAGGTACCTGTCTTCAGCCCTGACTCTGGCCTCACTCCCAGGGTGGGCTCAGCTCTGTGTTCCGGATAGCTTCTGTCCAGCTCTGCTCCTGGGATTTGGGATCGTTGTTGTAGTCATGTCATAAGACCATGGACTCACAGAGTAGTTTGGGTAGGAAGGAACCTTCAATGACCATTCGATCCCACCCCCCTGAACCAGACAGGGACACCTTCCACTAGCCCAGGTTGCCCAAAGCCCCATCCAACGTGGCCTTGAACCCTTCGAGGGAGGGGACAGCCACAGCTTCTCTGGGCAACCTGTGCCAGTGTCTCCCCACCCTCAGTGTACAACATTTCTTCCTTATGTCCAGCCTAACCCCACCCTCGGTCAGTTTAGAACCGTTGCCCTGTGCTGGGGACCCCCGAGCTGGCCGCAGTGCTCCAGGGCTCTGAGGAGAGCGGGGCAGAGGGGGAGCATCCCCTCCGTCGGCCTGCTGGCCACGCTGCTGGGGACGCAGCCCAGGAGACGCTTGGCTTTCTGGGCTGCGAGCGCACATTGCCGGCTCATGTCCCATTTGTCACCCCCCAGCATCCCCCGGTCCTTCTCTGAGGGGCTGCTCTCCCTCCCTCCCTCCCTCCCTCCCTCCCTCCCTCCCTCCCCCAGTCTGTGCTGGTTCTGGGGGTTGCCCTGACCCAGGAGCAGGACCTGGCACAGAAGGAGATGTGTAACGCAGTGTGGTGGTGCCCTTGTGGGAGGCACTGTGCCTGTGGGGTGGTGTCCGGGCATGGCTGGGTGGGCACAGACCCCCGTGGTGACTGACTCATTTGTGGTGAAGGTCTGGACCAGGTTCAAGGCTTTGGGCATCTCCCTGGTGGGGCAGTGCTGGGAGCAGGGAGCACTGCCCTGTGGGCTGCCCCCTCCATTCCCCCATTCCGTGGTGCCATGGACACATCCTGGATGATGTTACTGTCCCTTTCTGTGCCCCTGGCAGAGCCCGCGTTGCAGGGGGCACCGCACCAGAGCCCAGCCCTGCCCTGCCTGCCCTTCTGCTGGCTTTGGCTTTGTTGGGTTTGGTGAAGTTGCTTCATCAGCTGCTCCCACCCGTCTGCCCCCGTTCGCTCCTGCGTGGGGTGGCACTGGGGCATCTCCTGCCCTCTTTGCAGCGGTGACCTGTGGGGATGAAATCCCATGCAGGCCACAGGAGACAAGACCACAGACAATCAATATGATTGGAAGTCAAGCTCAAAGCTTTAGTAGCAAGCAAGCCCTTATATACTGTTGTGCCTTCTAAGAATAGCAGCAAGCCCTGATATATTGTTGTGCATTCTAAAAGTAGCTCCCCTCGGTACTTTCCACAAACATTGCTACCCGCACACAGCCAGTAGATAAGTTCCTGCTTTTGCAATTCCAAAAGGTCCCTTCTTTAGAAGTTTCTTTCTTAACGAGCACATTCTTTTCTTCTGGCCTTCTTGTAACTATTTCTTGTTTTCAGACATCGTTAATCTTCTGACCGGAGTGCTGGTTGTACTTTTCCATTGTCAGTGTGGGCAGAAAGTTCAGTAAGCCAGCATGCACACCCACAGTGACCTGCACCCCCTCCCCTCTCCGCTCCCCCTGCACCCTTGTCTCTGCCCAGCACTGGAATTTCAGAGTCCTGGCTGGCTGTTGGCTGCAGAAGAGGCTGCAGTGAGTGGTGGAGGATCAGTGCACCCCACAGAGTGAGGAATACCCGCCCGTGGGTAGCAGTGCGGGCTGTGTCTGTGGGGAGGACAGAGCGGCCGTGCGTGATGGGTGAGTGGTTCCCAGAGGAGCTGTGGGGCCAGAGACACCACCCCGGCCCCTAGGAGGGCTGTGTCGGGGGGAAGGACAGAGCCTGGGTTCTGTTAGGCAGCTGCAGGGCTAGAACGCAGGCAGAGCAGTGGCTGCAGCAGTGCCTGCCAGGCCAGCGAGCCCCGCTGAGCCAGTGTCCTCGAACTGGCCCAGCATGGGGTTCGCCAAGAGCATCCCTGCTCTTGACTTGCTGCTCTCCATCCCTCCTCCCTCACAGTCCGCCAGCAGGCTGCTGGTGGCTGCTGGTCCTTTGGCCCCACTCCCTGCCCTGCAGGAATGGGCATCTTGACCAGAAGGAACAGACGGACTCTTCTGGGTGAGCTGGGCCAAGCTGGCAGCTTGATGCCCTCAAAAAGAGGGGTCGCAGGGCTGGCACAGAGCCGGGCTGCGGGGTGGCAGCCCCTCGAACTGCCCGATGAGCTCTCAGGGCTGGAAGCTCTGCCCTGCTCCCCTCTCAGGAGGTGCCGTGGAGCCAGCAGAGCCCTGCAGCAGGGCTGCGGGACCGGGGCTGGGACGGGGCTCGTGGCTGACCCATCCTGTGTCCCTTGCAGCTGGCAGGACCACCACCAGCGAGGAGCTGGAGGACATGCTGGAGAGCGGCAACCCAGCCATCTTCTCCTCCGGGGTAAGCACTGGCACAGGGGAGAGCCGAGCCAGCCCCCTCACCCTGGGGTGGGTTAGTGGGTGGACGTGCTGCCGCAGAGGCCCTGGCCCTGCAGTGATGATCACGGCCCACGCAGGACACGGGATCTGGGTGCTCAGGTCTGGCCTGATCAGGGGCCGTGTCCTGGCTGGGGGTTTGCTCCAAACGGCCTTTCCAGGGCAGCTGGAGGGGTTCAGGGGCCCCTGTGCTTCCCTCTCTTGGTGCCCCTAATCCCAGCATCTGTGGGGCTGAGCATGGTGCTCAGCGGCCCTGTCTTCTTGCAGATCATTATGGATTCAAACATCACCAAGCAAGCACTGAATGAGATCGAGACACGGCACAGCGAGATCATCAAACTGGAGAACAGCATCCGGGAGCTGCACGACATGTTCATGGACATGGCCATGCTGGTGGAGAGCCAGGTAGGGCGGCCATGGGGCCTGCTGGCCGGCTTGCCCGGGGAGGCTGGGGGCAATGGGGCTGCCAGCAGTCCCTGCCTTGGGGGGTGTTGAGGGGAGAAACTGCATCTGGGACCAACACCACTGCCACTGGGCTGAGCTGGGCTCCCCGGGGCCGGAGACACCTGCCCTGCGCCCCAGAGCCGGGGGTTGCTGCATTCCCGGGGAGGGCGGTGCGGCCATGGGCTCTGGGAGGGCAGCGGGCGGCTGCCCCGCCGGCGGAGAATCCTCCATCTCCCGCGGAGCAGCAGGCCCTGCTGGCTGAGCTCGGGGTGTCGCCAGCCTCGGTGGTCCTGCCAGTCTGGCCCTGGCCATGCCGCCAGCCCGTGGTGCCTGGCCCTTCAGCCAGGCCCGTGCCACGGTGCCTCTGCTCACCCCCCTTCTTGCCCGCCATGCTGCCGCGGCCTGAGGAGACATCGGTGGCAGGTAAAGCCCCGCTGGTGCTGCATGCTCTGCTCTGCATGGCCCTGCCCTGCATGTCTGAGGCTCTCGCATGGCGCTGGGGCCTGCCCGGGGCAGGTGGGCGAGGGTGGCCGTGGCGTGGTGGTGTGGGTGCCCCGTCCTCTCTGCCTCGGGGGACAGATGTGGGTCCGTGGCGCCCTGCCCCGCTCTGAGGGCTGGACAGTGCCAGCGCCCTGCGTTGTGCTGAGGGATGGGAGGTTCAGAGGAGCAGAGAGGTGCGGGGCTGGCGGCAGCGCTGGCAGCTGCCTGCTCTGCCCCAGGCGTGGCACAGGTGGGAAGGAGGGGCTGCAGCTTTGGGCCAGGCAGCCAGGCTGGCATGTCACGGGCATGGGACAGGGGCAGGGGGGTGCCTGGGGGGGGGTCAGTGCTCGGAGTGGGGAGTGTGCGTAATGCCAGAGACCCCTGGGATTGCGAGGCTGGTCCTCCCTGTGCTCCCCCGCGTCAAGCTGAGAAACGAGCGTTGCAGAGCTGCTGGCTCTGGCCTCTGGCTCCCCAGCCCCGCTTCCCTCCATGCCACGCAGGAGGGCACTGGCCTTGGAGCTGCTCTCCCCTGCCAACCCTCATGAACTCTCAGACTGTGTCTGCAGCTGCTGCAGGGTCTGGCTGCGTCCCGCTGCAGCCAGGCCGGGGACAAAGGAGGTGGATGGGCTGGGGGAGCTCGCCCCAGGCTGTGTCCCCCCGTCTGCAGGAGCCCACCCCCGCAGCCCAGCCCCGCAGCCAGGGGGGAGGACGGGGCCCTGCAGCCAGGCCTCTCCAGTCCTGCCCCAGGGCCCTTGGCCCTCGCAGGGCGTTTGAGCAGATCAGAGCGATCATCCCTGCATGCGTGCGGTCTGCGAGCATCCCCTGCGGCGCTGCTGGTGCGTTCCTTGCTCCCCCGCCATGCCCCTGGTTTCAGCAGCATGGTGCTGGTGTCAATCCTGTTGTTGCCTTGATGTCACCTCAGATACCAGACGGGGTGGCTACCAGGCCAAAGCTGGGCTGGGAAACCCCCCTGACCCTCACACTTGCTTCCCTCCCTAATGGGGTGCGCAGAGAGGTCCCATCCCCTTGGGACAGAGCTGGTGCTCCCGAGCCCCCCCGGGGCACCCGCTGCCCCCGGGCAGCTGACAGCACCTCTCTCCCGTGCAGGGCTGCCGGCGGGCAGCAGCAGGGCAGGAAGGAGCTCACGCCTGCGCGGGCGCATGGGCTCTGCCCCCACTCTGCAGGGCGAGATGATCGACCGCATTGAGTACAACGTGGAGCACTCCGTGGACTACGTGGAACGGGCTGTGTCTGACACCAAAAAAGCAGTGAAGTACCAGAGCAAAGCCAGACGGGTGAGTCACAGCACGGGCTGGCGATCATCCTCCCCTGCCTACACTGCTGGCTCCTCTGTCCCCTGGCTGGCACCCCTGCCTGCCCCGCTGCCTGCCCCAGTGCCTGCGCAGAGGAGTGGGCAGCACGGCGCAGCCTCACGGGTGCCCAGGCATGGCTTCACCCCCAGCACTGGGCACAGTGCGGGTCTCACTGGTGGCACCAGCTGAGGCAGAGCCCCTGGAAC
Organism: Strix aluco; assembly: GCF_031877795.1. Classification (NCBI taxonomy): domain Eukaryota; kingdom Metazoa; phylum Chordata; class Aves; order Strigiformes; family Strigidae; genus Strix; species Strix aluco. The sequence goes on along the minus strand of NC_133949.1, from coordinate 3,748,814 downwards.
AGGCTGCGTCAGGGCTGATGACAAGTCGTGGGGCAGGGGTGCTCCTTGGAGGGAGGAAAAGGGACGGGGGGGCTCCCGTGGGCCAGGCCTGGTGCGAGAGCCGTGTCCTGTGCCAAAAAGCAGTAGAGGGAAGGCACGGTCCTGCTCTGGCCCTGAGTGTTGTGCCAACTGCCTGGCCCACTCTATGCCTGGCCCCGTATCAGCGTGGCAGCTCGGGGCCCTGGAGGCCACCGGCTCTGCTCTGCCAGCCCAGGGCTGAGGAGGGAGCTGGGGTGCCCATCCCTGCCCCAGGGCTGCCGGAGCTCCCCTCGCCCCATGAGCAAACAGGAAGGGGGCAGCCTGCAGCCCCCAGCGCTGGGGGCCCGCCCGCCCAGCACTGACGGTGCCCTCTCCCCTCTCTCCCTGCCGGCGCTGGGACACCCGAGCAGAAGAAGATCATGATCATAATCTGCTGCGTGATCCTGGGTATCGTCATTGCCTCCACCTTCGGCGGCATTTTCGGCTAGACTCACCCCACGGGACTGTTTGTGTGTGATGGACGGAGCCACGCGTGCCGTGGGGCCGCAGCCGTGCCGGAGCGAACCGCGCAGCCCTGGAGCCTCCCAGCAGCATTTCAGTTTCTAATGCATGGTTGTTTGTGACGCTGTGTGTGCGGTGCGTCTGTGTGGAGGGAGCGCCAGCCCCGGGGCGCAGGCGGGGTGCAGGGGACAGTGATGGGTGCAGGGGGACCCTGGGGGAGGGGAACCCGAGGTCTCATCACTGCCCCAGCCTGCGTGGCTGGCTGGGACGAGGCAGGGACAGAGGTGCCCTTGGGCGCTGCTGCTCCGCCTGTGCTGGGCAGTCTGGGTCAGGGACAGCCGAGGATGAGGGGGGACTGACGAAGGGTGTTGGGCGCCCTCGGGAGCGCGGTGCCCAGTCAACTTCCCCCAGCCTCCCCGTCGCCTCCAGCCAGAGCTCTCGTGTCTGTCGGCCATGTCTGCACTTGTGAACACCTTTCCTTGGGCTGCTCCTCTCACGGGTCCTTCCCCGGGTGTGCTCTGCTGGGCCCTGCCCTGCCTGTCCCTGCCCGTCCCTGCCCATCCTCTGGCCGGGCTCGGCCGCAGCACTCCGTCCAGCCGCGCTGCCGGTGGTGGGGGAGCCCCTCCCGGGCAGGGCACCCCGTCTGCGGGTGCGGGGCTGGATGTGCCTCTGCTGCCGCTGGCGGGAGGTGGGGAGCTGCTGCTTGGGGCCGTCACAGCTGCTTGGGGACAGGGACAGGCGTGTGGGGACCTGTGCTGCGCCCCGGTGCTGGCCTGGCAGGGCGGGAGGGCGCAGGGACGTTCAGGCCAGCACCTTCTCCTGGCCGCTCGCCCTGCACCAAAGCCTCATTGCTCCATTCTCAGCCCTGGTGCATGGTGGTCCCGGCTCCCACTGCCCCCAGGCCCGGGCTGTCAGGGTTTGGGGCGGCTCTGACGCCCGCAGCCTCCTGTCACGGTCTTGGGAGAGGCCCTTGTTGCATCCATGCCCCAGCAAGCGAGGAGCAGCAGCCTTCCTCCTCCTCCTCCTCCTCCATCCCTCCCGCTCCTGAGCAGGGTGATGCCCGATGGCCCCTTCCATCTCTGCCACATCTGGGCATCTGCCTGCCCCTGCCACCTTCTCCCAGCCCTGTCCTCCTGCCTGCCCAGCCCGCGGGCCATGGCTGTGGCACCCATGCTGGGTGGGGAGCTGCGGGACCCCCAGGTGCCCCAGGCCCTCCACCGTGCCCACCACAGGGACGCAGCCGCTGTAGAGTGGCCTGAGCCTGCTGGCGGCAAAGAGGGACCCGGCGTTGCCACAGTTCCTTCTCCTGGGGCCAGGGCAGGGCTCTGCGCTCGCGTTCCTCCGGAGTCCAGGGCTCCAGCCAAAGCCCCTCGGGGGGGCCCAGCGCAGGGCAGGAGCCTGGGGCCACGCTCGCAGCCAGGACAGGGGCTGGGTCCAGGCCCAGAGGCCAGGGGCAGAAGAGGGGCCCTTGGTGGCTGGTGGTCCAGTGGTCCTGCTCTGGCTGGGCAGCGGGCAGGGCTGCTCCCCCCACGGTGGGATGCCAGACCCCGGCCCAGCACTGTCTTCCCCGGCGCAGCCCTGCCCGCCACCCCCAGCCGCGGCTCTTCCCCTGCCCCCGGTACCGGGATCCCATGGCGCGACCCCCGGGGAAGCGTGTCCAGCCCAGCCCCTGCCTGGCCCAAGCCCCCAGTGGGACCGTCCAGAGTAGAGCCCCCTCCTCTCGCAGCCCCCCAACAACCGACGTGAGCCAAGCACCGTGCGCAGAGGGCTGGGGGGCACCGGGGCCCCCGCGAGCAGGGGCAGCTGGCTGGGACCCCCCTCTGGGCCTTGTCTGGCTACAGGGGCCAGGGACACTGCTGCTCCTGCCCCGGTGCCAACAGGGTCTGTGCGCTGGGGCCCCTCCTCCGGGAAGCAATAACGCTGTTGCAGGGCTGCTTCCTGGCGGGCAAAGCCCCCCCCCCGGGCCCTTGCCCCCCGCGAGCACAAGGTCACTTTTCTCCCTGAGCAGCGGCTCTTGCAGCCCAGGCTCCCAGCACAGCAGGGCTGGGCCCCCCTGCCAAGGCAGGAGCCAGGAACAGCCCGGGGGGGGCTCTGGCACTTGCCACCCTGCCAGCAGCCCCCCAGCAGCAGGAGCCAAGGGGCCTGCTGCGGGCCGAGGGGGGCAGGAGTGGGCTGCCCACAGGCAGGCTCCCACCATCCTCGCCCGAGGAGGGGTTCTGGTGCAATAATTGCCCCGTCAACGGGAAGCCCCGTTCTGATCCTCTTCACCCACCCGCCGTCGCATGCACAGACCCGATCACCGACACCGAAGTTGTGCTTGGGGGGACGTTTCACATTTTCTTTCCAGTCCCCAGCCCCAGGCTACTCGTCCCCCAGGCCACGGCCCCTCTGCCCTCCCCACAGGGGGAGCGTGGCCACGCAGTATTCACTGAGCAGCGTGGGGCACGCACAGCTTGCACTCGAACTGGGGATTGGTTTTTTTCGTAATTAATGTACTTGAAGGCTTCCCGAGCCCCCCGTGGAGTTGTACCGTTGCTGTACTGTGAGCTAAGTGTCCTTGTTTTCTATGTGATCTCGACCCTGGCTTGCTCTGTCTCACCGCCTGGATGACACTGTACGTCGCCTCCCCTCCTTCACCCGCCCCTCCCCGCTAGCCTCCCTTCCTTCTCCCAGAGCTTTGGGTGCAACACAGCTTCCCATTTTGTGGAATTTTTATGTAGAATAAACATTTGTAACTGTAAAGCTCTGGCTGGCGCCTCTGTTTCAGGGGGAGGGCGGCGATGGGGGCGAGGGCCGAGGCGAAGCGCCCGGAGGAGCGATTGCCACAGGGGTGACGCTCCTGCCGGGAAGAAGAGCTCTTGCGGGGGGACAGGCGGCCTCACGCTGCCCGGCAGCTGCGGGAGCGCGGCGCTGTGTTCCCACACAGGAGACGGGTGACACTTCTGCCTCGGTGAGTGTTCAGTGAGGCCGGACAGAGCGCTGGGGCTCAGCGGGAGCTCGAGGGCTCCCGGCGCACTCAGGGAGAGAAGGGAGGGTACAGCGGGCACCGGGCGGCCCCAGCACTGCCTGCCGCCCTCTCTGCCCCAGGAGAGCAGGGCTGAAGCTTTGCAGTTGGCTGCTGGGTGCCCCCTGAGCCAGGTCACACCTCGGGGAGCCGCAGTGACCCAGCAGGTCCTGGGTCTGGCACACCCGTGGGTGCCCCCAGAGGAGGCTGCCCAGTGGGACCCACACGCCGCCTCCTCCGGTGCCAGCAGCGTCCAGAGCAATTCAGAAGCGAGGGCGACGCTTTCGACCTGTGTATTTCGTGTCCGCCCGCACCTCCCTGGGGAGAAAAGCAGAGAGCAGCTGAGCACACCCCACAGCCGCGCTGGGGCGGGAGGGGAGGCGGGTTGGGGGTTGGCAGGGGTGGCAACAGGCCAGAGCAGCAGTGTCAGCTCCCTGGGGCAGGACCCAGCTGCACTCACTTGCCCTGCCGTCGCCTGCGCTCCTTCTTCTCAAGGATCCAGTCCCGGCTCTTCTTCACAGACTTGCCCTTGATGTTCCTGAACCGTGTCCTACAAAGAAAGAGGACAGCAGCTGGAGGGGAACTGAGGCGCAGGGAGGATTGCCCCCCAGACCTGGGCGTGCCCTTAGCCCCCCAAAACCAGTGGTTCCCCACCGCCCCAGGATGATGGGGGACCAGGCAGCGGCAGGGCAGGTGGCCCCACAGCCCAACTCCCTCTGAGCTGAGGGACACCCACGCTCCATGGGCCAGCGCTCCGCTGTGCCACCTCGGACACAGCAGCGGCCGGGCCCTGGGGTCCCAGGGGAACACAGACTCAAGCACAACCATCATGCCCCCCCATCTGTTCTGCTCCAAACAACGCAGACGAAGCCTCTGGCTCCTGAACAAGCTGCCAGTTCTGCTACTGCCCTCCCAGACCAGGGCTGTGTAAGCAGAGAACAGCAGTGTAAGAGGCAGGAAAACATGGCAGCCACAAGCTCCTGGCAGCCACGACAAGTTTCCTCTGGTTTTTGTTGTCTGTCTCTCCCACTGGCTGCAGGAGGGGCTCCTCCCTGCACCACCACTGAGGGAGGAGACCTGGCCAGCAGAGAAGCCCCACCAGGCCCCAGCTAAGCAAAGAATCCAACAGCAGGAGAAAGGGAACACCAGGCCTCAGGCACAGCAGCCTGCCTCCCCAACAAAAAAAGTCATGCTCTGTGCCACCACCATAACCCCCCCTCCCATCACCACTGGCCTGTGCCGCAGTGCTGAGCTGGAGTGCCGACAGCCAGCACTCCTCCAGCCCAACGCTTAGCAGCAGCGGCCCCGCACAAAGCTCTCCAACCCCCCCCGTTCCGTTCTGTTCCTTCTGTCGGGGGCTGTTCGGTGGGATAAAGTGGTGCCCACCTGGGCGGCCAAGGATCACCCCCGTGATCCCTTCCCTTCAGTTGCTTCTCACACGGCAGCGCTTTGGCCCTCAGCCAGCAAATCCCAGCCCCTGTCCCCCGTGCTCCTTGTCCGGAGAGAACCTGCAGCTTCACCCCTACACAGTACCTCTCGTTGGTGAACTTTGCCTGGCGCATCTCTTCTCCCTCAGCACACTCAGTACCAAGGCCCTGAAAAGCAAAACTGGGAAGTTTCACTCTCCTCTGGCGCAGACAGAGCTAACAGCCACGCTGTCTAAACAAAGGGGATCCCAGGGCTCTGTGAGGGGAAGGACTGGAGCAGGAACAAACTCATTTCCAGGGAGGGGGTGGAGTCACCATCCCTGGGTGTGTTTAAGGGTCATTTAGATGAGATGTTGGGGGATGTGGGGTAGGGGAGAACTTTGTAGAGTCGGGCTGAGGGTTGGACTCGATGATCCAAAGGGTCTTTTCCAACCTGAATGATTCTCTATTCATTTTCCAGAAGTTGTGGCAAATAAAACGATCTCAGGGAGTGGGGGTCAGTGAGGCTGACAGCGAATGTACAACTGAACTCCTATCCGCAGGTGCATGGCTGCCTGGCTCCTGCCCTCACCCTCCCCAGCTCCCCTCCAGCTCCCAGCAGCAGGGAGGCAGCTCTGCCGCCCCGCAGAACCCCTCTCACCTTCGGTAACGTGCCAGATGTCCCCACAAAGAGACAAAGGAAGAACCTGAAAGAACAAGAACAAGGAGCATGAAGCTGGGATTCAGCATGTGATTCCCAATGCCCAAGCAAGGCACAATAGTCAGGTCTAAGCTGTAACCTCTGTCCAGGGCTGTACCACAGGAGAGAGAACAGCCTGGGAAAAACAAACCACTGCTAAACCCAGGCCCCAGCCCAAACACACAAAGGCACAGGACTCACTTCTTAGCTTTGGCGCTGTTGGGGTAGTCTACCACCATTCCCCCGGTGAAGCCAGCTCTCATGGCTTGGGCAGTGATGAGCTCCAGCTGGAAAAAGCAGCATGTGCCCAAGTTATTTAGCAGTCACACCCCAGCAGTGCCCAGGAGACCTCTGGGCTCAACCATAGCTACAGGTGCGTGCCCAAAACGGGTTGTGCCTCCTCCTGTTAAAGCCTGTACCAAGCTCCGGGTTCTGTGGCACCACCCCAACACCAGTCTGCTGCTTTACTGGGTCCTCCCTGCTCCTCAGTCTCACACGGGTTAACTGGCACAGCAGAGTCTCTCAGCGGGGGGTACTGGGCTGGACATTCCAGCCCTGGGGAGTTACAGCCCCACACTGGTGCCTGCAGGCCAGGCCCGTTACAAAGCAGAAAATCCAGGACAGCAGATTCACATCCCGTCCCACCCGTTTCTTTGATCCTAAGGCTCAGCCCAAGACAATCTGTGAAGCCACATGGGCCGCTCTCCCTACAGGTTTTTTTGGTCTCTTGACAAGCTTTACAGGTGGCGGGAAGCACAGAGACACAGACCCAACATGTAGAAACATGAGGCGTTCAGGGCCCCAGACAGCACACGGCTTCCCTGCCTGGCTCTGCCTCTACCTCCCCCCGCTGCCCCGTGTCCTGTACCTGTTCTGAGTTCTCGGGGTACAGCTGCAGGACGGCTCGGGACCCTCGGGCCTACAGGAAACAAAGTCACAAATGTGTCTCAGGTCAGGGAATCCCTCCAGACCCCAACTCCCAGCCCGGACAGCAGCACCCACCTCCCCAGAGCCTCCCGGAGCCCCCTCTGGGGGAGCCCCCTCCGGGGGAGCAGCCAACGGCAGAGCCGGCCCCCCCAGCTCTGTGCGGGCAGGTACAGTGGCTGTCAGAGAGGCACGAGGCACCGTGCAGGCAGGCACAGAGATGGGAAATGGGAGCTCCTGCCAGTCCTCTGTTTCACAGAATCATCTCGGTTGGAAAAGACCTTGAAGATCATCTTGTCCAACCATTAACCTCACACTGACTACAGAGAGTTTCAGAGCAAGCGTTTGCATAAGATACCTGACTGAAAATGTCTCGCTGACATGCACTGGCAAGGATGTACAGAGGCAGGGGCCTGCCTGGGAGAGCATGACACTTACCAAGGCAGTATAAAGAGTTGAGAAGAATCGATAAAGGCGTTTTGGAGGGCTGTGTGATTTCTTATCAGCGTTACAAAGCCACTGCACTGCGGAAATACTGAGAAAGAAAACAAGACCCCCAGGACACTGAGCCATTGACTCTTCCGAGAGCCTGTCACCTCCCTTTGAGCTGCCTTCCAGCACCAGGCACGTGCCAGGCTTCAGGAAGACAGTTCCATTTTCTCTGCGTAGCTTTGCATTCTGTTCTGCAGTCACACCAACCCCCGTGGAGACTCACTGTGCAAAACCCAACAAGGCGCAGCAGTTGTTCAAGCACAAGAGAATCACCAAGCTCCCCTTTGGGCCAGGCACTCCAATAATTCAAGTGCTCAGCTGTGGCCCTTGCATGGCCGCACAGGTTTTGCCCACGAGCGTTCACATCAGCAACGGACAGTCCCTGCTTCTTCCCAGCACCTTCCCGAGATGCCTCTAAGCAGAGTGTTTCTGCCCTTCATCCCCACACCAACCATCCAACCTTTGATCCAGGGACTGATCCTGCAGCTCAGCAATGGTACAGATTTTCTGGTTTCCTCCTCAGAGCTGGTCTCAACCCTCCTGACAATATCCTGAATTTTATCTTATTTAATTCAATAAACTTCCTAGCTCGCCAGCACAAAAAAAGACAAGTGTCCCCTGGGCAACAGCTGTTGGAAGCTGGTTCTAGCACGCAGGATCTCAGCAGGGTCAGGCTGCGTGGAGCCATGAGAGCAGCTGTCAGGGACGGTTGTGCTTGGCTGAGATGTGCACAGGCAGAGCACATGTGGTGTGCAGGTGGTGCAGGCGTGTGGAGCAGCAAGGGAGCTCACTGGGGCACGCACACCCACCTGATACAGCCGTCAAACATGCCGGGCCTGAAGGGAACACCGTGACCCATGTCTGCGAGGAGAAGGTCTCCCTCCACCTCCCTCTCCAGCGCCACATCTGCAGGGAGTGGGGCAGAGCTCAGGCACCCACTCCCCGTGCCGGGGCCCAGCGCCGGGGCGTGGGGAGGGTGGTGGGGCAGGGCCGGCTCACCCAGCATGGCGGGGCTGATGTCCACGCCGATCCAGCAGTGGCCCTCGCCCGAGATGTGATCCCCGCTCAGCCCGGAGCCGCAGCTGCAGGGAGGAAGCGGGGGTGTGGGGATCGGGGGCTGGCTCTGGGGTGACGCCAGGCGGGCTCCGGGGCCCGTCCTGTGGCCGGTGTTGGGGGTTGGACGCCCCTTGCCCACAGGCACAGCCGGCTGGAGCCCGGACACCCCGCGGGCCCCACTCGGGGCTGGGCCCCCACTCACCCCACGTCCAGGAGGAGGCACGGCTGGTCCCCGGGCAGCCCCAGCAGCTCCACGGCCCGCTCCGACATCTGCGACTGGACCCCCACCACGCGGGAGCTGCGAGGCACGGCCCGGCCCGGGCTACAGCAAACAGCTCCGCGGGACCCCCCCTCCGCCCCACAGTGGGATCAACTCCTCCCCCCCACGGTGGGACCCCCCCACTGCCCCACGGAGGGACCTAAGTGTGTCCCCCCTCGTCAAATGCGGGATTACCACCCGCCATGGGACCCCCTCGCCACCACCCCACGGCGGGATCAACCCCCCCCTCCGATAGGGCCCCCCGCGCCGCCCCACGACGGGATATAACCCCCCTCCCCCACGGCAACCCCCCCCACCGCCTCACGGAGGGATATACCCCCCCCCCGATGGGACCCCCCCTCGCCCCACGGGAGGAGCCAACCCCCCCCACCGGCCCCCCCCCATGGCAAGATCTAAGCCCTCGCGCCGCCACATGCCGGGGTTACCCCCCCCCGATGGGACCCCCCCCGGCATCCGCCCCGTGACGGGACCCCCCTCGCCGCCCCCGCGCCCCCGCCCGCGCGTCCCGCAGTCCCGGAGCGATCGCGCCGCCGCACTTCTGCGTGTACTTCCGCGCCTCGGCCTCATCGTAGAACTGCAACGAGAGCGGCGGGGCGGTGAGGGGGAGGAAGGGCCGGGACCCCCGGCAGGGCCCCGCTCCCCCTCCCCGCCGCGCACCAGCTCGGGCGGCCCCCGGTGCTCGGGCCGGCGCCCGCTGCCCGCCATGCCACCAGTGACGTCACTGCCCCGCGCCGCAGCGCCCCGGCGCGCTCAAGATGGCGGCGGGCGGTGGCGGTGCCGCGGCGTGATGGAGCGGGCGGCGCTGGGCCGCCTGCGGCGCCTCCTGCCCGGCCCCCCGCGGCGGCGGGCGGGCGGCGGCGGCGGCGGGGCTGCGCGGGCGCGCCGCGACCTGTACGAGGTGCTGGGGGTGCCGGCCACGGCCACGGCGGCGCAGATCAAGACGGCGTACTACGAGCAGTCCTTCCGCTACCACCCCGACCGCAACGCCGGCAGCGCCGCCGCCGCCGCCCGCTTCGCCGCCGTCAGCGAGGCCTACCGGGTGCTGGGCAGTGCCGCGCTCCGCCGCCAGTACGACCGCGGCCTCCTCGGCGCCCCCCGCCCCCCGGGGCGCCCACCCGCCGCTGCCGCCGCCGCCCCGCCGCGGCCCCCGGCCCGCCCTGTCGTCCGCACCGGGCCTGGCCCCGGCCCGCCGCTCTTCGACTTCGACGCCTTCTACCGGGCGCACTACGGGGAGCAGTTGGAGCGGGAGCAGCTGCTGCGGGCGCGGCGGGAGCAGCTGCGCCTGCGGCGGGAGGAGGCGGCAGCCCACGGGTTCTCCCGGACCCTCTCCAACCTCGCGATTGGGCTCTTCTTACTCCTCGGCTTCGCGCTCCTCCACGGCCTCAAGTGACACGGGACTGGGCAGCCCCGGGGCTCCCGGCAGACTCCACAACCGCAGCGGGACAGACCCTCACTGCTGGGACCGGTGACTGCTGGGGCGTCCCCTCAGAAGGCCCAGCACGGTTCGTGACCCTCAGACATGGTGTGTGACCTTCAGACACAGCGCGTGGGGCCAGCTCCTAGGACTGAGACCTTCCGTGGCCGTGATCCTCAGACATGGTGCGTGACCCTCAGACACGTTGTGTGACCTTCAGACATGGCACATGACCTGCAGGCACTGTGCGTGGGGCCTGGGCCCTCCGCAGCTGTGACCTTCAGCCCTGGAGTGCGGCTGTCGGGCACAGCACGTGGCTGCGATGTGACTGGCAGACAGACAGACAGTGTGTAACCGCTGGATGCCACGCTGCGCTCAGCTCTGCGGGCAGCAATGTGACCCTGCTGTCTCCGGGACCCTGCAGATGGGGTGTGGGGGCCCCCCTGGCTGCAGTGTCCCCTTGGTGATGTGACATGTGGACATGGTGCCAGACAGCCGGACAGGGCTCCCGGGCTGCGCAGGCTGTACTCTGGCGCCATTGTGTGACCTCAGTGGAGCCACGTGCCCGCTCTGAGCCACAGTGCAGGTTAAATGGCTGCCAGTGGTGTGTGCGGGGCTGCTCTCACCGGGGCCATGTTTCTGTTCATCCAAGCCCTGCCACCCCTGTGCTGTCACACCTGTTGTCACTGCAGCTTTGGGGAGTTTTAGGAGTGTTGGTCCCCAAGCTGTGTCACTGCCCTGGTCTGTCCTAGTTCCAGTCTCAGCTCGCTGCGTGCTGGGTGTGGAAGGTTTGGCTTCAGCAGCCTGGAAGGACAAAGCCCAGGCCTGTGGCAGCCCACATCCTGGTCGGCACGTGATGTCTCTGGGAGGTGCTGCCAGAGACATGTCTGTGTTGAGAACGGCCTGTCCAGCCTGGGGCTGCCTGGAGCATCGCACAGCCCCTTCCGCACGGCCTGTGTGGGTCGGCAGCGACACGCTGCCAGGTGCTCAGGGGCATCCCTGGTGTTTTACACCAGCATCATTTGATGATCAAATTGATCATTTGATCATCTGAGCATCATTTGCACATCAGAGTATTTACCCACTGAAGTACTGAAGTGTTCTAAGAGCCAAAGATTGTGTCTCTCGGAGCTCCTCTCTTGCCCTGGGTGAAGGATTCACCGGTGCCGTGTGGGGTGAGCGAAGTTTCCTGAACTCGGGCTGTGCCAGGGACCTTGCCTGTGTTGCTTCGCGCTGGGTCGGCAGGGCCTGGCGCAGTGGTCTGTGCAGGAGCTGAGCCTTCGCCTCTTGCTCCAGTGACCCCGTGTTCTGTTTCCTCTCACCACAAAAATGTTAGAAGCCAATACCTGGAGCTTTCCTGCTGTGGGGTTATGTGATCCCAACCTGAGCCTGAGGCAGCAGCCTGGCGGGGTGTAATGCCCACTGGCACAGGACGTCTGCCGTATGGGAGGGCTCCCTGCCTTCTCTGGAAAGCGTCACACTGTCTGGAGCAAATTCAGCCTGCAGATCTTTCCGCGACCCCACTGGTTGTCAGTCAGTCTGCCCCTTCGAGCGGGATTATCGTGCCGGAAGTGTCGACCTGTGTCGAGCAGGAGCCTGGTGTCCCAGGGCACTGGTTACCAAGTGCAAGTCTCTGGATCTGTGGCTCTGTGTCACGTCCTGGTGTGTTTTCATGCTGCAAACCAACTCACTTGAAGACCAGAGGCAGGTTCAGTGGCAGCGCCTGGCAGGAAACATGCCTGGAAGAGCTGGGGCTGTCCATGGGGAGCAGGGGGTACTGGGGAGCACCCCTCGAGTCCCTGGTGTGGCACTTCGCAGTGTTTTAAGGCAGCGCTGACAAACGCCAGGTTTGATCTTTCTTAAATCTGTGCGGTGCCGGAGCCTGAGGCTGTGGGCTGTCCCTGCAGGCAGGCAGGACAGCGGAGCAGGAGGAACGGGCGCCTGCATCACTCTGCCCCCGCACTGGGACGGGGGAGCTGCCCCAGCAAGCTGCAGTGCTGCCTCCTGCTCGCTTCTGTCTGAAACCGGGGGGTGCAGGACCCGGGCGCCAAAACCCCGCTAATCCATGTGCCTTTGCGTGGGTGGTTCGAGCGGTTCATGTTACTGGTTCCTCCTCAGATCTCCAGAATGGATCTCGACCATTAAAGATACCCAGCAACAGATGGGTGACAGAAGGGCACTTCTTTCTTTTGGGGGGCTCGGGTGGTAAATATTCCTGGTCCTGGCTCGAAAGCGGGGGGCAGGGGATGAACTTTTGCCTGGTGACTGCAGCAGGCTGAGAAAGGGACGGGAAGGGGGGTGCTGTTCCCCGAGGTCGCGCTGGACAGGGTGGGGATGCTGCCTGCTGTTGGTGGGGAGCGGGCAGGGCGGGCTCCCTGGGCCTCCCTCCTGCCTGCTGGGGACCCTCTGGCACGTGGGGGTTGCTGCGCGCTTCTGACGAGCTCTCAGTGCTCAGTTGAGCTGCTGGGTTTGGTCAGAGGAGGGGAAGTGTGGCACACAGGGTGTGGGGGGACGCTTTGGGGCATCTGGGCTGTCCCTTTTGGGGTGGTATGGTGTGTGCTTCTCTCCAGTGTCCCCTTTGCCCTGGTCGGGCCTGAAAGCTCCTCTGCTCCAGGGGGGATCTCAGGAGCCGGGGCGTGGGTGGCCAGAGCTCCTCCGGTTGCACGGACCTGCCCGCCAGCTCCCCGTGCGCCAGACTTCACCCCTCGTCTTCCTGCAGCAATACCGCTGTTGCATTCTTGTCTTTCCCTCGCTGTTTCCCCTATGGAGAGGTGCCGGGAGCACTGGAATTTCCTGTGGTTTCCCTTCAGTGGGTGCGTGCAGTCGTGGTGGGGTGCCCGTGGTACCGACTGCTCGGGGGAGCCCCGCAGGGCCTGGCCATGGCGGCGGAGGTGTGAGGGCAGGGCTCGGGCGAGTGGTGCGAGCCTGCCAGGATCGGGAGGTCAAGCAGAAAAGGAGAGGAAAGGGGGCACAAGTGGGGCCGAGGGGGTGCGCGAGGCTTGCAGCACAGGGTGTGAACCCCATGTTCTGCCTCTGCCACACCCCTGCGTGGGGGGGTGACATCCAGTGCTCCCGAGCTGTCCTAGTGGGGGGGCAGTGCTGGGCAGAGCAGTGAGAGCTGTGGGGGGTTTGCTGTCCCCCCACTTGCTGAGGGGGGGCACAGGCTTGTGCACGGCTCCAGCCCCTTCCCCAGCAGCTGGCCCCAAGCCCTGCGCCAAGGGTGAGGTGTTGCAATGGCCGGGGCCTTGGCTGCCTTCACCCCGCGGGGACCCTGGGGTTCCTGGGGGCACTGAGCCGCAGGGGGTGGTTTCTGTGGGGTGGGGGCTGCAGCAGGGGTCTGCTGAGTCGTCGCCTCCTTCCACGGGTGTGTGCGGTTCCTGCAGAGCAGATCTCAGCCGGACGCGCAGTCAGAGCTGGGACGCAGCTGCCCCGGCTGAGCCCGCAGCGTGTCAGGGGAGCAGTTCCAGCTGGGGAGGGGCACTGGGGGCTGTCGGCATCCTGAGGCCTTTGCCGAGTGGTGTTCGTGGCGGGGATTTCATCCTCTCACTCTCAAGTGTGCTGGGACCAGTGGGACTCAGCCCCATTTCATGGCTCCACGCTGTGGCTGCCCTCACCGTGAGGGACGTGCCGCCTGCGTGCTGGCTGCTGGGGCTCTCCAGCCCCGGGCACCACTTTTGGGCACCTCTTAGGTGACTTGTGTCACCAAAAGGAGCTGCCTGGGGTTGTGCTGCTGGTGGGCCCCCAGCTATTGCCCACCCCTCCAGGCTGGCGCTGCTCCACCCTGCGCCTTCACCCCAGGTCACCCTCTGTAACTCCCCATTAGGTCCCACTCTTGGATTACCAACAACGGACGTCACCCACCCCGCGCCACTGTGAAAGGGCAGCGAAACTACAGCAACACGCTGACGGCTGCTTGGCAGCTGAGACAAGCCTGGATGAAGCCAACAGCCCCGGTCCCGAGGCCGGCAGGCTCAGTGCAGACCCCCTTCCCCTGGCACACCCCAGCCAGGCTAGGGCCGGTGTCCCCATAGGCACAGGCTGGTGTCATGACCCGGACTAGTCTGGGGAGTCATAACGGTTCTGTGATCCCCTTGGGTTAAATTAAAGTGAAACGACACCAAATGACCTGTTAAAATGTTTTACTTGGGGTAGAAAACAACTTAAACTTAGAAAAGAATAATAAGCAATGTGGTCTCTATAAGAGAGAAAAGAAAGGAAAGAAAAGAAAAAGAAGGAGAGAAAGAGTCAAAGAATTCTGGACATCACCCCTGGATCCAGCGTTGTCTCAGGTCCAGTAATCTTGGGTGGTGGGTGCACACACAGCAACGTTTTCTGTTGTCTTTTAAGTTCATCTTATCAGCTGATTAGCATGTTAGACAAAGAGAGGCAGGTATTCCACAAACTCATTTCCATGAGAGATGTGGGAAAGGTGGAGCAGGGGTTCTGTGTGCGTGGGGGGATGGGGTGCATTAACCCTTTTGTCCAGTTGAGTTGGTCAGCCCCCCAACCCTTTACCTTAGTTTTTGTTCCTTGGGCGATTATAGCTCCATCTGGTGTTGGTTGTTTATCTCTCTTATCAATCTTTTAGCTCTTCTTCAAGGCTAGAGTCATAAATTAAGGTGTAGGCCTTAACCTGAACATGTGGTTTTACTCAGTCTGCATCTCCCCACTTCGAGGCTTGTCTGGGGAATGTAGCTGTACAGCTGTGAGGGAGCAGAGCCCTGCACCCTTCCCTACACCCTGTGCTTTCCTGGCAGATAATTCATTCCTTAGACCAACCACAAAGGCCACAATTTGTCCTTGAGGCTTTCCTTGTCATGACTTTGAGGCATTAACCCCTTCAGTTCCCCACAGCTGGCTGTGCTGGGCTGCTGGCGGGGCAGGCACAGGGACTCCGTGTTCCCCCCGGCACCCGAGGAGCCAGGCTGCTCTCTGGGAATGAGCCTGGCTCCTGGCAGGGCTTTGGGGTGCTGCCTGGGCTGGGGTGTTACCTGAAGTAAAGGCTCTTAAAACCAAGATCAGTTTAGAGAGGAGAGAGTGCTTTGTTCTGCGCAGGGTGCAGCAGCTCCCCAGTGACCAAAGGCCCTTGGCGGAGGCGGGGTGGTGGCAGCCCCAGGGGCTGCAGCTGGGGGAGTCGGGGCTCCCCTCACCCCAGCGCTGTCCCACGCTCCATTGCGTGAAACCAAGGAAAGCAACAGGGGGGGGGGGCCTGGGATGAACCAGGGTGAGCTCAGGCCTCTGCTGCCTCTCCAGTGGCGGCTGGTGCGAGCGGGTGGGGGGGGGAATGGGTGTGAAGAATGCAGCAGGGCTGCACCCAGGCCGCTGGGAACAGCTCAAGCCCAGCCAGCTGCGGGGTTCACCCCTCCGTGGGGGGCTGCCTGCCCACATGAGGTGTCTCAGCAGGGCCCAGCTGCTGAGCTGGTCCCACGCCTGCCTCGGGGGAAGTGCAGTCTCACTGGGCTCTGGTGGGGGCTCTCGCCTTCCCTGGGGTGCTGATGGGCTCGGCCATGTGCCAGTGTAGTGCTTGGGGGCTCCCCAGGCTGGAGGATCTGCCCTTGACTGCCAGTGACCCCCAAGCCTGGCTAGTACTGCCCCACAACCACCCTGCCTGCCCCACCCCTCTGTTCATGGCCAGAGCCAAGGAGCCACACAAGAGCCTTTATTTGTGAAGCCCGTGGTACCCAGTACTGCCAGGCCCTGCCCCCCGCCAAGTTCCTCTTGCTGTGGGTGCAGAGACCCCCTGGCAGCTCCCCAAGTGCAGGACCCACTGCCTGGAAACAGCACCCACCCACCCCAGCCCCAGCCAGCACCCCCAGCCCCTGCATGCACCCGCCGGGCACTGCAGCCCCACGGGACTGTGACCACCCCTGCCGCCCCCTGCTCCCTGGCTGGGGTGTCCTGCAGGAGCAGGGACACCCCCACCCCGCTACCGCTGGGTCTCCCAGTGAAAGATGTGCTGGAGAACTAAGGAAAAGCTGCCAGCTAGGGCCCTGTGGGAGGTGGGGGTCACTCTCAGGGAGCACTATGGAAAACCTTCATGGAAAACCGCAGCTGGAGGGTGAGCCACACGTTGCCACCGGAGTGGGGATGGCCCTGTCCTGGCCAGGACATTTCCATGGTGCAGGGAACCTGCTGGGGCTGCCAGGGGCTGGTGGTCACCGCTGTTGGGTGGCCAAGAGCTCAGCAGGGCTTGGACGTGTTTGGATGGGTCACTGGGAGCATGGGGCCATGGGGGGCTGGTGCTGTGGTGGGGGAGGTGAGGACCCCTCTGTACACTGGGACATCCCATGGTGGAGGGACCAGACAGCAGCACAGGGACCCCCAGCGCTGGGCCGGCCCTGGTGTGCCCTGAAGATATTTTGGGGTGCTCTCCGGCCACCCCTACCTCTCAGTTCTGTTGGTCGCTTGGGGACCCCACAGGCCCCGGGGCAGCAACAATGCCACCTCACAGCCTGCCCAGTGCTGCCTGATGTCACTGACCTGCGGACTTGTGAAGCCAAACCCGCTCTGGGGGCACCGGAGCAGGGGGAGGCACCTTCCTGACAGCCACCCCCACCCGCTGGCACCGTCCCCTGCCCCTGGGCCGGGAGACCCTCTGCCAGCCCACGCCGTGCCCACCATGGCGCTGCCTGGTGTCCCCTCCCCATGCTGCGGGGCAGGGATGGGCTGCACTCGGGGTCCCCCCATGCTCAGTGCTCTGCTCTGGGGGACTCACGCCTGGTGCTGGAGGCTCCCAGGATGTCGCAGCCGAGAGCCGCTCCCGGGAGCGACAGCCCTGAGCCCCCGGACCCCCACGCTCCACAGTGCCGAGGGCAGATTTCTGGAGCGGTGCGAGGCACTTTCTGGCTCGGGGATCCTCCGCTGCTCATTTCTTTCCGTGTTTTGTAATTTCTTGAACCTTTCTGGGTGGCTGCCGGCGGGCACCGGACTCTGCACTGGGCTCTGCAGCGGAGTAGTGGGCTGGGCTGTCCCTCAGCCATCAGTCCTGGAGCTGGATCTTGCTGCTGGAGCTGCGCTGCCCCGGAGAAGGGCAGGCACGGGCTGTGGCGGTGGGAGCGCTCTCACGCAGCCTGGTCTGGCAGTGCCCGGGTGCCGCGGGGCGGAGGAGCTGCAGGGCCTTGTCCTACAGCCGCAGAGTGTTGGTCCTGCCTGCGCTTTCCCTGGCAAAGGCCCATCTCAGCTGGGCTTGGAAATGGGGGCACGGTGAGCCCATACCTGTAACGAGCTCTTCCCCATCAGTGTTTCCTAACTCGAGAGCTTCCTAACACCTGACCTATTTCTCTTCTGCTTCCATGTAAGCTCAGTGCCTCTCGCTTACAGCAGACAGAGCTGCCAATGACCTTGAAATCAGATTTCTGCAGGATCAAAGCATGACCGCAGACAGGCAGGGCACAAAGCGCAGCACCAGCAGGACCATGACGCCAGGACGCTGCCACCCTGGACTGTGAACGGAGAGAGGATGTGGGAAGAGTTCTCCCATGTGGCAGGCCTCTTCTGAACCCTCCCCGTGCAGGTCACAGGCCCTTTCTCTCAGTGTAACTAGGCTGGATTTTCGTGCATCCATTCCTGTGAGAACCGCTCAAGGCTTTTCCCCCCATAAGCCCCAGGAGTCCAGTCCCACCACCCAGCATGGGATTTCCTGGGTCTGTGCAGGAGCACCTCAGAGGTACAAAATAGATGTTCATTAATGGAAAATGAGCTCAGGGAAGCAAATTTATTGGGATGCTTTACCAGGCACTGCAGAGAGGCAGAGAGAATATGGAAATTTGTGGCATGTAGCTTTTCTGCTTGCTGTGAGTGAGCTCTGGAGGCACCTGAGAAACTGATGAAAACTCCCCTCAGGGCTGAGTGTCTTCCTCCCGCAGGGAAGGTACATGTGTAACCCACAAATTTCACAAGCAATTTTTTAATTCTCGATTATGAACATGATAACAAGGAATCACTGGCAAGCACAGGGGAAAAGAGCTGAGCAGGGGGGAGCCTGCACTCAGAGAGTGGAATCGGAAAGTGGCATTTCACTGCAACCACTGGGCCCCTCTTTCTGCTCCAGAAAGGCTCGGGTTCTTTGGCCATGCAGAGCCTTCACAGAGCGTCCGGTGTGGACAGGAGGGTGAAGGGGCACTAACAGTACGGGGCTGGTTTGATGAGGATAAGGGAGGATTTGCAGTTCCCTTTGCAGAGGCTGCCCCAGGTCATGCCACCCTTGAAATTCAGTCGTACAGAATAACATGCTGAGTACCACCACCCGCCCTCGTAGCTGTAGGCACAGTTCTTACTGTAAGTGTCCTGATCCCGATCCTTTGTGGAGAACTTCATGTTGTCGTGCATGGTGGTGGGGTTGTCTGAGGTCATGGCATCCCCCGCCGTCCCCGAGTACGCGCCCAGCCTCAGCCGGTAGCCGTGGGACTCATCTTCCACACTGAAGAGGTTGTAGTCTGAGAAATTGATCTTGCCTGTGGAGTCCTGGATGACGAACCTGACCTGATAGACCTTCTGCTGGGAGATCTGGTGGATGTACTCGGTGCCCAGCCAGTACTCGCTGTGCACACTCCCAAAGCCGTACTTGTAGGTGCTCCAGGACTCGGCCCAGGTGACTGCTGTGTCTCTCTGGTTCCTCTGGATGACCGTCCAGCCCCCGTTGGTCACGTTCATTTCACAGGACACCACGATGGGGTGGAGCCCTTTGGGCTGGATGATGTAGACGCCGCTGCGGCTACTGGTGGGGATCTCGCTGCAGTCCTTGGGCCAGCCTGGGTCAGGAGACAGAGATGGTTATTAAATCCCAGGCAAGGAGATGCTGAAAGTACCTGATATTTCTTTTGAGCCTATATCCTTTGGCACACACATTCTTAGGCTGTATTCCTGTCATGTGCTCACAGGAAGAAATTAAAATCTGGAAATGCAGCAAGAGAGTTGGGCCTCATATCTTTCCAAGACAGGATTCAAACTGATCAGGACACTGTCAAAGTGTGTCGGCCTGGTGAGACTGAGCCCGACATTGCCTTCACCCAGCACACGACGCACCCCAGCCCAGGCTGGGTTCGGTCTTGCCGTGCTGTGGTGGCTTGCCTGTAGTATGCAGGCGATGTACCACCACACAGACCAATGCAAATCTGGGTTACAAAGCCCTTTGCTGTCACAGCACGTGGGCTTTAGAACTTTAGAGTAATCCCAGAAACTGGAGAGACAGTGATCAAGTCATCCATATTGCTAATAATTACATCAGCCCTCGTGATCACAATAGGACAAATCCATCGGCTTTCTCTGGGTTTATCCATGTAGTGCTTTAGAGACTTCCTGACTTGTTTGATTATGGCCCTTCCATGCTCCAGAGTGTCAGCACCTTACATGACAAACAGCTGGAGCTACATGCTCCTGGAAAGGGACTTGCTCCTCTCCTAGCACCTCTGTCACTGGTTATTCCCACTGCGATGGGACCTGTCTTGTGGTCCTGTGGGCTAATGCTGACTCTGTCAGCACAGTAACGCAGTCAGTCCCTCTCTTACCCAGTCTTCTTGTCAACTGTGCTGTGACAACAGGAAGATAACCAGTCGCCACTTCCCAGGGGCCAAGAATGAATCATCCCTTTCCAGTTTGGATCTTTGGGTGGAATTTCCCCACACTAGAGATCCTCATAAAGATCCTCATCAACTGCCAGGCCCAGGACACGGCTGGTAACAGGGTCCCCCCGAGGTTACGGGCTGTGGCACCTCCGCAGCCTGTCGATGTTTTTCCTGGGAGGAGGCAGAGCATGTGCAGGACATGGGCTAAGGCGGCTGGGAGCTCTTCACAAGCCCAGCAAGGGTGAGACCCCGTGAGCAGAGGTGTTCCCCGAGAACGGACTTACCGTGGCCCACCAGTGGGTGGGGGGCAACATCTCTGACCTGTCGAACGTGTGTGCTGCCATTATCTGCATTAACAAGAACAGAGGAGATGGGAGTGAGTGTTGAGGGTAGACACTGCAAATGCCCGCTGGGAGAGCATCATCTTCTCCAGATTCCTGGTTTTCTGGTGTTGCTCCTAATTCCAGAGGGACTTTCCCGTTGCAGGTATCAGCCAGTTGGTAGTTCTGGGGAATCTAGACAGTGCTAAGATGGGGCGGATGCTTCCCTGGTGAGGGGAATTTGGGCAGAGTGTGTGTGGGAGACCCTGAATGGCAGTGGCAACCCCAGAACGATGATTGTTAAAAGTGCAGGGGAAGCAGTGAGGAAGGGACTTGGGAAGAGGAGGCGTTAGAGAGGGAAGAAACAGGAGCAGACACAGGAAAGCTGGTGTAGGCATCAGGAGTCGGGAGAGGGGCTCTGCCCGGCTGGGTCAGGAGGGAATTTGGGGGATGTTGCTGGAAGAGAGGATGGCTTAGAGTGAGTTAATGCAATTCTTTTGCAAGGGCATCTCCTGCGTATCCACTGGTGGCTGTAAAACAGAGAATGAATCTCAGGCTTGTGGAATCACAAAAGCCATTCCTGTCCCTCCTCTGAAACAGAAGCTGCTGCTGCTCTCCAGCACCCCTAAATATCTCTCCCCGCTTTCACTCTCAGCTGGTGCTTTCCCATCCCCTCCCTTGCGAGGTGTTTTCCTTAAGCCTCTTGCACTGTGTACAAGCCCACACCTTCTCCTACCACACACAGAGTACGCTTCTTCCTGCAGACAGACTGTAATATTGCCATCCCTTCCTCCTCCGTGGTCTTCTGATTTTGGGGCTAAACCATTTGGTTTTTCAGCCTTCCCTGACACAGTCTGCCTCCCAGGTTCTTGACCCCTTTCCTTCTGCCTCTCTCCAAATGTGTCTCAAAACCTAGCAGTGAACATGGTGGTTGGCCTGAGCCCATGTGGAGAGGGAAACACTCACATAACGTGGTCTGAAGGATTTTCCTACCATGGTGTTTACTTTTACTACAGCCATATGAAGGTGTTCACTCATGTTTATTTTGTAAGCTGTGGTCTGCCCCTGCTCCTTCTGCCTTCACTTCCCACCCCTTTGGAAGCACTCTGCAAAGTGAAGACTTTCGAAGACTTTGGAGCCTGTCCTCTCTGGCATGCCTCCCCACCTCCCAGCCCTGCATCCATGCTGCTCTTGTTTTCAGAGCACCCGACCAGAGGTTTGGGTGGGATGAGTGTGAAGCCCAGAGCGCAACCCCTCTCTCTCTACTCGGAGCTGGGGTTCTTGGTGAGCCCAGGCTCTTGTCCCAGTTGTGGGTGCTCTATGCTGGCAGTTTCCTGGCAGCAGACCTCTGCGGTGAAGGCTGATGTGAAACCAGCACTAAACACTTGGACCTTGAGCTCTTCTGCCAAGAGGTCCTCCTCCTCCTCCTCCCTTAGGGGTGAAGCAGCCCTTTCTGTCGTGCCATGTCCCACCCGCAGCCCCCAGTTTTGTTCCAGGAGGTTTCCTGGAGGGTTCCTCGCTGCTCCAATACACCCTGACATTTGTAGGTTACTCCATGCCAGCATCTGACTGACTGCTCTGTGCCAGTGCCACTGCGTACTCTTTGTACTGACTTCATTCACTTCCTCTTTGTACTCATTTCTCTCTTGAATTCAGTTCCCCACTGACCTGGTGATTTCCAGAGGTGACTGCTGTTCTCTGTCTCCTCAAAACACACCGTGATCATTTGTCTCAACCTCTTTAACACCGCTTCTCTGAGGAGGAGCCCAGGGCCCGCAGCATCCCTGGCTTGGCATTGCTGCCAGTGAGACTGAGCCCGTCCCTTCTCCTGGGATCCTGTGGACTCTGGGCTTTGGACTATGAGACTTGCTTATGGACAGAAGAAATTAATGCCAGATGGGAAGAGAGACAGGCAGCAAGGAGAGGAGGACACTGAGGTGATTCAGTGAGAGAGCTGACCCTGCACTGGCATTGCCTGCTCAGAGATGTGTTTAGTCCTTCTGTGTTACGGGGGTGCAGCTGGGATGGCGAGGGGCTCTGCGCGGGGCCTGACTGATCCTGACCTTGTTTCCTCTTGTTGTAGTGGTGAACTTACCGAGCTGGGAGGACTCGGGGGGAACATTCATGACTCCATCCAGTGTGCCATTGAGGAGATGCAAGTTTGTTATGTCCAAGGCAGGAAGAGATGCTGCCAGGGCCAGCAGGCAGGTGAAAAGCAGGAGGCGAAGGCACTGGGTAGCTGAAATGAGAAGAGATTGGATAAAGAAGAAGGATCATAACTCTTCCATTAGAGAGCCACAAATCCCTTTGGACTCCTTTACTTGCAGAGTGAAATAGGGAAATAAAACCCTTTCCATGTAGAGCTCCCTCTTGGAGCTATGAGCCCAATCCACTCATTTGGATGAGCTGTCACAGACTCACTGGTGGGCGTCATTAGTGGTGGCACCCCCTGGTCTTTGAGACAGGAGAAGTGCGAAACGTTGTCCAAATGCAGAGTGACTGTAACCAGGAATCCTTGTAAAACCTGGCTCTGGGGACTGGAGATCATGAGCAGAGTGGGCCTGGAAGGAGGAACCCCCTCCCTCCCCGCTCCCATCGCTCCCCTGTGCCGGGAAGGGGTTTGTGGGCACTGGGAGCCCCGATGTCTGGGGGGGAGCAAGCCCCAGGCAGGGCCGTGCACGTTCCTCTGCTCAGCCTGAAGGCAGCGTCACTGGGAGGGGCAGCATGAACTCCCAGGAAATACTGCCTGGCTGGTGCAAATTATATCCTTTTTATGGTTGTATGGCCACTTCAGAATTTCCATATGTAGCCAGCTGCTCCAGCTTGTTCTTGCTCAGAGTAGCCAGGAAAACCAGCACACTTTTTGCAATAAGAAATCTAAATAAATTAATAGAAAGCTCATCATGATTCCTAGAGAGCAGGACATTGCAGAGACACCTGCTTGTGGGGATCTGTTCACACGATAGCTCACCCTGGCAGATGACCGGTGTGATCCCTCCCCTGTTTGAAAAGGGGCAGAGCCAAACTTACAGCCCTGCCCTGGGACACCTGGGTTTGGCACCATTCCCTGGGCCCACAGAGAAGGAAGATGATGAGGGATGCCACCCGGCACCGCTGTGTGTGACTGCGGCCACTGCAGAGACAAGCACCCTGTTCTGAGGGCTCAGAGCTCTCCCAGTCCCTTGTGTCAGTTTTACAGCAAAGGGCTTTTAAACACCCTCCAGTCCAACTGATTTCTTCTCAGCTCCTACATAACATTGAGTGCCTCGGTACACTTCTGTTTTGAGGCATGTCTAAAGATGTCTCCTCTTTAGGCCGCCAGAGCAGCAGTGCTCCCTCCACTGCTGGCCCATTCCCCCGTGCACGTGGACGGTCGGGGAAGGTCTGGGGGGGAAGGAGGTGCAGGGAGAGGATCTGCCTCTCCCGGGTGTTCCTTGGGGGGCAGAGTGTGCTTTTGAGCATCTAACTTCCAGACTTTAATACCTGTTCAATATTGCTCCTTAGGCAAGAATATCTTAAAAATACTTTTTCTGTTCTAGGCTTCTACTCTCTGTTCTATTCTCTACTTTCCTTGTAGAACTGAAAATCACAAAGGACGTTTGGTAAACAGAAGGTTTGTAAAACGGGGTGTCTGGCACTGCAGGGCTGCACTGACACAGCCTGGAAATGACAGAACAGGCAGCCTCCTGCCCCAGGTGCCAGCCCAGGGCAGAGCCCAGCCCAGGGAAGGGGCTTGGCGCTGGGAGGACCAGGGTGTGGGGAGAAGGGAGCCCTGCCCAAGACAAAGCACCGGGATGCCCCATGTCCTGCAGTCACCAGCAGTGCTGCTGTCCCTCCCCCCCCCCCACTCACCCATTGCTGTCTCTGCGGGGACCCTGCGCAGCGGAAGCCGAGCGGCTCTGGCCTGACAGGGGGGTGTCTGGCCGGGAATTTATAGGGCTCATCAGGTCGGGGGTGGAGGCACGAGACCCCAACTGAGGCACTCGTCCTCTGGTTGGCAGCAGGACCAGTGGTTTACGGCTTATTTGCTCTTCCTCATGAAGTGATATGCCCTTGGACAATGAAGGCTGTGTCTCACAAAGGTGAAGAGTCTCTTCAGAGGAAAAGCAAATAATTTGGTGCCCATAAGCGATTGCCTTAAACCAACCGTGATTTACAGTGCCTGCCCTCCTGCCCCAGCAGGGTTTCCCCAGGGAACAGCATCCTCTGGGCACTCCTGAACATTTAAACGTGTAAGTAAACACCCAGCTGACATTCCCCTCCTGGATGGCGATCAAACGTCGGCTGTCAATTGCTCTCCAGAGTGGGCACCAAGCCCAGCAGCCATGGGGACCCCAGCAGACCCTTCAGGGAAGAGCTGCTCTAGTGTTCCTGGCGAACTGTGCCCTGAACACTGTGCCAGTGCCACTCCAGGAGCCGCCACCACGCTGCCTCTTGCACAACGTGTGCTGCGGTTGCCCCTGGCACTGCGGCCCTTTGCAGTGCTCATGAGGGAGCTCTGGGAGTTCTGACATGACACTGACGTCAAACGGTCTCACTTCAAGCTCCACTCTGCTACTAGGAGTGCTTACACCGTGGATTGCTTGCAGAAAATGACAGACCCACCTTTCCCTGGGGGTTGATACCCACCGTACTCTTGGTTATGAGGACTCTGGTACCCCAGCATTCACCTTGTGCTGGCCAGAGCCTGCGGAGGAGCAGGCTGGGCTTTGCTCATGGGCTGTTTGATGGCAGCGTGGCCACCTGGCCCTGGGGCTCCTGTTCATGCCCTGCTGTGCTGACGCTCTGCTCAGCGGCAGATGCAGGCAGAGGCAGGCAGCAACCCACAGCAGAGCTTGGCCCACAGCTTCCAGTCCTTGGCCAGCTTTTCCAGGGGGCTGTGGCCGGTGTTTGGGTCAAGATGCACAAAGCAGGCAGGGGAGGCCATAGAGGAGACTTCTCTGAAACCCCAGCATGTCCTCCAACCCAGCACCTGCCCAGTACGTGTTTGATATTGAAAGAGCCGCAGTCGTGGCACAGATCTGTTTATTGCTGCATCCTGGTCTTCATCTGGAAAAATGACACCAGAAGGGTGAGGGAAGAGATCATTCACATCCACATGTGAGGTGACAGCTGGAGTGCTGTGGCCTGTGGGGGCTTCCTCCATGACAACGGTGACTGGAACTCCAGGAGTCTGGCAGCCATGTGCAGGAGCACATGGCCTGTGTGAGCAGGACGAGAAGATGGGTCTGCTCTGCGAGATGGGTCTGCTCAGCCCGCAGAAAGAAGGGCTGAGATGGGACCTGGTTTCTGCCTTCACCTACCTGGTGGGAGGGTGGACAGTGAATGGAGTCAGACTCCTAATTTTTTGAGTTTTGGACCTCCCATTACAAGAAATGTATTGACAGATGGGAGTAAGTTCTGCCAGGACCTGGAGCTCAGGACGTGTCAGGAGAGTCTGAGAGAATGGGGCTTGCTTCCCCTGGAGAAGAGCAGGCAATGGGGAGGTCTCATCGCTGCCTACAGCTGCTCTATGGGAGGATACAGAAGGACATGGAGCCAGACAGTCCAAGGAGCTGCATGGTGGTGGGATGAGAAACAATGGACCGAAGGTGGAACATGGATATTTCAGTTAGAAATAGGGACTTTTTATAACACGAGGTTGGTCAAATACTGGAACAGGTGCTCAAGGGGAGGCTGTGGGATTTCTGTCCTTGGAGGTGTTCAAGACTTGACTGGACAAGGACCTGGTTTTTTAGCTCTGTTTGAGCAGGGATTGGACTAGATGTCACCAGGTGTCCCTCCCGACATAAATTATTCTATCACCCCAATTCTATGTCTCTCCTTGGAGGTGCACAGGGGTAGGATGAGAGACAACGGACATAAGGGAAGGGAGAGAAATGAGAATTAGATAAAAACAATTTCAGCCTGAGGGTGTTCAAAGACTGAAAAGAAAATAAAGAGAAGTTGTGGGACCTCTGTTCCTTGACATACTCACAGCTGACCCAGACATGACTCTTAGCAACTCATTCTGAGTTGTCCCTGCTTTGGCCTCGGCAGTAGCCCAGTGCCATTTGGAGGTCACCCCATGCTCCTCCGGTTCTTTGAAGAGCCCCCTCCCCAGCTCTTGTGCTATGTGTTTCTGCAGGAACACAGTCATGGTGCAAGATGCAGAGCTGCCCGCAGCAGAACATGCCTTGAGAAGCCCCTTTGTCAGCCCAAAGAGCCTTGACAAAATCCTGAGAGACCTGCACAGCCAGCTGGGCCTCTCTGACTTGCTCTCTCAGGATTAACTGCTGGTGTCACAGCCCTGAGGGCACCAGCTGGCCTTCATGGCTGGTGCCCTGTCCTGCCTGAGACCCTTGCCTGAGCCCAAGGCCTGTCTCAGCTCAGCCCTGGGCCCTCAGCCCAAACCTGAGCTGCACTCTGTGAGTACTGGCTGCCAGTCCCCTCTCTGGCCTCGTTTTCTGGGTGGACCCTAGACCCACGTTGTAAATAGGTTGTTTCCTGGAGGGACCACTCAGGTCCGTGTGGGAGCTGCTCATTTCCAGCTCTGCCATTTGCACTGTGCCCTTTTGTCCAGCATCTTGGACCCAGCTGATGGCTTGGCTGGGCTGGAGCTGTGGCCAATGCTTGACTCTGCCCACTGTGCTCAGAGCCAACATGGGCAAAGCCTGTGCAGGTCCCACTCCTGGCTTCTCCATGGGGAGCCTTTGCTGCTCCCAGAATGCTAGCTCATGCCTGTGCTCCCCCTCCTCAAGCCCTACATGGTGTCCCCACGCTGCCTTCAGAGTGCAGCCGCTGGTTGTTATCCTCAGCTCTGCTTCCCACCTGCATCTGCTCACAGCTTCTCTTGCAGCTGTCTTCTTAGGAAGAGGTCCCATGTCAGCGTGATTTAGAAAACCTTTGTTTTATAACTTTGAGTGCATCATCCAGTAGAATGCTTGAGCTGAAGTCAAACCTGGGGTCTCTGCTGGACTGTGGGTGGGCTGTCCCATGGACACGCCGTTTCTGTGAAGGAAATGTTCTTTGTGTCTATTTGGAGCAGCCCGGTGGAGCCCCACGCGCACAGGGGCAGGGGAGAACTTGCTCTCCCTGACCTATGGAGTCTGTGTTCCTGCTGCATCTGGTGGCCCGCCAGCAGCAGCCCCGCACACCACAGGTGCTACAGCCCCTAAGTCACCCACCCCCCTACCCCCTCAGGAAGGGGACATGGCCTCTCTGCCGAGGGTCCTTCTTCCCAGGCAGCTCAGGCCCTTCTCTGTCTGCAGACCTGGCAGTGCTGCTTCTGTGACTCTCCCAAACTAAATGAGGCTGCAGACCAGGGTCCCACCCTCTCACCCAGCAGACAGGGCTGAGATCGAAGGGTTCAGACAGAAGTCGATCCAGTGATCCCTGACCTTGGAGGGGTCTGGACGCCACTGTCCACCCAGACCTGCACGCTGCGCTGCTTGATGTGGACTCCTGCGGCACAGAATGTTTGGTGGGAGCCTCAGCTGGACACTGGCTTGCTGAGAGCCCGGGTTTGAAGCTGTGCCGTGAAGGAGACACCTGGTCAGCAGGCTACCGAAACAAACACAGGACAAGAAAGTAGAAGGGCCACATCTTTCTCCTCTTAAAATTGGCTTGAGAAAGCGGCGGAGCCATCTGGCGTGAAGCAAAGACCTCACAAATGTTCCTGAGACCATTCTGCTCCTGTGAGAGGGAGCAACCCCTGGTTGCCGTTTCTGGGGCTGGGGGGATGTGCAGGGTGCTCAGCAGGTCAGAGACAGGGACCGGGGAGGAGAGTGGCAAAGGGACTGACCCACAGGCACCTCTGTGCTCCCCACAGCCCTCTGTGCAGGGCCAGTGTGTGGGGTGCAGGGGACATGGTGCATACGGTCACTTCTGGTGCTGGACACTGGTTCCAACCCAGTGATAGAAGTTGCTGACCCTGAAACCTGCCAGTGGAGAGTTAGGGAGCAGGCCCAGCTCTTGAGGACCTGTCCTTGTATTTCCCAGGTCACCTTTGGGACTGGGCACAAAGGAGACCTAATCTCCCCTCCTCTGCTAGTTTCTGTGTGTATGTCCTTAAGGAGCTGAGTGTCTCCACTTCAGCTTGATCACGACTTTCCAGATTTGCCACAAGTGGGCAATCCACATGTAGTGTTTGTGTGGCTGGGAGAGTCAATAATTGAAATCCCTCATCGCGGAGGGGATTATTTGGTACTTCCCTGGCTGGAAGGGCACACCCCTCTCCCCTCAGGGGGTTTAGTCGTGCTCTCGTGGGATCTGAAAACTGCCCCAGTCACAAACCGCAAGTGCCTCCTTGTGCCTCTCCAAAGAGCGAGCGTGAGCATAAGTGGGTGTGTGCAGTGCCTATAAAGCCACTGCAGAAAGCTCGGCGTGGGAGGGTGCACCAGTGGGTTCCTGCTCCCTGCGCAGCTGTGCTGTTGTGATGGGTGAGTTACCGTCCCATGGGTGGTGCTGAGCTCAAACAAGGCCTGACTGGGGGGGTGTATCAGAGGCACGGGGTGAGTAGCAGGACAGTGGTCATGACCCTGCCTGGGTGATGGATGCTGCCAGGCTCCCTGGCAGCAGAGGGGATGCAAGACCCAGGCACCCAGTGACACACACGCTGGGTGCCAGCCCAGGCTTTCCTGGGCTGCCTGTGCCCGTGTTCCCACGTCCCGAAGGCACGTTAATGTGGTGACCTGGATTCCAGCTCGGTCCTTTCCCTTCCCGACCTGTGCATGTGGCATGTGGCTGCACAGGGGTCCATCCTTGCCCAGGGGTGATGGCATCTCCCCCATAACAGAGGCAGTGCAGCGTGGGGGCCGTGCTGGTGGGCAGCACAGAAGGCTCAGGCTGGTGTCATGGTGCAGCCGCAGGAGGAATCCTCCTGCCTACTCGGGAGCCTGCGCCTGTGGGGGTAGGGCCCACGCTTTGGGTCTGGTGTCCCACCAACTGTCATTGGGCTGGCTCATATAAAAAGCGTAGGCACGATCACTTCAAAAAGAAATGTTTCTTGCGATCCCTCCTCCTGGCAAACTGATCTCCCCAGATCTCACTGCATCTACTCTTAGCTACTCTTGAGTAGCTTACTTACTACTACTTAGCTATCTCTCATAGCTACTCTTGGGCTGTAGGTTCTGAGGACAGATCTGCAGGCAGATTGCTGCCTGGTGCAGGGAAGGGGCTGATCAGGAGGGTGGCAAAAGCCATTTCTCACCCAGTTTCAGCCCTGCGGGGGCAGAGCCTGCAGTGAAGCTGCAGCTCCCATCGCCCCGGGAGCCCCCTGCTCCTGCCTGCACCCTGCGGCTCTGTGTTCCCTGGCCTGAGCTCCCTGGGGGCCAGGGGGCTGCCCCCGGATCCTGATGGCAATGGGCACTTTTCTCCCCAGGGCTCCAGGCTGGGACACACCTCGTCCTCCTGCCCGCCGTGGTGGCGATGCTTCTCCTCTGCGTGAGTGCTGGTCCAGCAGCACCCACCGCTGGCTCCCGGAGTGGTGAGTGCGGAGGACGGGGGCACTGGCTGGGCACTGGGTGCGGGAGCAGGAACACGTCTCCCCCACTCAGCACCAGCTCCCAGGTGTGCACCTGGCTGGTGCACGGCACAGGAACCCCTCCAAGCCCTGGGCCATCACCTGTACAATAAGCAGCCTGACACCAGTCAAGCCACCCTCACCCCCTTGGTGGCTCCATGCTGAAACCGAGGGGTTTCTGCCCAAGCACCATCATTTGGCGGGATTGCTCTGCAGTACTTGTGGCTTTTTACACCTCAGTTCTAGGAAAGATCCTCCCAGCAATTTTATTTCTTTTTTAGCTCTTGTTGGATTAGGAGTATTCCATTCCTACCTGCAAGGGAGGTTACACTCCCTGCAAGACCTGTATGCCTGAGAAAAACAATTTCATGGGCTGAATTAGAATTACCCACAGGAAATTGTTCCTCATCAGGCACAAAACAAGAAAGACAAATTAGACAGCAAATTAGTTTGGTAAGTAAGTCATGACAGGTCAGTCCTGCTAACAGATAAACTGCGACAAGCTGTGGGGAGAGACCCCTGTGAGATTGAGGTAGAACTGAGCATTCTCTTGCAATGCCACGACCCCCAGGGAAAGCCTGAATTTTCATTACACATCCTCATCCAGGGGAGCATTCTGGACACTTCCAATCATTGCAAGAGCTGCAGATCAATATATCAAGGGCCTTGTGTGAGGGCCAGACGTACTTGGAGGGCATCACTGGCATCTGGGAGACTTTTTTCCCCTTTTCTTGGCCGGATGCATTAGAAGGCTCCAAAGCAAAATGCAAGTAATGAGAAATAGATTCTCGGGCCCTGTCCAGGGCCGCTCTCTTAGAGACCTTCGGCTGTCCTGTGGATGAGCCACTGGAAAAGCCACTCTGCACTGTGGAGCCAACCACAGATAAAACCAGCCCTTTTTGTCCTTTTTGTCACAGGGTTCCCTGCAGACTGCAGCCACCTCCACAAGAACAGCCCCAGCGGGGTGTACGTCATCCAGCCGGCAGCATCACCCCCGCGCGTGGTGTGGTGTGACATGGACACCGAAGGCAAGGGCTGGACTGTTGTCCAGAGAAACTCTCACGACACCGAGCTCATGTGGAAGCAGTCCTGGACCACCTACAAGTACGGCTTCGGGAACGTGCAGGGCGATCACTGGCTGGGCACTGAGTACCTGCACCTGCTGACACAGCAGGGCACCTACAAGGTCCGCTTCATCGTACGGAATAAAGCCAACGTCACCCATTACGCCGAGTACGACATCTTCAGGGTGGAGAGCGAGGCCAGTGGGTACCCGCTGAGGCTGGGCCGGTTTTCTGGTGATGGGGATGACTATCTGACCAGCTATCACCCCAAGAAGGGGGGCATTCATGACAACATGAAGTTCAGCACAACTGACAGAGACCAGGACCAGTACAGCGGGAACTGTGCCAACAGCTACGGGGGCTGGTGGTACGACAGGTGTCAGAACGTCCTGCTCAATGCCAAAAAACACATCCTCTGGCCGGGATTCTGTGATAACGGCGACTGCGCATCCTCCCTCATCCTGGTCAAACCCACAGACGTGTGCTGACCGTGCCACAGCGCCCAGCCTCCTGGGGGTTTGGGGAAGTGCCACCCTCCCCAGCTCAGTGCCCCGTTCCCGTGCCTGCCAACAGCCCTGTGCCAACCCTGGGGCACGTCCTGAGTTGCCTGCAGATCCCGCAGCATCACCAGCGGAAACACAGCAGCTCTGGGGCTCAGGAGCAATTGCCTGGAGCCCCGGGCACGTGGGCAGCTTCACCCAGTGCCGCGGTGCTGGCCGGCACTGGGACGCGGGCACTAGTTTGGGGTGGGTGGACCCACTCCTGCCCTGGGGAGGGGGAGGCAGTGCAAGTTCCCTTCCCTGTGCAATCGGTGTATCCCTGCTTTGCTCAGGCCCTGCTCCCTCCCTGGGCCCCAAACGCCCCACAGCTCTGCTACCCATGGTGGGAGAAATCAGCCGCAATAAACCCTGGAGCCAGACTTTGCTGCCTTGTGTCTACCTTCTGCCGCAACACTGCACACACACGTGGGAGCAGTCGAGGTCCTGAGGTGGTGGAGGATGCTGGGGAAAGTCAGTGTAGAGGCAGGTCCTCTCCCAGGTGGGGAGATGCCCCTGCCAAGGGACACGGGATCTCCTGGGACATGCAGAGCTCACCCCCCCGGACACTGCTGATTTTGGGATGATTTGCTCAGGCAGTGCTGGGCCAGGTCTGCTGTAGAGCTGATTCTGCTCCCAGGCTGATCTGGTGCAGAACTGGTGTGGCACGCAGGTGGTTCATGCTTATTTTTTTTTTCTGTAATATTTCAGTGTTCTACAGTGAAAGCCTGACATCGACTGTCCCTGCTGCTGCCTGTTCCCAGCATCAGCTGGTAACATGAGCTCTTCTCCCAGTTGCTGTGCACAACTGAGTACAGTGGTCACTCCTAACTGTCTGTGGCTGGTTCGCAGGTCTCTGGATGCAGCAAGGCTTCCAGTGGCTTGTTCCATCCGCTGAGCACTGAATGGTTGCTGCAAGGCTATGATTAGCCAACAGGGCCAGCATCCTGCACAGCCCTCGCTCCTAGTTTGCTCTTGCCCAGGGCTGCGTGATTGCTCTGTGCTGGGAGAGGGATGAAGCCACCACGACCTGGAGCACGGCGGGGCAGGGGGTCCCTGAGGACACGCGAGGTGTGGGCACCTCTCTCCCACAGCACTCTGCTGTGGAGTGGGAATGTGGCCCAGGATCTGCCTTGCGATGGTGGGGGAAGGCAGAACTGAGGGCTTGAAAGAAGCCGCTGCTCCTCTCTTCTATCTTTGAAAGAAACGCTGAGCTCAGGGAAGGCTTGTGGCTGTCGGTCCCAAACAGCCTGGGGCTGAGGCCCCGGGTGCCCTGCAGAGCCCTGGCAGTGCCCTGCTCCCCAGGAGGCCAGGCAGGCAGCCTCGGTGCCCAGGCACCTGCAGGCCAGCAGCCCTGACCTGTGAGCAGAGGAAGGCAGGAGGGTGCTGCTGCTTGAGAACGGCCTCCCAGTCTGAGCTGACCTGAGAGCAGCATCTCTGGATTGAGGTTTGTCTGCGGGCTTAAAAACTCACTTGCACCCAGGTCTGGGTGTGCAACCTAAGCGAGGGGAGTGGCAAGGCAGGAAAGGGCCTGGGGCTCCTGGCAGACCACAACTCACCCAGGAGCTGGGAACACACCCGACGGCGTGGGGAGAGAGCTGTGCCCTGGGCTGCACCGGCCAGACATCCCTGCCCAGCGCTGGGGAGCACGTCACCGGCACCGTGTCCAGCACAGAGAGATGTCGCCATGCTGGAGCAAGCCCATGTGGCCCCAGGCCTCTGGAATCCTGGGATCCAGCCATGTGAGGCTGTCTCAGCTCCTGGGCCTGATCCAGATACCCCGATCAGCTGGTGCTGTGTGGCCCAGCAGTGGTGCTGTCCACTTCTCCCCTGTCCACGCTCCCAAGGCCTGGGCCTGCATTCGCAGTTTAACAAGGCAGGATGACGCTGGCCTGGCTTGCCGCCCTGGGTCAGCTCGGGTCATGGCTGGTAGGGCTGAACTGAGCTGAAACTTCTGTCTGACCCACAGTGCTCACTCTTGGCGATGAGGTACACCATTGCCTTTTTGGAAGGTCCCCACCTTGAAACCCAACTCTCTTATTGAAATGAAAGTTTTGTCTTTAATTCCTTGTTTGAGCCTTATGAAAAATTTTTCCCTTGAAAGTCTTTTCTTACTGCACCAGGAGCCTCAGGTCTGCTCCTGGCAAGAAACTGGCAGCAGTTGAGAGAAGTTCCTAAACAAATGAAGAACATTTGTGCATGTTCGTGCAGGTTCTGAAAGCAATTTTATTCTGCAGGACGAACATGGACTCCAGCAGGCATATGGTGTGCACGTGGCCTGCCTGGGCCCAGAGCAGCTTGGATCAGGTTAACTAGTGATGACTGATATTTTTCTGCTGAAATCATCTATACCTGCAAAACAAAGAGAGAACAAGGCCTTGCTGGATCAGGAGGGTTTCAGGTTTTTGATCACAGTTTTCTCCCCAGAAGGAACAAGCTTGGAAACTGCAGTGTTTAGGGAGACTTGTTCTAATAATGGTCCCTAAAAACCTACCAGAGGTGAAAGGCCAGAGGCAAAGCAGGGAGCTTTGCTACTTTTCAAGAGAATAGGAAAAGAAAAGGCTCTTGATATGCAGGACCAATGCGATTCACCCCTAGTTTCCCCCCAGCAAAACAGCCCAGCAGGGCACTGGTCTGGGCAGGTGACCAGCTTGGGCAGGAGGGGGAAAGGTCCCTAATGGTATGGGGCTGGTTTGATGAGGACGGCAGAAGCTTTGCAGTTCCCGTTGCAGAGGCTGCCCCACGCTATGGCCCCCTTGACGTTCAGCTGTACAGAATAACACGCCGAGTACCACCACCCGCCCCCAGAGCTGGAGGCACAGTTCCCGCTCGAAGTGTCCTGATCCAGATCCTTTGCAGAGAACTTTGTTGTTGTGCACATTCCCAGGATTGTCTGAGGTCATGGCATCCCCTGCTGTCCCCGAGTATGCTCCCAGCCTCAGCCGGTAGCCGTGGGACTCATCTTCCACACTGAAGAGGTTGTAGTCTGCAAACTTGATGTTGTTTGTGGCATCCCAGATGACAAACCTGACCTGATAGACCTTCTGCTGGGAGATCCGGTGGATGTACTCGGTGCCCAGCCAGTAGTCGCTGTGCACGTTCCCAAAGCCGTACTTGTAGGTGCTCCAGGACTCGGCCCAGGTGATCTCCGTGCTCTGCTGGTTCCTCTGGATGACCGTCCAGCCCCCGTCTGTCACATTCATTTCGCAGGACACCACGATGGGGTGGAGTCCTGTGGGCTGGATGACGTAGATGCCGCTGGGGCTGCCAGCAGGGACCTCACTGCAGTCCTTGGGCCAGCCTGGGGCAGGAGACAGAGGTGGTTATTGAATCCCAGGCAAGGAGACGCTGAAAGTACCTGATATTTCTTTTGAGCTTATATCCTCCAGATTGCAAGGAGGCAGCTGAACAGGCCTGCTGAAAGGTTTCTGTAGGGCAGTTGTGGGCTCCGGGGCATGGCCTTTGAGAGACTGGCCATGCAGGGTGGATGGCACAGGGGAAAGCGAGAGTCTACCCAGGAACGGAGTGGAATCGGGCAGCAACAGGGATCTGAGCAGGCACAGAGGGGAACAGAGGGGTCTGAGCATGCGCCAAGGGGAGAGCAGAGGGTCTGGCCTTGTGCACAGAGAGGGAATGGAGGGATCTGGGTATGTGTTGGGGAGAATGGAGGGGAATGGAGGATGCAGAGAGGATGGAGGGGATCTGACAGGGGAACTTGCAGGAAAAGAGCAGCACCAGATGGGACGGGTGGGGTCTGAATGTTGATGAAGGGTACAGTGGGAATCCACAGGCACTTGTGGAAAAGAGGTATGTGAGCATGCACAGAGGGGAGGAGTTGGAACTAAGCAGACACTGAGAGGAACAGAGGAGATCTGAGTACTGGAGGAGGGGGGCAGAGGAGATCTGGGTGCATGCAGAGGGAGATGGAGGGAGGACACTTGAGCATATCAGGAGGGGAAGGCAGGGATCTGCTTGTGCAAGGACAGCAGAGGGGCCCAAGAGAGCACAGTGAGAGGAACAGAGAGGACATAGAAGCAGCTGGATAGGAATGGAGAACATCTGAGAGCACTTGGGAGTGAACAGAATGAGTCCAGGGGGATCTAGAGGCACCCAGAAGGGAACAAAAGGAGTTTGAAAGCATGTGGAAGGGGCATGGCTTGGATGTAAGGCACCCAGAAAGGTTGGTAGGGACTGAGGGATGCACAGAGGGGAGTGGAGGAGATCTGAGCATTCTTGGGTGGGAATGCAGGGCTCTAGGGCACAGTCAGGGGAGCAGAGAGGAGCTACAAGAACCCAGAAGCTAACAGGGGGTGACTTGAGGCTCCACAGAGAGGAATGAGGGGAGCCTGAACACACACACAGAGGAATGGAAGGGACCACAGTGGCATCGGGGGCAACAGAGAACACGTGGAGGGTCGTGGAGGGTCATGGAGGGGATCTGAATGCACCCAGAACTGCATGAATGGTTCTGATGGGCCCCCCAATGCTCCCCAGGGGCCTTCTTTTGCCTTCAGGTGCAATGCCGAAGCTTCTATTTGGCCATCCCAACCTCTAAGAGTGAAGCATTTACCTTTTGGTGCACCCAGGAGTGCACGTTTGGATGCCTCTGGTTTCCCTGCCGTACACCTCAGCTCCTCCTTTTGCCTTCTGGTGCCACCCAGAGCCCTCCATTTTCACTGCAGCGCATTCCCGTGTCCTACATCTGCTGAGGTCTCTCGGGCTACAGCCCCACCGTGTGTTCTTCTCCCATCTGTGACAGTGATGACGTTTGGCGAGGGCTGGGGAAGGGTCTGGGTGCTCTGGGCAATTTCAGAGGCCACAAACACACGGGAGGCCCTTGATTGAAGGAGATGATTGTTTTGGGGGGTGCGTCCACCCAGGAGGGTGAGGATGGGGGGGTGTGATGTGGTGCCTTGATAAGTGTGGTCTGGCTGGGCCCTTTGCTGGCATTGAGGTAAGAGGTTTTCTGGCTCTGGGGAAATGGATTTGCAGAGGCAGGTGACAATGTGACAGCTTCTCTCGCCACCCCACTGGAATGTGGTGGCAAGATGTGAAAGGACCTCTCAAGATCACCTGGCCCAATTCCCTCCTCAGGAAAGGTCAGCTGCAGCCGACTGCTCAGGAAAGTGTCCTGTTGGGTTTGGAATATCTGCAAGGATGGAGACTCCCTCCCTGGGGAGCCTGTGCCAGTGTTTGGTCACCCTAACGGTGAAAAAGTGTTTCCTTGTGTGTCGATTTGTGCCCGTTGCCTCTTGTCCAGGCATGGGGCACCACTGGGAAGAGCCTGGCTCCCACTTCTTCATTCTGCCCCTTCAGGTATTGACACACATCGATGGGATCCCCCTGAGCCTTCTCTAGGCTGAGCAGTCCCAGCTCTCCCGGCCTCTCCTTGCAGGAGAGATGCTCTATTCCCTCCATCACCTTCCTGGCCCTTTGATGGACACAGTTGAGCACATCCATATCTCTCTCACCCTGAAGAACCCAGAACTGGACTCCAGAAGTGGCCTCACTTGTGCTGAATAAAGGTAGAGGGTCACCTGCTCAACCTGCTGATAACACCCCTTCGAACACAGCCCCGGATGCTGTTGCCATTCCCCGCCATGACCAGGCACCGCTGGCTGATGGCCACCGTGTTGCCCACCCTGGGCTGTCCTTGGCCATTTTCATAGGCCCACCGTGCAGCTGGGTGACCCCAGGATTGACTCACGGAGTGCACCACTGGTCACTGGTGTCCAGCTGGACTTTGTGTCACTGGTCAGCGCTCTATGGGCCCATCCGCCCAGCTGGTTTCAGTCCACCTCCCTATTCAGTTATAGAACCTGTATTTTGCCATTTTGTCTGTGAGGATGCTTTGGAAGAGTGTCAAAAACTTAACAAAATAGCAGTGGACAATATCCATGGCTCTCCCCCTGTCCCTCACTGGAGAAGGCTATTGAGTTACTTAAACACTATTTCCCCTTTGTAAATCCGCACTAACTACTTCAGATCACCTGCCTGTTGTTCATGTGCCTGGAAATGGTTTCAAGGACCGGCTGCTCCATCACCATCCCTGGGATTGAGGTGTGGTTGGCCAGTCTGTGGTTCCCTGGGTCCTCCATCTGGCTCTTGAAGACAGGAGTGACAGTTACTTCCCTCCATCCTTGAGGCACTTTTCCCAGTTGCCAGGATCAACCAGGGATTATTGAGTGGCCTTGCGATGACACCGGCCAGCTCCCCCAGCACCTGCACATCTGTTCCATCGGGGCCCATGAACCTCTGCATGTCCAGTTTGCTTCAGTACCCCCCGACCTGACCGTCTCCCCCTGATCTCTTGGGCTGGGGGTTCCTGAAGGTTGATCTTCCCAGTGAAGACAGATGTGAAGAGCTCGCTGAGCACTGTGGCCTTTTCCATGTCCTGTGTCACCAGGGCCCTGAAGGGGTGTTCAGCAGCAGACCCACACTTTCCCTGGTGTTCTTTTTGTTCATGTACTTGTAGGAATCTCCCTTTGTCCCCCTCCCATCCCTTGCCAGATTCACCTCCAGACAGCCCTGGCTTTCCTGGTCCTATCCCTGAATGACCAGGCATCTCTTCATTCCAGCAGCCACCACACCCGGCTTCCATCTGTAAACGTAGTAGATAGGTGGAAAGGTGGAGACTTCTCAAAAAATGTATGAATATTCATGTCTTTAAGGTATATAAAGGGTGAAGTTTTGTTTTGATGTGTGCATGTTAGGAGGAATGATCCCCCGTGCACCCGGAGCCAAATACAGAAATGCCCGCTCTTAATGCTGCATTGGGGTTAAGAGGTTCATCCTCGATTTTGGTGACAGTAATACCCCTCAAAATTACAGGCATTAATGAAAATCATAGCTTTGTGTGCCTCTCCTCCCATCTCTTCCTTTAAGTTTTTCCAGAAGTTCTCCTGACCTTTTGTCAACACGAGCATCTATGAGGAACTTCTGTGTCAGGAAAAGCTGGTGCCAAGCCCCTGTGCTGCAAACCAGTGACATGGTTCACCCTTCAGTCTGGTCCTGTTTGCTGGCTTTGTCATGGCAGGACAGTCTGGTTTTAAGACAGATTTAGAAATCATTTATGTGAATAAGGTGAAATGCAAACAGATCTTGATAAAGATGAAAGAAAACTGCTTTTACTGAGAATCTCAGAGGTGTTTTTGCCAAGATAAGCAGTGTGTGGTTTGACTATGAGAATTGCTGCTGAATATTTCATGGCAGATAGTCCCTTCACTTGCTTAGTTTAACAGACAAGTTGGTTTAATTCAGTTAAATATTTTGATCCTAACCTGGTGTAATTTGCTGTAAATCCACTGATTTCAAAGGACAATTTATGCCTATTAAGCATCTGCCCTGTATTTTTACTATGCATTCAAAACAAATAGGCAGAACAGTTCAACAATTACAGCTAAGACTGAAAAATGGAGAAAAGCTTGTCCTGATGTCTGAAAAATGATGCTAAATGGCAATTTAATGTGAAAATGCAAATGAGAAATGTTATTATACCATAAAATAACTATCCTCAGACATGTGATCCAGCACAGAAACATGGGGAGGTCTGCCTGCGAGCTTTAAGAGGATGTTCAGGAGGGAGAAGCGTGTCTCGTGGATGTGTGACTGCTGGTGCGAGCTCAGCACCAAACACTTGTATGTAACTACGAACCCTCTCCATTTGTACAAAAAGTGGAGATCACCAACACGAAGGACTAGAATATCTTTGAAAATGGTTTTCTGTTTTTTTCCTTTCCCAAAAAGCCACATCTAAAATTCAAACTCTATTTTCCTGGAACAACTGCTTTATTTTCCTACAGTAATAATTCCCCTCACAAACCTGGACCTGCCCGGGGACCGGCCGTATCAGCATCAGCAGTGGCCCCACAGGTAATTCCTGCCTTTCCGTGGGACATCACCCACGCGGGTCACGGACCAGCAGCCAGGAAAACACAAAATACACTTTGCCTGATGGTTCGCATGTGGGTTTGACAAAGCTGCCCTCTGCTGAGAACAGCCCCGAGATGGGATCACAGCAAAAAAACTACAAACCAGAGAAGCAAGAAGAGCAAAATATCTGTGTGTGACCTGTTGGCTACAGAATGCTGGGCAGAGCTGGGGATTCCGGGGTTTTATTTGGTCACTGCGTCGAGGTGCCTCACATCTTGGCCCTGCAGCCTCTTGGGTCGCTGGTGTGGTTTGTTTTGTTTTGTTGTGGTTTCAACAGGCTGGTCCATCCCAACAAAAACGAAGAGTGAACATTAACAAGAGAGTTCCTGAGCCAATTATGAAACACCAAGTGTAATTTCCTGCATTTTGTGATGTTTAATGTTTATTTCTAATGTTTCCAGTAACGGAACAGAAATCCCAGCCACTACACTAAAGAGTCAGCATTAAAATATTTCAAGAAAAGTATGCACTGCTCAGCTAAATGAAAGGGCTCCAAACTTGTGTTGTGTTATGTTCAAACACCACCTCCATCTAAAACACTTAAAAAACCAGAAGCCCAAGCATGTTAGCACTGTCCCCTCCAGCCCTGCTGAGTCGGGAGTCCTCCTGCACAGCATGGCGTTTTGCCTGGAAACCAGCGATCCTCACCCAAAGCAGCAGGGCAATTCCCAGAAGGTGCCAAACCCGGTGAGGCTGGGGATTCCGCCCTGACCCTTGACACTGACTGTTTCAGTCCATCTCCCCCCAAATGCCTGTGCAACGGGCTTGGGCTTTACGAGGTGGTGTGATGCCGCGCGCGGCCCGTCGCGGTGCTGCTCAGCGCCACAACAGTGGGTCGCTGAAGCTGCGTCCAGGGCTGCACCCCGGGCTCCTGGCTGCAGAGAGTGTGACGGAGCGGGGCAGATTCACCCTGTGCCCTCCTCACTCCTGGTGGATGAGCGCTGGGGGAGGCTGTCCTTCTTCTCTGTACCAAATACTGACAAAATCCTGGCCTCGGGGCCCACTGTCCCCGTTTGCTGGGGCTTGGCACCCTCTGGAGCAGACAGGCTGCAGGAACACCAAAACCTGCTTGTCCTGGATCTCCTTGGCACAGCCCTGCAGCCACCAGCCGTGGTTATTCTGAGTGCGGCCACCTTCTGTACGCAATAGCTGAACTAACAAGAGGGTTGTGTCCGTCTGACACTGACAGTTGCTCCAGTGTAGCAGACGGGTGTTTGGAGGTACAAGCCCCGATGGGGCATTGTGGCAGCCAAACTTGATGCAATTTGTGCCTGCGGGGTGTGTGTGAGGAACCATGGCAGGAGCTCTCTTCTCAGCCAGGAGCTCTCTTCTCAGTCAGGAGCTCTCTTCTCAGTCAGGAGCTCTCTTCTCAGGCTCTGCCCGAGGGAAACTGTCACTTTGTCCTCCATTTCAGAGCCCAAAGCTGGTAAGATGCGAATGTTTCACAGCCTCAAGGATGGGGCCCTGACAGGCCACGTAGTGCTCCCCAAGTCCCCCTAGTCCCCCCTCCTGAGTAGGAGACGCTGTTCTCTGGGCATTACATGCCATGAGAGAGCACGTGCGTCTTTGCAGAAAGCTGAATCAGTATTTTCCTTGAAAGAGGAATTATTCTAAGTAGTGCTCAGACCTCTGCGCTTTCTCCTCTGCCAACTAGGCAGCTTGCACAGTGCCAAGGGCTTCCCCAGTACCTTCTTCACAACTGGAGTGGTGGGCGAGCAGCAGTACTGGGTTGTGCTGGGATTCGCCTGGACATTGCAGTCGCTACACAGCGCTTGTGTTGTAACTTCCGTGTACTGCTGTATCAGGCTGCTAAAGCAAAATCCTCTGTAATGTCAAACAGCTAGAAGATCTCAAATGAGTAAATCTGGTAGTAACCACTCCGGCCTGCTGCTGCAGGTTTCAAATACCCTGCCTTAAATTATTCTTGAACTGTGGAAAAATTGAAAGGCAAACATCGGAATTGCACAAATTTTACAGCTGTAGCAGTGTGGATACCAAACTACAGAGAATAATGCTGGGTGCTCAAGCTTTATGATTGGGGTGTATGTGTTGGAATTATACTACTCGCCTCAATGGTATGTGGTCACCTGTGGCAAATAACAAAACCTGGGAGGACTTGAATTGTGACACTCAAACAATTTCATCCTTGGGACACAATCTGGATTAGTAGTGATGGGAAATGGGCACCTCCTCTTTCTTTGAATGGGGAAATAATGTATTGGACATCAGGGACATAACCTTGTGTCCCTTCTGGAGGAAATCACCTCTGGACATCAAGTTGTGGGGAAAAATGAAAAGGAGCCCAGATCCTTGGCAACATCCAAGCACTGAGCACTGGCACCACTGTAGGCTCTTTAACAAAGACATGTAATTTGTGTGTGTTTCTCTTCAGGTTAAGTGAAGGTGGCCTCGAGTCCTGTTTCTCTGGGGCCCAGCCGTGGTGTTACTGTAAATTCGGTTTCAAAAGAACCCTCTAATGCTTAGTTTGAAGTTTTTAGAAGGTAGGCATTCTTTACTGCAGCGCTGGAGGCAGTGGGGATCCTTCCACCTGATGTGCATGTCGAAAGACAAACGCACACTTATTATATACAATAAAAGAAATGAATATTTATGTAATTCCCAAAAAGTACACACCTATTTCCAGGGGTTCTAATGCCTACGTTAATACATTGTGCAAGCGTACTAAAATCTGGGGAAGGGTTTCTGAGGGGCTTCCACAGGGCTTTCGGTGGTCTGTGGTGGTCTCTAGTGGTTGCTGAAGAGGTGTCTTAGTGTCCTTTCCATGAACTCTGAGGTTTTTTTCATATATGGCCTTGTCTTGGCTCATTGCTCTGTCTCTAAAGTTTCTCAGCTTTCTTATCTTTGACTGCCACAGGTGGTGTCTGTTGGTTTCTCTGCCCTCCCCAGGATGTACCATCACAGCTGCAAAAATTATGTCTTTGGGTGCATTCTTGTCTGAGGCGCCTTACAGCAATGAGCACCAACTGCTGGCAGGCACCAGCTACAGGCACCACTGGTGCCTCGGCAGCCTCAGGGGCCTTGAGAGCAGCTATTCTGCTTTCAGAGAGAGCCTGCCCTGGCAACCTCGGGCCCAGGCTGGGCCCTCAGCTGTGTGCCTGACGTCTGTCCACACAAGCCAGGATGACAGCAGGGAGCTCCCGCGCCTTTCATGAGCTTTGAGGCTGCCGTTCTTCAGGCCACTGCTCTCGCCCCTCCAGGGACCGGCCCTGCTCAGCAAATGCAGGGGAGGCGGCTGCCTCCTGCTTCTCTGCCGGGACTGCCCTGCACCCCGCATGTGAGCACGGCTCCGCCGACGGCTGTAGGAGACAGACCGAGGAGCTGAGGCTGCTGCAGCATTTCCCAACACTTTGGAGAATGGCACGTGGAGCTGAGAGCAGGAGCAGCCTTCTCTGCCTGGAGCTTACAGCTGCCTGTCCTTGGCCACGCACACCAGGGGCCACAACCGCCCTTGTCCGTGTTGGCCCCGATCAGCCAGACAACTCCTAGAGAGCGAGGACATGGTGCCTGCCAGAGGGTGTTGCTGGGGCTGACGCGGCCGGTGCTGCCTCTGTGCTGCCCCATGCTGTGTGCGGGAAGGGTGACACTGCTCGGCTCTGCTGGGCTGAGGTGGCTGCACATCCCTGCGTGCCTGCGCGGCTGGAACCAGATGGGCTCTGCCACACCCACACGGGTGCTGCTGCCTGTAGCAGTTCTGTTCTCCGGTGTACGAGTTTTGGGAAGGACCTGGTGGCAGAGGGCTGCGGAGAGCAGGGGGGCAGTGAACTCCCCCAAGAGGCTGTGGTGCCACGCTGGGTTCTTCCTGCTGGCCGTTGGCAGGCAGTGCTGGGGGCTGGGCGCTGCTGCCTGCCACAGGGCCTGCACACCCCATCCCGCAAGCAGAGCATTCAGCGGGGTCTGTCGGGGGTGTCCGATCCCAGCTTCTGCCTCCCCTCCTGCTTGGAAACCCCCGTGTTGTCCCCCCCCGCCCCTAGAGACCACCGTGCCCAGCCCCCGGAACCAGCAACGCTGTGACATCAGCATCGTTGCCAAGGGCACCACGGGCACCGCGAGCCCTGCGGGCACTGCGTCGGCTGCAGCACTGGTGGTGACAAGCCCTCGGTTCTGGCAGCTGGCACATGCCGCTGGCAGCGATGTATCTGCTGCGTCTCCTCGTCGTGCTGGCCCTGTGCTGGCCTGCGCACGGCATCTGGGACAGCTGTGGGTAAGTGGCCGAGGCTCTGGGAGGGAGCTTGGGCACCCTGATGGGGTTC
The DNA here is from genome assembly GCF_031877795.1 of Strix aluco. Classification (NCBI taxonomy): domain Eukaryota; kingdom Metazoa; phylum Chordata; class Aves; order Strigiformes; family Strigidae; genus Strix; species Strix aluco. The sequence goes on along the minus strand of NC_133949.1, from coordinate 3,705,831 downwards.
CCTGGAGGGTGCCCGCTGGTCCCCCGTGGCCACACCACGGCTTCCCCAGCCCCACGCAGGAGCCTCGGCACCATGCAGCACCCGGGCTGCTGGCACAACTCGCCTGCGGGGCTACAGCAGAAGCGGGGGCGCCCGCCCGCCTGCCCCACGGGGCTCCCTGGCCTCGCTGTCCATGCAGCGCCCCGTGGGGAGGGCAGAGGGCTGTCCTTCAGCCAGGACAGCAGCGAGCCGTCGAGAAGGACAGTGACAAGTTTCTGGTTGCAGAGGGACCTGCGGGCTCCGACCCATGGCTGCTGATGACGGCACCTCGCGCGTGGTGGGGGGCACAGATGCCCAGCCAGGGGCCTGGCCCTGGATCGTGAGCATCCAGAAACCCTGGAGAAGAGGCACGAGGCATGTGTGCGGAGGGTCGCTCATCAGCCCACAGTGGGTCCTCACAGCAGCCCACTGCTTCACCAAGGCCAGGTAAGGAGGGCCAGGAACAGGGATATCCCCTTGCACTTGCGGGTGCCCCGTCCACAGCACCAAGAGCTACTCCCAGCCCCTTTCCTTGCGGTATGTCCAGTGCCTGGGCACTGCAGAGCGCGGCTGAGAGGCTGCTCAGGAGAGGGCTGGGCTCCTGCCACGGCTTCCTAGCAGCCTCCAGCTCGACACGCTTGGAGCCCAAGGCATGCAGGGGCAGTCGCAGCCTCTGTAGCGCTGCTTTCCTCTCCCCCGTGTGAAGCAGAGAGCAGGGAACTGCTGGGCTGTTGCAGCACATGGCTCCACTCCCTCTGAGCCCTCTCCCCATCTGCCTTCCAGGCACATCACCATGTGGCGCGTGGTGGTCGGGACCACCCGCTTGACTCAGCCGGGCCCGGAGGCCCAAGTGCGCACTGTTAAGCAGCTGCTGGTTCACGAAGATTATAGCAACATCTCGCAGAGGAATGACATTGCGCTGCTGGAGTTGGACCGGCCTGTCCAGTGCAGCAACTCCATACAGCTTGCCTGCGTGCCCGACACCTCGCTCAAAGTTTCAGAGCTGACGACCTGCTACGTCAGTGGCTGGGGGTACAGAACGGCGAGAGGTGAGTTCCCAAAGAGCGCTCGCGTCCCGAGTGTGAGCTCGGCACACGGGGGAGGCGGGCTGGGCTTCCTGACAGCAGAGGCAAGAGTCAGAGCCCAGCTGTGGGGACGTGTGCCCATGGAGAGATGGGCCTGGCCCAGGGCCCACGGCAAGACAGAAGGGCAACGCCGGTACAAAGCCAAGCCCCAGGGAAGGGGCTCACCCAGACAGGGCAGGAGACCTGGCAACGACCTGCCGGGCGTTAATTCCTTTCTGTGCTTGCAGCCGCAGGACCAACAGATGTTCTGCAGGAGGCCAAGGTCCACCTCATCGACCTCAATGTCTGCAACAGCAGAGGGTGGTACCGAGGGGCCGTCCACCCCCACAACCTGTGCGCTGGCTACCCGCAGGGCGGCATCGACACCTGCCAGGTAGGAGCCTGCGACAAGGCAGCGCCCAGCGGCACAGGCAGCCCCGGCACAGCCGCACAGACACAGCCAGCGTGGGCCTTGCCTGGCCAGTCACCTTCCCACCGCTGGGTCCCCACCGCTGGCAGGGCTCCCCTCCCCTTCCCCAGCTGCAGCTCCTTCCCCAGGGCCTCACTTGCCCCAGAGGCCTGGGACTCTGTCCAGAAAGCCCATCCAGCGCTCCTGGCAGCCCCAAGGTCCAGCTCCCAGCCCTGGAACATCCCTCTTGCACCCAGCCAGCATCGCTGTGCAGAGATGAGCGCGAGCCCTACCCCACGGGCCCACCACCCCCTCCCAGACAAGGTCCTGTCGGCCCCAGCACCTGAGCAGACCCTCTGTGCCGCGGATACAGCTCTGGGGGGTGCTGGCAGAGAGAAGCAGCCAGCCCAGGGGCAGGGACAGTGGCCACCTGACACCACCGTGACCCTCATTCCTCCACTGCAGGGTGACAGCGGTGGTCCTCTTATCTGCAAAGACAACAGTGCTGAGTATTTCTGGCTTGTTGGGGTGACCAGCTGGGGGACAGGCTGTGCGAGAGCAAAACGGCCCGGAATCTACACCTCCACTCAGCACTTTTACAGCTGGATCCTGCTACAGATGGGGCTGAGCCCAGCAGGAACGGCTGCTCCAACGCCACGGCCAGCCTTCCCCTCAACCCCCCTTCAGACGCCAAGGCCAACATCAACAGAACCAGGCCGGTTCAGCTCCTGCCGCCTTCTACTCCAGAAGATGGTGGAACTCTTTACTTGGTTGCAGGAGCTCCTGCAGAACCTGAGGGATGGCCTGAGCAGCAGGATGGACAGGGTCCAGTGCAGGCTGCAGTGCACCATGACCGTCTCCTGCAGGGGCTCTGCCTGCTGAGCCAATGGCACCCTCAGGGTCAAAGGCCTGCTCGGTCCTGCCCACACCCTCTGACTGCAAAAAGAGTTTGTCATTGAATAAAGTTCCCAAGTTTCACAGCTCACCGTGCTTCTGTTCTATTCTGTCTCCCGGGCAAGGCAAGGATTCCATGCCCGGCCCCTGCAAAATGAGGCTGCAGGCAGCCAAGTTGGGCACAAAGGGAAAGAGTCACTCCGAGGGGTGACCCCGAGCCTGGTTGGAGGGGAGGGGGAGGGTGCAGTGGGAGAAGGGACCCCTGGTCACAGGGGGCCAGAGGTCTTGGGGACAGCAGCTGGAACACAGAGTGTCTCAGGGCGGCTGCTGGTGGGACCCCGGTGTGCGTGTGTACAGTGCACCAGTGAACTTGAAACTGGACTCTCGTGACCCGGCAGACACGGCTCTGGACAGAGCCAAGCTGTGCCCCGATGCTGGGGTGAGGAGCTGGACATCCCACCACCGATATCCCGGGCACTTGCTGTCCCTGCTGTCAGCTGAGCAATCTCTGCATGTGCTGTGCTGGTGAATCCAGGGAGCGAAGGGTGTTTGTGTTTCACTAGTAAACACCCACTCCTGCCCATCGGGAAAGGCAGAGAAGGACCGGCCTGTGCTCCTGGCTATGCACGGGCTGGTTACGAACCCAGGGGTGCTGGTAAAGGCCTTGGCCTGTCTGTGTCAGTCTGTTCTGCCCTTCACATCAAGCGTGTGAGTCTGTGTGTGTGTTTGTGTATCTGCCCTTTGGGATGCAGCATCAGTCTTTGGAACACACACATGGGGACAGCAGCAGCCACATCCATGAGGCTGTGACAGGAGAATCCTCCTGGGGGTGAGTCCCCCAGATTCAGCTCTAGTGGGACTGAAAGGAGAAATCCCCCGTGCTCAGCGGTGCCCTGGCTGCTCCCTGACAGAACGGGGAAGGAAACCCAGAGAAACTCTGCAGCAGAGATCACGATGGGCAGAGGCAGCGCTGGCTGTGAAGGCGATGGCGAGGGCTGGCAGCTGGGCTGGCACTGGACAGTAACTGGGCTGCCTGCTGACAGAAGGGCAGCAGGATGCGAGCTCAAAGCTTTATACAAAAAGCTATTTAGTGACTGTTTCCTCAGTAGGTACCATTATAGCATCTTGGCAGAACCCTGCCCTGCAGGTCCAAACAGGGCTTCTCTCTCCTGGCCAGCTTTGCCTTGAAGAAACCTGCAGTAACGACATCCCCAGAGCTCTCGGGGCCTGAGAAGATTCACTCTGCCAAGGGCAGCTCTGAGTAGCCCCCGAGATCCAGAGCAGAGGGAAGAACAGTCCCAGGGTGCAGGGCTGAGGCAGACGGGGGCTTCTCTTCAGGGCAGCTCCTCTTCACCCGACAGACTGTCACTCTAAGCAAGGTGCACTGGGTTTCTGTAACATATGGAAACTGTTCCCACACCCCAAGAAAAAAAAAAACAACATACCTCTGCAACTACTTATATTGACCCGAACCTCACAAGTAGCCCAACAGATGTACTAGCCCATTTCCTGCTCTCCAGATGATCTGCCTGTTCCCACAGAAGCCACAGCTGAAGTACTCCAGACTCCAAACATTTGCTAGCGAGCCCTGCCTGGGCAGCTGCTCCCTACCTCTTTGTGGGAAGCTGGATCAACTGTTCTGCAGACTGGGCCTGTTCATTTCCTAGTCCGGGTGGAATACAGCAAACGAAGGCAAGGCAGAGGCAGAGGACTCTCTTGGAGCAGTGTCCACTCACACACGGAACACCGAGAGCGTCAACATCCATGAGATCCATGTACAGCCACAGACATGGAGACTGCTGTAGGCACAGAGAGCAGGAAATGGGCTAGCACATCTATTTGTTGGTTTTTTTTTTTAAGTTAAATTTAAATGGCAGAGAAATGGAAAATTCTGTTTGCCTGGAATTCACTGATTTGATAATAACCTGAGACCTGTTGGAAGTAAGACTTGAGATGGCAATAGTTAAACCAGTCTAATCTCTTGAAGAACCTCTGAGAAATAACTCTCTGACTGATGAATCAGGGCTTCAGGACAAGCTGTGGTAGACACTGTGGAAGTTGCAGCAGACTCATGAGGGGGAAGGTGAGCACAGCACCAGGAGGAGGAGGAGAAAGCATCACGGGTGGCGACAACAGCAATGCCAGCCGCCCTGCGTGTAAGGAGAGACTGAGACTTCTCATGCAGTTTTCATCGTTTTATTTTCCTTCTTTCATGATGAGGCTCTAACAAGCGCCTCCCAGTCCCCTTGGGGGCTGGCACGCACCCCAGCTGCTGGCCCGGCCCTGGTTTCGCCAGCTTCTGGCCACCCTAGCGTTGCCGGCGGCGTGGCCTCTTGTGGGCTGAAGGGTCCTGGGAGCAGCTGGCCCTCCTCTTGGGGCGGCGCCGGGGGCCCCCGGGTGAGCAGTCCCTGCCCTGGACAGCAGCGGAGGGACCTGCCACCGCCTGCCCCAGCTCCTCATGGGGCTCCTCCTGTGCTCTGGGGTCGGGGGCAGGAGTGTCCCCCAGGGCGACGGCGGGGCCAGGGGTGGCCGCGGGGCTGTGCTCCTGCTCCTCGGCAGCCTGGGGGTCCAGGAGCTCCATCAGCTGCATGAAGTGCTCCCTGCAGCGCTCTGCGACAAAGGCGACCAGCCGGCGCACAAACGTCACCGTCCGGTGCTGCAGGAAGGGCTGCAGCTCCCGCACCAAGGCCTCCTCATCCGGCCCATAGTGGCACAGATGTGCGATGATGGTGGCCTGTGCCACATCCACCGCCCACCAGTCCCCCCTGTACATCTCCAGGAGCTGCTGCCTCAGCCAGGGCATCAGGGGCTCCAGGATCTCCATGCAGTCCCGGAAAAGGCCCGCCCAGACACAGGGCAGAAAGCCACCCACGGGCACTGGCTCCGCAGCCCGCTGCTCATCCTGGTGGCCAGCAACTGATGGACGGGAGGGGCGCCGCTGGGAAGTCATCTCCAGAAAATCTTCCTCTGACCGCACAGAGTAGATGATGGACTGGACAGTCTGCCTGCAAAGGGGGCACGACGCTTTCCTCTCGGCCCACCGCACAATGCAGCCCAGGCAGAACTGGTGCAGACAGGGGGTCACATAAGCGGCGCCATCTTGGGTCTCGCTGCAGATGGGGCAGCTCCACTCACTCCCTGCAGCCATGTTGGCTTGTTGTGGCACGCTGGGGAGAGCTGAGGATGAGGAGCTGCTCCCCCTTGCTGGCGTCACACACTGCAAAATGAAGAAAGGCCCCGGTCACTTGCTGTCCCAGCGAGGGGAGGGGAGGAAGAAATGACCAGGTCCCCGGCGAAGGACACCCTCCGGCTCCCCGAGCCCCTTAGCCCGCCCCGGGGGGACGCTTCCCCGCACAGCTCACCTCCGCTGCCGCAAGCACACCCGTCGGTGCCCGCCTGCCTGACCCAGGCAGGGCCGGGGAAACACAAGGGATGGCTCGGGGACGGGCACTGAGAGCTGCCAACGGCAGCCTCCAAAGCACCACCCAGCACCCGGAGCAGCCTCGCTCGACCCTCCAGACCTCGCAGACACGCTTGGCAGGAGTCCAGGCAGGAGCCAGACTGGGCCAGGCGCAGGCAGAGCCTGCAGAGAGGGACGTGAGGTCACATTCCATCACTCGCTGACGTCACAGCCCACTGCACAGTGATGTGACACAGTGGGCCACCTGTCTCCATGGTACTTGCCCATGTGGGGGCCTGGCTGGCACTGGCACTTGTGCAGATGGAAGATGTAATCGTTCCCATTCGCCAGAGCTATGGGGTGGCTCTGGCGCCTCATCCCCCGGGCAATGCCCTTTGAGCCCCGAACGCGCACAGAGACGCGCAGTGCCCCTGTGCCACGTCGCAGGGCTCGGCCGGGAGCCCCTGGGCCCTGCCAGGGAGTTATTTCCAGATCCCGCACAGCACCGTCCCTTGCTGTCCCTCGCCAGCGCATTGGGCTGATGGAGAGGAGTGTGGAGAGGTGTGAAAGATGGGCAGAGAGCCCGGCACGCACCTGGGCTGCCCGACCTGCTGCACCTGCCGGCGTCTTTGCGCTGGTCCGCCCCCAGAACCACCTTCTCTCTTCCTCCTCTTCTTTTCCGTGCAGCTTTCGCTCTCCTCTCCCCAGGCCTCTCTTCCATTCTGGCTTCTCTTCTTCTCCTTGTCCTGGGCAGAGCCTGCAAACCTTTCCATCCCACAGTGGGATTAGATAGGGAAAGCCATGACCCACTGGAGTCAGTTCTGATTTTAACCAAAGCGAGCTCATTTTACCTTCTTTCCTCTGAAAGCCTGGCCAGTTGTTCAGGGCGCCCCAGGGACTCTGCTGTGCTCTCGGGGGGTGGCTGGAGGCAAAGCTGGCGGTGCCTAAACCAGAAATGTCACAGCTGGCATGTGGCAAGGGGTGACCTGGGGTGGTAAGCAACTGTTTGCTAAATTGGTACCTGAGCTCTCCAGAGGAGATGTCTTGGGCTGGTTTGCATCAGCCACAGTTCACACAGTCCCCCTGCTGACCCCCAAATAGACCTGAGGAAGCTCTGATGAAGTAAGGCCTGAGCAAAGCCTCTCTGAAGTTGACAGCTGCTCCCCCCAGTCTTTTTGTGGACCTTTGGCTGATCAAACACCTGCCGAGTGCATTTGAGACACAACCTTGCTGATTTCCCTTGCTATGTATCATCCCAAGGGGTGGAGGAATAACCCAAACCCACACCAGCTCTACTGCCAGGCAGAGGCACAGCAGCGACTTGGCCTCATCGGAAACTCCCCTCCTACACCAGACACGCTGTCACCGTGTTTGGGGAGCTGACGTACCTCTCCCATTTCAGACTGCAGCTCCGTGTCTCCCCCAGCTTGTCTGAGGACATCCAGTGGAGAGGGGGATGCATCCAGAAAGGCTTTTTCCTGGTGCTCTGTGTCTTCTCTGCTTGCAGGGACACTTTTCTCTTCCAAACTCAGGTCTAGAAAGCAAAAGCATGTGCAACGTGGTGACTTCTTGGAAGCAAACAGAGCTAAAGCAACACCCACCCAAAGTCCTACACTTCTGTGGTCAGCCCTCCAATGCCCTGTCTGCAGGTTTGAGCTCATCCTGCAGAGGAAAACTTCATGTTTGGAGAGCAGTGGCCAAAGAGAGGCCACAGGACAAGTGGCGCTGAGAGGACAACACTCGATGCCCAGCCCTGTCAGAAGCAACACGGAGGTTTCTGGTGTCCCAAGCCCCAGCCGGTGCCAACCCTCTGTCCCCCCTCTCACCTCTGAATCTCTCCAGGGAGGCTGGCAGCTCCTTGTCTGCTGGGCTGGAAAGGCTGTCCGCTTCCTCCTCAAAGAGCTCCCTGCAGTTCTCCATCAGAAACTCCACCAGCACATTCACCTGCACACATCAAACCGTTGGTCTCGACCCCGCTGCCTGACAAGGGACCAAGCAGCCTTTCCCACCCCTGCCCCCTGCTCCTGCCCAGAGGCTGTGGCTGTGGGGCTGCTCCTCCAGGCAGCCACCCCGACAGCATTTGCTGGCAGGAGGAGGCCTGCAGAGCCCTCTGCGCAGCCAAGTGCTGGTGGGCGGGAAGGCTGCCCCAGTGGTTCGGGACGCGTACCTTGTGGGTCACCTCCAGCATGGCCTCCAGCGGGAGCAGGTCCGCGTGGGCTGGGCTCAGCAGGTTCGGCCCAATGCAGACGGCCAGGTTGCTGCAGCCCATCCTGCTGGTGGCTGCGTGGTGGCCGATGTGCCGGAGGAGGGACAGCAGCCGCTTCAGGAGGAGGAGGTTGGCCACAGGCAACTTCTCGGCCACCCTGGGGGAACAGGAACACGGTGCTAATAAAGCAGATGTTGCCCACAGCATCCCCCAGACTTGCCCGACGCCGGTGGAAGCCAGCGCAGCTTTCCAGGTGCTCTGGGCCAGCGGTCAGGGCTCCTGCTCAACAGACAGGCTGATGCCCACACTTACGCTCTCAGCTCTGAGATCCTCTCCTCCATGCTGGCCTTCTGCATCGCTGCCATACAGCCCTCGTAGAGGTCGGACACGAGGAGCTTGCAGGGGATGCTCCGGAGGAAGTCCTGCAAGGCCCAGGGCTCCAGGTGAGCCTTTGCACACTCGAGGCCAGCCAGGAGCTCCTCCAGCCGCAGGGCAGAAGCGCTCACCTTCAGGATGGCAGCCAGAAGCAGCACAGGCTGGCTTCCCATGTCGACGTCTGCGCCGCAGTCCAGGGCCTCCCGCAGCTCCCAAAGTGCTGTCCCGCTGGCGGCTCTGCGGAATATCCCCTCCGTTGATGGCCCTTCCTGCTGTAGCACAGCCAGCAGCTCCTGCGGGAGAGGCAGGAGGACAGTTGCATGGCCGAGGAGGCGCCTTCCAGCAGCGGTGGCCAGAGCACTGCCCCAGAGCTGGCTCTGTGCTGGGGGTGAAGAGCCCAGTGCCCCATCTCCGGAGCCATCCTCCCCGCAGAGGGCTGCCAGGGGCTGCCCAAAGAGCGCCCTGCTGCAGCCAGAGCCCGCCTGCCTCCTCCTGCTGCTGCTGCTGCTGATCCCTCCTGCTGCAAAGGAAAAGAGAGCAAGAGCCCGTCAGTGGATGCCGCCAGGCCAGCGCTCCCAGAGCCTGCCCTGCTCTGCCCTGCCCTGCCCTGCCTGCAGCGTGGTGCTGAGCAGTGCGGCAGGACGGGCAGGGGCCGGCAGCTGGAACCGCAGCTCCGGCTCAACAGCTCCGGCTCGGGGGCTCCTGAGAGCCGGCGTGTCCCCGGGACAGCCTGGCCCAGCCCTGGCCCTGTCCTCCTCCAGGCTGTGGGCAGCAGCAGAGGCTGCGTGTCCCCGCAGAACCACGTCCATTGGCCACTGCCCAGCGCTGTGCTTCCTCCTCCGGCTGACATCCTCCCTTGGGCTGCCCAACCTGCACGGGGACGCTCAAGGGACAGGTGAGTACAGTTCAGCTGCTTGCAGGAGGGGCCTTTCTTTCCCAAACTCACCTGGTGAGCGGCAAAGTCCCCCTTCGCTGCTCGATGGGACCATCGGAGGCCCTTGCTTGAGATCAGCCTGCAAGAACCCGGCACCAGCAGCCTGAGCGTGGTGGAGTGGGGACCCTCTGCCCTCCCAGGCTTTCTGCCCTGTGCGGCAGGTTTCCTCCCAGTGCCAGCGAGGATATGCCAACATTCCTGGTGGCTCCTCAACGCTCCTCACTCCCCAGATTGCACCAAGGGACCCTGTCTCCCTCTCTCCCTCCCTCCCTCCCGCACAAGCTCACCCCATTGCACGCCCATCCCTGCACCCTGGCACAGCCCGAGGGCAAAGGCAGCCGTTCTCCCCTCTGCCTTGCCCTCCACCAGCCTCTCCAGGCTGCTGGTGCTGAACGGCCTCCACTGGGCAAGAGAGAAGCAGTGGCAGAAGGTGAGCAGCGATGCCTGTGCTGCTGGGCTGGAGGAGCAGTGCTGGGGACAGCACCCGGGTCACAGAAACACTCACGGCATGGCGGCAGCTCAGCTCCTTCTCCGGGAGTTGCAGTGACGGGACGAGGGTCACTCAGGGTTTCTTGACTCCTTCAGGTGTCCTGTGCACTGGGAAGGGACAGGGAGAGAGCTGGGTGAGCCCCAAGCTGCCTTGGCAGAGAAAGCTGGGCAACCATGGTGCTGTCACCACTGCGACCGTCCTCACTGTTCCTTCTCCATCCCCCAGATTCCTGTGCCGAGCATGACCTTGTACTGTACGGAGTGTCCCCGTGATCAGCTGGGGTCAGCTCTCCCAGCAGCCCTGCACCCTCCCGGCTTCTTGTGCTCACGGGTAGAGCCTGGGAAAATGAAAAATCCTTGACTTAGGACGAGCACTACTTAGCACCAACTACAGCATCAGCATGTTATCAGCATCATTCTCGTACTAAATTCAAAATACAGCACTGGACCAGCTCCTAGGAAGAAAACTAACTCTGTCCCAGCCAGAACCAGCACAGGCATCTGCCGCCTTTGGTGCTCGGCTGCTCTTCTCTGCGCACTGCCAGGGTGGGTCTGGCTTCCCCTTCACGCGCCCGCTGGGGAGCTGAAGTGAGAGCTGGGTGAGGACAGCCACCCCCCACGGGCTTCCTCATCCTCAGACTGAAAAACTGCCACCTCTAGGCCCCAGTTACCTCGATGGCCTCCAGGGGAGTCCAACAGCCTCCAGTGGTACTCAGTAGTCCTCAGGGGTCTCCGGCGGTCCTCAGTGTTCCTTGGCATCCTCAGTGGTCCTTGGGGTTCTCCATCAGTCTTCGGTGGTCCTCGGTGGTCCTCAGTGGGCCCTGGCAGTCCTCAGTGGTCCTCAGGGGTCTCTGGCACTCCTTTGGTCCTTGGCAAGCTTCAGCAGGCTCCAGGGGACTCCTCCCGGTGCTATGGCACTGCCAGACAGAAAATGGCAGCCCCTCTCCTCACCTCTTTGGCCTCAGGGCAGAGGAGATGGCCCCTGTCATGAGGGGAGGGGGTGGGGGTGGGAAAGCTGGGCTCATCTGTGGCTTGACATGATGAGCTTACTGGGTGTCGGAGTGGCTGGTCCCCTCGGGGCTAGCGCCGCTTGTTGGGAGGGGGCTACTGGGAGGCCGTCTGAGAGCCCCCTGGGGCTCTGCGGCGCTTTGGGCACCCGGCCATGGTGCTGCAGAGCCCCATCAGCCCCACAGGAGATGGATCCACCTCCATCGGCTCCTCCTCTTCTTGAGGTGGATCCACCTCCATGGGCTCCTCCATATCACCAGGAGGATCCACCTCCATGGGCTCCTCCTCCACCTCTCAAGGTGGATCCACCTCCATGGGCTCATGGCCCCACTGTGGCAGGTCAACCTCCATGGGTTCGACTGACCTGCCACAGCTGCTGCTGCTCCCGTCAGCCCTCTTGCGTTTTTGGTGCTGGGGAGGCATCTTCAGGGGTTCAGAGAACCTCTTTTCACTTGCTCCACTGGCCGTGGGCTCCTCGGCCAAACAAACCCCCTGTCACATGCTCAACGTCTCAGCGAGCTGTGAGCCAGCCGCAGGGGTTGTGTAACGGGCGGCTGCTGACATCACCAACGGCTGCTGCTGGGATTGGCCCTGAGGCCCAGGTGGCCCCTGAGGCCCTGAAGGCCCCTGAAGCCCAGGTGGCCCCTGAGGCCCAGGTGGCCCCGTTCCAGGCACCATTTCCTTGCCAGAGAGCAGGGCTGCCCCTCGGGCACCGGGACGGCCTCCAGCTCCCCTGGTGTGCCCTGGACTCCAGCCCCTCCTCAGGCCAGGCCTGGGGTCCCCTCAACGGGCCAGTGGCCATAGTGTCCCGGCAGGGCCAGGGAGTCTCCATCACCCTCCAACCGCTCGGCTGCTGCAAGTGGCACCATCCCCACAGCCGACAGGAGCCGAGAGGGGCAGAGGGCAGGAGAGGGCCTGGCTGCGCAGGGGGGACGGGAGGCGTCCGCTGTAGGGCCACCGAGGTCCTTGGGGCCTGGAGGAGGGGTTTGGCTCTGAGGGTGGGAAGGCCCGTGGGGGGTGGCTGTCCCCGGCTCATTCTGGCCTCAGCTGCCGAAGGGGCGGGTGAAGGTGAAGCCGGAGCCGCCCCGGCCTTGCACAAAGAGCAGCTGCAGGTCAGCTGTGAGTCCAGACAAGCCCCAGGACTGATCTGATCTTGGTTACGGGCTCTTCAGGGGAGTGCTCAGGGCGAAGGCTGGGGTGGGGGGGGGGGGGAGCGGGCAAGGGGCTACAGGGGTGGCTGCCGTGAGAAGCTTCTAGAAGCTCCCCCAGCCCCAAGTCAGACCTGCCTCTGGCCAAGGCCGACCCAATTAGTGACGGTCAGGGGGGCTGCGGGTGAAGAGAGGAGGGGAAAGGGGGGGCTGTGACCCCAAAGTGCACTACAGACATCTCAAACCGGGCCCCCACAGTGCCCCCCACAGTGCCCCCCACAGGCCTTAGCACCCCCAAATCACCCCAAACCCCCCCACATCCCCACAACCCCCCAATATCATGCCAAATCCCCCCAAACACCCCCATATCTCCCTAAATCCCCCCAAATCACCACAAAACCTCCCCATACCACCTCAACCCCCCCCATATCCTTCCAAAATACCCCTTATATCCCCCATATTCCCCCAAATCCCCCTCATATGGCTCCCAAAAAAACCCATATCCCACCAAATCACCCCAAAAAGCCCATTATCTCCCCAAATCACACCCCATAACCCCCAAATCACCCCAAAACACCCCCATATCCCCACATATCCCTGATATTATCCCCAATCCACCCATATCCCACCAAATCACCCAAAACCAATCCCATATCCCCTAAATCACCCCCAAAACCTCCACATATGCCCCCAAACCTCCCCATAGCTCCTCAAATCCCCCAAAATCACCTCAAAACCTCCCCATGTCACCCAAAGCCCCCAACATCCTTCCAAAATACCCCTTACATCCCCCATATCGCCCCAAAACCCACCCATATCCCCCCAAATCACCCCTCCATATCTCCCCAACCCCCACATATCCCCACAAATCACCACAAAACCCCTCATATCCCCCATATCACCTGCCCATATCCCCCCAACCCCAACATATCCCCCAAATCACCACAAAACCCCCCATATCACCCCAAATCACCACAAAATTTCCACATATACACCCATATCCCCCCAAATCACCCCCCCATATTTCCCCCAAATCACCCCATATCACACCAAATCACCCCCAAAACCCCAATATGCCCTCACATCACCCCAAAACTTCCCCATATCCTCCCATATCCCCCATATTACTCCAAAATCCACCCATATCCTGCCAAATCACCCCCAAACACCCCCATATCCCCTAAATCCCCCCAAAACCTCCCCATAGCCCCCCTATCCCTCCCATATTCCCCCCAATCCCCCCAAACCTTCCATATGTCCCCAAACACCTCAAAACCACCCATAGTACCCCTAAACCCACTATACCCCCCACACCTCCTCTATACCCCATATCACCCCAAACTCCCCCATATCCCCTAAATCACCCCCAAAAGCTCCCCATATTCCTCCAAACTCCCTATATCCTCCCAAATCCATACTAAACCGTATATATCTCCCAAAATCCACCCAAATCACCTCAAAACCTCTCCATTGCCCCCCAAACCCCCCCATATCCTTCCAAAATACCCCTTATATCCCCCAAAACACCCCTGTATCCCTCCAAATCACAATCTGATATCCCCCCAAACCCCCATATCCCCTCAAATCACCCCAAAACCACCCATATCCCACGAAATCACCCCCCATATCCCCCCCACCCCCCCATATCACCCCATATCACCACAAAACACTCAATATCCCCCAAATCACCCCAAAACAACCCTGTATACCCCATATCCCCCATATCAACTTAAAACCCCCCAAATCACCACCAAAACAGTTGCTTGGACATCCAGACAGACAGTTGCTTGTACAAACCAAAGTGTTTCAGCCAGAAAATACTGAAGAGAGGCCAGAGTCCCAAACAACCTGATAGTAGAGCATGTGCTAAATGGGCTGATGGAAAGGAAAGGAGGAAAAGGGTTCCTGAAGCCCCCAAGCCCCACGGGGCAGGAAAAGTCAGAAAGCAGGCAGCATTCCTGAGAGTCAGGCCAGCTGTAAGTGAGCCCAGCTCATGGGCTCAGAAAAGCAGAGCTGTAACTCGTACTGAGCGCCAAGATCTGCTCAGCTCAGATATGTCAAACACTCGATAAAACAGCAGCTCTGGTTTGGGTTTTTTTTCCACTGGATGCATAATCTTTTCTATCAGGATGCAATCAGGAACCCAACTCCAATTTGGCTTTGCGACAGCCTTTCCTCTGATCAGGAACCTGGAGATCTCAGCTCAGCCACTCACAAGTTTCCTGCTCGCAGGGAGACTGCTTATAACAGCGCAGCAGATTAAACACAACAAGCAGTCACTGCAAAAATCAAGGCAAACCCAGAGCTGCTGCTTGCCAGCAGAGCGTTTTAATGGACGGAGCAGAGCGAAGGACCCTCCTTTCACTGATCCCTTGAAAGTATGCAACTGCTTTCCATCACTCAGCTCCACCCAGACTGAGAAGGCTGAAGGGGTTCAGTTCTTCCTGCAGTCAGGGCCAAATAACGGGCACTTGTCACCACACATCTGCACTTGGGACTTGTCCACATCTGACTGACACAACCACTGCAACAACACAGCGCAACACCCAAAGTCTGTCCTAACACTGGATAACCACGCCTAGAGGGCACAGCTCATGGAACAGCAGGGCCAACCCTGAAACAGAGATCTGCCCAGGGCATGGGGGAGAACGGGGAGGAAGATGCAGGGCTGGAAGCACTGGGTTCCTGAAGCTAACAGCAGCACGGATGCAATCTAGACAAAAAGCTCTGCCTGCTGCATTCCCATTGAGTAATTAGCGGGAGGTTTAGCTTCTGTATTTGTAAGGTTGTCCTGTACCTTGCTAGAGGGGTATGTCTCGTGCAGATCTGCAGTAGGGGATGTCCCAATTCACTCAGCCCTGGCAAATCAAAGCTGTATCCTAAGGACAGAAAGCAGAGCTGAGCTGAGAGATGGGACCACTGTGAAAGCCACTGCCTGACGTCCAGGACAGAAGAGCAGAGGTCTCCAGTCTCCATCACAAGGGGCCACTCCCAAAGTGCCTCCTACCTTGTGGTCAGTGAAGCCGTAACTTACAGACCTGTGACATCTTTGAGAAAGGGTCCGAAACCTCCACTGCGAACAGCAGACGAGCCCCAGATGTCTTCAGCACAGGGTTGGCTGGATTATTCACAGCCAGGGAATCAGCTAAATGCAGTTTAACTCATTTCCTGCTTAATCCAGAGCGCTTTTAAATCCCCATAGAGTGATCCAAGTTGCCAGAGGTATTTTAACTCCTGAGACCCCAAGATACTAAACATTGGTTAAAACAGCAATTTTTAATATACAAATCGAATTTCCTTCAGTGTTTAAGTAACTCTGAATGAACTGCTCATCTATCCTGGCTACCAGCTCTTGCTAGAGGAAAATTTATTCAGCTCCATCTTGCTTAAAATACTGAGCTGAATCAGCAGATCCTGTCCTGGAGGAACAGGTAACCCTGCCCTGAACCTCTGTGCATCACGCAGCCCCAATCTGCTGCTGCAGATTAAGGGCCAGAAGCAGAAAAGAAACAGAACAAAGAATAAACTGACAAACTGCTGGATTTGGAGACCTGGTATCCCCTCCCAAAAGACACGTCCAAAGACACCTGGGCTACAGGATTGTTCCTTCAAGTACAAGAGGTAATACAGTAAACCCTCTTGTTTTCTCCTGGATTTGGTCACCAGAGAGCTGCCCACCAGCCCCTGCCCAGAAGAGCACACATCCTAATTAAGGGCAACACGTCAAAGCCCAAAGCAACAAACGTAGAGATTCATTGGTGGCATTTGGCAAGTGACAAAGATACAGCAGCTTTTGGTAACAATTCCTTGAAGGGAAAGCCAGAGTTGATAGGCATCCCCGCTGGAAGGCTCTTACAGAGGAGAGTGTTAAATAGCGTCAACTGGCAGGTTTAAGCATTGTCTGGGAAATGTCAAACACTGTCAAGATACCACAGAGCTCTCTGCAGCCAAGCCCCAGCGAGGGACTCCTGGGGGCTCATCTCTGAGAACACAGACTGATGGGCCACCAGCCCTGCCGACAGAAAACACCTTATTAGCAGCTGGTGCAGAGAGTACAGCGCCCTCAAAACCACCAAACCAGCCAGGTCAGCCCACCCAGACACCCAGCATCTCCCCGCAGTACCTGCAGCCACATCTGCAGCCCAGCCCTGCTGTCAGGAGTGCTCTCAGACAGGTCGGGTCAGCGCTCCCAGCCTTCCAAACCCCGGCCTTCTGGGAGCTGCACTCAGCCCAGTTCAGGGAAAAAAGATGAAGACACCCCTTAACTCCATTTGGAGACTTCCAGGAATTCTCCCACCTCAGGGAAAAGGAAATGGAAGAAAAATTGTTGTTCAGTTTTTCCAAAGCAAAATAAAACCCAACCACTGCAGCAGCGAGACAGCTGTCCCAGGAGTAGAGATCTTCAAAGCCCTGAAATAAATAGTCTTGCCTCTGGCTTCCAGCTGCATGGGATTGCTTTATAGCACCTTACACAAAACCCACAATAAAATACCTCTGACAAGTTATCAAAGAAACGGCATTAAACTTGTCCACGGGATTAGGCATTGGCTTCTAAACCCCCCATTCTTTGGTACCTTCAGAAAAACGCCAGCTCTGATTCAGCCCTCGGCTGGTTTTCTGAAAGGGTGACAAAAGCAGCTTCAGCAAGATCAGAGTCAGACCACAAAATCTGCTTCCTTTAGAGATCAGGCCCTGCTGGCTCTGAGCAGCTCAGATCCCCCAACAGCCGCTGGGCCTGCAGGAACTGAACAGCTCGAGTCTGACCAGGGGACGAGGCAAAGCCTGGGGAAGAAGGCCAGCTGTGAAACAGTTTGACAGAGAAGAGGGGAGAGAGAAAAAGTGGGGCAACAGAGCTTCCAAAGGAGATTAAAAGAATCAGGGCTTCGTGAACCCAATCCATGAACTAGAGGTTTTGTATCTGTACAGATGTTACTGTACTCGGAATGGCAGAACAATAAATCCACTGCCCAGGGGAACAGAGAAGCTTTGGAGATGAGCACAGTGCACAGCGCTGCCAACTCTTTAACAGCCAGCAGAGCACACCTCCTCCCGGGGGGGGCAGCTCTAACTGCCACACTGCTGCCCAGGGAGGACAGGGGAGGAGAGTCAGGACAGCTGCAAAAAGTCCATGAGACTTCTCAAAGGGGAAAAAAAGGAAAGAGAAGATAACCAAGATCTTTTTACCAGGCTGTCTGTGACAAGAGCCATCAAAACATGTGAGTGAGTGATGGACAGCTGGGGAGAACAGTCAGGATTCGACAAAACAGTTCAGACAGCATGAAATCAGAAGGAAAATGAACATTCATTAAAAAAATCTCAGTATTTTGCTTTGCCCGAGAGATACCTCTGTGTCACAAGGTAAAGATCCCATTCCGCTGCCCAGATGCAGATTTATTCCAACAGAGAATTATTCCACTAACCGAGGGCTTTTCTACACAATAACCTCTGCAGCCTGGGGCAATGCAGCCGTGCATTCGAGTACATGCACACCCAGTGTGTGCAGGCTGGCAGCTCAAACCTTTGCATACTTCTCTCTTCATTGCTGCTGAAACATTTTGACTCCCCAACCCTACACTCTGCTTCTGCAACAATTCCCCCTACAGTCAAACTACAGTTTCAGGCACATCCCATCGCCTGCCCAGGATGGAATCCCCAAGGTGCGACTGTTCCCAATTCCATTTTTCCTGTAGGAAACAACGGGATAGAGAGGAATGTGTGCAGGCACTTCAGCAATGCACACAGCCGAACCACACAGGAACAGCTGGTGTGAGGTGGAAGGTGGTGAGACAGAAGCGAGACCTCTGGGGTTGTCAGCTGCCAATTCAACACCTGGGAATGACAGAAGTGGTAAAGGAAATTCTAACTGCTTTTAAAATACCAAGAAATAACTGCTACTTGCCTGAGGTTTAGAGTGGCAAATCCCTTTATAACACAAAATTAATCTTCATGATGTCCTGGTGACCCTGTGTGACCCCTCTTCAAACAAATCACCATTCTGAAACCCCTCAGCTGCTTCTCCTGTGACACTGAACACCTGACAACTCTTTCACTGCCAGTGGTCCTGCTGCCTCTCCTGATCCATCACATTTTCATCACCACCTTCAGATGCCTGCCTGGCTACATGAAATCGGGATGAGAACGAGCAGAGACGCAGGGCACAGCAGAACTGAACAGGAGCTTGAAGGTGACAGGAAGAAAAAACAGGCAAGATGAACTACACTGGTGTTCTCGACAGGAGCCTGCTTTTGTTTAAATCTTGATGAATTCATCCTTATCAATTATTCTGATGATTAATTCTATTTCCACACCGGCATTTTGTCAACATTTAAGAAGATGCACAGGAGACCCAGGAGAAGCCCCAACACTCACCTAGGAACGAGGTGACGATCTGCAGACTGACAGCACATCGGGCGGGACAAGCTGGCAAAGAAACACAAAGAAACACAAAGAAACACAAAGAAACACAAAGAAAGTGGCAACTGGTTACATCACCTTTGCAGCAATCCACAGCCACAGGCAGTGAAAAGCGACTGTTTTCTGCAGAGCTGGTGCAGAGCAGAGAGGTGGAGGTGAAGGAGCAGCTGACGGGGGGGGGCTGAAGCAGTGCCACCCACGGCAGGAGCTCTGCCGGCTGTTTGCAGGCTCAGAGCAAGTGGTGCTGCCGGATTTCCAACCAGAAGCACTCCAGGATCCCAGCACACAGAAACTTGTCCTTTAATTGCTTTTCAATTACTTCTTGTACCTTCATTGTGTGAGATTTCTGCTCTGCCTGCAGCTGTCAAGAGATACTTTTCTGAAAGCGGAGCAGGTCGTTCCAGCTTGAAACAAACAGGATTTGTCTTTGGCAAAGGTGCAAATTAGAAGCTCAGCTCAGAAACTGAACTTTGTCCAGAAAGCCAGAGGAGCAGCAGGGCTCTGCAAAGGGGCTGGGCTCCAGCACACCCCCTGCTCACCCCCCCACATCTCTCCCAGCACCTCCGAGCTGGGAAAAACTGTCCCACAGCCAGAAGGCAAGAGCCTGCCTGGGCCAGCTCTCGCCCTCGGGCTTAATGCCGGTGTCTGATCAGCACCTCTTGGCTCTGGTGACTGGCACCCTCTGAAGCACCACTCTGAGGGGTTTCATCAGACTGAACCCACCCAGCCCAAATCACCACAGAGAGCAGAAAATATTAAATGCGTCACTTCTGTCACACTTGAAGTAAAAATAAAGGGCTAAAATTCACTTCCCTGGGGTAACCTGACAGATAAACCCCGCAGACACAACAGGCCCTTACAGACAGCAAAACCCACCAAGTTCACGGTAAAAGGACAAGCACAGTCACACATCAGAAAGTCTGAACAGCCCCAACTGTGACAACAAACCTCTTTTTGAAAAAAATTCAGAACCATGAAAAAGTTTGGGTGTTTAGACCAAAGCTTTCCCTTCCCCGGCGATCCCACCACCCCCTCCAGGGGAATCGGCCCCAGCCCCTGCACTCACCCACTGCTAGGCCGGGGACACCACCACTGTGCTGGGGCTGGGGCTGGGGCTGGGGCTGGTGCCACCTTTGCAGGAGAAAAATTCCTTCAGCCATCCAGAACAAAGCGAGTGTTTAAAAGGAGGAATTCCCACTTGCTGGGTGAACCAAATCTCTGCCTGGAACATCCCTCAGTGCAGACCCCAGAGAGCTGGAGGGCCTCCTGCCTAGGCCGCCTCACTGCAGACCATAGAGCCCTGGCAGACTGTCGGCAGGAAGTAGGCCCTGTGGGGGCCAGGGGGACCCCCGGGGGGGCTCCAGCACGTTGTCCCCCCCCAGCACCTGCCCACACTCCTGCCTGTGCCGTGAGGGGGGATTGGGGACCTGGGGGGATTCTTGGGGGGGTGTTATTGGGGTTCTGTGGGAGTTGTGGGGGTTATTGGGGTCCTGGGGGGTTATTTGGGTCCTAGAGGGAGTGTAATGGAGTTGGGGGGGGAGGGTGTGTGTCCTGGAGGGGATTGGGGGGGGGGGTGGTGTCCTGGAGGGGTTTGGGAGGGTTATTGGGGTCCTCGGGGGGGTCTTGAGGGAGATATTGGTGTCCGAGGTGGGGGGATTGGGGACATCCTGGAGGGGGTTCTGGGGGAGGTATTGGGGTCTGGGTGAGGGTCTTGGTGCTTGGGGGGTGTTATTGGGGTCATGGGGGAGTTGAGGGGGTTATTAGTGTCCAGGGGGGGGTGGGGGGTGTCCAATGGGCTCCTGGGGGCGGTTTCTGGGGGAGATATTGGGGTCCTGGGGGACAGTAATGGGGTGCAAGAAGGGTCCAGTGGGGGCTACAGGGGTACTGGGAGGGATCTTGTGGGGGATAACCCCCCCCATAACATTTCAAAATACCTCTTATATCCCCCATATCCCCCCAAACCACCCCATATCCAACCAAATCACCCGAAAACCCCCCATATCCCCCCAAACCCCCATATCTCACCAAATCCACCCTGATCACCTCAAAACTTTCCCATAGCACCTCAAAACCACCCATATCCTTCCAAAATAACCCTTATATCCCCCATATCCCCCCAAACACCCCTATATCCCCCCAAATCTCCCCCACATATCCCATCCAAACCCCCCATATGACCCCAAATCACCCCTAAAATTCCCCATACACCCCCATATCCCCATATCCCCCCAAAACCCCCATAAACCCAAATTGCTCCAAAACACCCCCATATCCCCTCAACACCCCCATATCACCCCCAAACTTACTATACCCCCTAAACCTCCCCTATAGCCCCAAATCAACCCGACCGCCCCCATATCCCCTAAATCACCCCCCAAACCTCCCCATATGCCCCCAAAACCCCCATATCTCACCAAATCCCCCCTAAATCCCCCATATCTCCCCAAATACACCCAAATCACCTCAAAACCTTCCCATATCACCCCAACCCCCCATATCCTTCCAAAATACCACTTCTATCCCCCATATACCCGCAAACACCCCCATATCACCCCCAAATCACCACCCGATATCCCCCCCAAACCTCCCCATATCCCCCCAAATCACCCACCATATCCCCCCAACCCCTCCCATATCCCCCCATATCCCCCCAACCTCCCCATATATCCCAAATCACCCCCAAAACCTCCCCATATGGCCCCAAACCCACCGATATCCCACCAAATAACCCTGAAAACCCCTTATATATCCTAAATCAACCCCAAAACTGCCCCATATGTCCCCAAACCCACCTATATCCCCCCAAATCACACCCAAAACTACCCATATCCCCCCAAATCACCCCGCAATATCCCCCCCAAACCCCCATATCCCCCGAAATCACCCCGAAACCCCCTTATGCCCCCAAATCACACCGTATCTCCACCAAACACCCCCCAAATCCCACGAAATCACCCCAAAACCCACCCATATCCCCCCAAATCACCCCAAAACCTCCCCATATCCCCTAAATCACCCCCAAAACCTCCCCATATGCCCCCAAACCCCCCATATCCACCCAAACCCCCCAAAACCCTCCATATCTCCCCATATCCCCACAAATCATCTCAAAACCTGCCCATTACACCCCAAAACCCCCATATCCTTCCAAAGTCCCCCTTATATCCCCCATATCCCCGCAAACCCCCACATATCCCACCAAATCACCCCCCAAATAAAGTATATTCCCCCAAACCACCCCCCCATATCCCCCAAACCCCCAAATAGCCCTAAAACACTCCCGTATCCCCCCATATGACCCCAAAGCCACCCATATCCCAACAAATCACCCCAAAATTCCCCATATCCCCTAAATCACCCCCAAAACCTCCCCATATGCCCCCAAACCCCCCCATATCCCCCCAAATCCCTCCATATGCCCCCAAATCACCACTCCATATCCACCCAAACACCCCCATATCTGACCAAATCAGCCCAAAGCAGCCCCCAAAACCCCCATATCCCCCAAAATCACCCCAAAACACCCTATACCCCCTAAATCTGCGCCAAAACTTCCCCCTATATCCCCAAAACCCCATATCTCCCCAAATCCACCCTGATCACCTCAAAACCTCCCCATATCACCCCCAAAACCCCCATATCCTTCAAAATAACACTTATATCCCCCATATCCCCCCAAATCACCCCCCATATCCCCCCAAATCACCCCCCATATCACCCTTAAACCTCCCATATCCCATCAAATCACCCCAAAACCCACCCATATCCCTGAAATCACCCCCCATATCCCCCCAACCCCCCAATATCACACCATATCACCCCAAACCCCCCCATATCCCCCAAATCACCCCCACAACTCCCTCAACTGCTCCCATATCCCCCAAAATCACCCCAACACCCCCCATATCCCCCCAAATCACTCCAAAACTTTCCCATATAGCCCCATATCCCCCAGATCACCACAAAGCACTCCATAACCCCCCAGATCAGCCCCAAAACCCTCCATAGCCTGTAACACCCCCATATACCCCCCAAACCTCCTCTATATCCCCCAAATCACCCCAAACCTCCCCATATCCCCTAAATCACCCCCAAAACCTCCCCATATGCCCCCAAATCCCCCCATATCCACCCAACCCCCCAAACCCTCCATATCTCCCCATATCTCCATAAATAATCTCAAAACCTGCCCATTACACCCCAAAACCCCGATATCCTTCTAAAGTCCCCCTTATATCCTCCATATCTTCCCAAACCCCCACATATCCCAGCAAATCACACCCAAAAAACTCCATATCCCCCCAAATCACCCCCCACATCTCCCAAAAGCCCCATAACCCCCCAAATAAACCTAAAACACCCCCATATAACCCCATATCCCCCATATGACCCCAAACCCACCCATATCCCTACAAATCACCCCAAAAATCCCCATATCCACTAAATCACCCCCAAAACCTCCCCGTATCCCCCAAATCCCCCCTAAATCCCCCATATCTCCCCAAATACCCCCAAATCACCTCAAAACCTGCCCATATCCCCCCAAACCCCCACATATCCCCCAAATCACCCCCATCCCCTCAAACCACCATACCCCCCAAATCACCCCCAAAACCCTCATATCCCCTCAAACCACCATATCCCCCCAAACCACCCCAAAAACCCCCATATACCCTAAATCACCCCCCAAACCTCCCCATATGCCCCCATGCCCCCCATATCATCCCAAATCAGCCCATGTAGCCCAAATCACCCCAAAACTTCCCCAAACACCCCCGTGACCAACCTCCACTCCAGTGACCCCCACACACATACCAGGGTACCCCCCGGACACCTGGGTCCCCTCAGAGTGGGGCTGGGGACTCCCCAGGTGCCTGGTTCCTCCCAAGACACCCCCCTCTGTCACTCTGTGTGTGTGTGTGTCCCAGGCACCATCATGATGAGGGCTGCGGGATCCTGGCCAACTCCAGTTCAGCCTCGACGAGCTGCAGGCTTTAGTCCCCTGCCATGTACAATCCACACCACCCTCGGCTGGTGTGTGGCCCAGGAGAGGGGTTGGAATCACACCAAGCACCAGGCGGCCCCGCAAGCAGGGGTGGAATTGCCCCACCACAGCTGCTTCTCCCCTCGCGTGTAGACTCATGAGGACAAAGCCCGCACGTCTTGTTCAATAGTTACTATAGTGTTCACAGCCACGTTCTTGGAGAGGCTTGGAAAAACCACGCCTGAATTAAGGCCAAGCACGCAAGCATTTCCATAGCAGTTTCAGATAGGACCAGGTTCCCTGAACGTATTATTATATTGGATGAGAAAAGGGGCTCCTGTGTTCATGGAGGTGCTGGGAATGCCGCAGCATGTCCTAGAAACAGGAAGGAACGAAGGTCATTGGAACCAGGCGTCAGCATGGAGTCAGCAGGAGAAACCCTGCTGGCCCCACCTAATAACCTTCTGTGGGGAAATGACTGGCTGGGGAGACGAGAGGAGTGCGGTGGCCACTGTCCCCCCAGACGTGAGGAAGGCTTTCCGCAGCGTCTGCCAGAATAGTCCCATGGAGACGCTGAAGCAGCGTGGGCTGGCTGAGGAGAGGGGGAGGTGGGTAGAAAGTGGCTGACCAGCCAAGCCCAGAGGGTGGTGAGCAGTGGCACCAAGTGCAGCTGGAGCCCGGGAGCCAGCGGGGAAGCCCAAGGCAAGAGGCATTGCCAGCAGGTGGAGGGAGGGGGGGTCCTTCCCTCTGCTCCGCCCTGCACTGGGCTCCCCAGGGCAAGAGAGGCGGGGCCATGCTGGAGAGAACCCCCAGGCCGGGGCCCCTCCCACTGTCCGTTGGGGTCGGGCTGTCGGTCAGTTGGAGCCAAGAGCCCCCAGCGCCAGCAGCATGGAGCTGTGCACTGGGAGGAGGCAGGGTCTGGCCGAGCAGCGCTGACCAGGCTCTGGCAACCCGCTTCTCATCAGATCAGAAAGTGAAAATCCCCCAGGAGCTATGGCGATTTGATGTAACGGTTTTAAATGTTTGGAAATGGCACGGGACATGGTGTTCGATTTGTCGAGATTTGTAGCATTGGCACAACAGGGGGTTTGAATCACCGCACAGACACCTCCTTGTTGCAGCGTGAGCGTATCGAGTCCCAGATGGTTTTGTCCTGCTATCAGAGCTAAAGAAGAATTTTCCTGCTTCCGTGGAAGCAGATTTTTGAGAGCTCTTTCTAGTTTGTTTACCACGAGTCTGGGAATTAATGTTGTGATTAAACATCTCCACCCAGAATCATGGGGGGTTCCTCATACAGTGGGTGAAGAGGTGGAAGGACAGATCTACACCTGGGTCAGGGGCTGCATTAACCCCCCGCCTCCCACTGCAGGAATGAGCCCAGGCAGAGGCGCTGTGAAACGAACATCGAACCTTTAATGAACTAAGAAAGAGCTGGGAGAGAGCTGGGGCTGGGGCTGGAGCGGGCGGGTGCAGACTGCGTGTGGCGGAGATGCGGCTCCACGTCTTCTCTGTCCGTCTGTCAGAAGCGGTCGGGGGGGCGGGCGGCACTCTGTCCCGTGGCGTCCCTCAGGGTTCTGGCTCTCTTGGCGGGCACTTTGTTTTCATCGGGTGCTCTCTGCTTGCTGCTGCCCGCCTGCTGCCTGCTGCTGCCTGCTGCCCCGCCGTCCCTGTCCGGCTTCGCCTCCCGCGGGGTTTTGGAGCGTTTTCTCCCTTGGCAAACCACCATCTTCCTCCTCTTGGGTGGGATGTTGTCCCACAGGGAGGTCTCTCGTGCCTCGGCACTCCTGGCCGGCACGGGGCGCTTGGCCTGCTTGCCCCCCACCCGGCCCGATCCGGGTACCCCCCGGCAGGAGAGGGTGTCCAAGGGCAACGGCAGGCGGGTCAGAACCACCCGGGTCTGCCTCTGCAGCAGCTCCTCCATCAGCCGGGCCGTGCGGGGCAGGTGACGCCGGGAGGGACATGATTGGCTGGGCAGAGGGGTCTCCTGAGGGCCTTTCAGCAGATTCTCCAGGGGCAGGCGGTTCAGAACCACCCGGGGCTGCCTCTGCAGCACCTCCTCCATCAGCTGGGCCGTGTGGGGCGGGTGATGCCGGGAGGGACACGAGGGGCTGGGCAGGGGACTCAGCAGCGGGA
This sequence comes from Strix aluco, assembly GCF_031877795.1. NCBI lineage: Eukaryota > Metazoa > Chordata > Aves > Strigiformes > Strigidae > Strix > Strix aluco. The sequence goes on along the minus strand of NC_133949.1, from coordinate 3,680,355 downwards.
TCTCCCGTGGGCTCAGCAGGGGACTGTCCGGAAGAGCCTTCAGGGGACCCTTCCAGGGTCTCTTCGCAGGACTGTCCTCTGAGCTCTCCTCTGAGCTCTCCTCTGAGCTCTCCTCTGAGCTCTCCAGAGGACTCTCCTCTGAGCTTTCCTCGGAGGTCTCCAAGGGACTCAGTGGCAGCCAGGTGGGTAGTTCTGCCGCCATCCCGCCCTGCTGCCCTGTGTGGTCCTGCGAGGGGGAGGCCGGCACTCCCCAGAATGGGTCAACATCCCCCAGCATCGCTACTGCCAGGCAGTCCTTGCGCCAATCGCCCTGCGCCCTGTACCCCAAGAAGTTGGGGGCTTCGCTGGAGGGGGTGGTGCTGGCGAGGCTGTCGAGGACATCAGGGAAGATGATTTCACCTTCCATCAGCATCACCGCCGTTGCTTCCTCGTTATCGCAGCCGTGCTCTGCCCTGTACTCCGAGAGGTGGGGGAGCTCGTTAAGGGAGGTGGTCAGGTTGGAGACATCAGGGACATTGGGGATGGTGTCCTCACCATCCCCCAGCCCTGCCGCCACGGCTCGCTCCTTGGGGCAGCCGCCCCCTGCCACGTACCTGCAGAGGTCAGGGAGCTCCTCGAGGACCTCAGCAGGCAAGTTGGGGGCACTGGCGGTCGAGATGGTGTCCCCACTGTCCCCTAGACGTGCCACCGCTGCTTGGTCCTGGGGGCAGTCAACCTCCACCGCGTACGTGGAGAGGTCGGGGAGCTCATCAAGGCAGGTGGTGTTGGTGAGGCTGTTGGGGAAATCAAAGACATCAGGGACGGTGTCCTCGCTGTTCCCCACCCCCCCCACCACCCGATTCCACGTACCTGCAGAGGTCAGGGAGCTCATTAAGGAGGGCCGTCGAGTCTGGGACATCAGGGACGGTGTCCTCGCTGTCTGCGGTGTTGAGCCAGGTGAGGAAATGGTTGGCAGTGGTGTCCTCTGCCTGCTCAGGAGAGGCCTCCGCGAAGGCATCTGGCTCCTGCTCGAGCAGGTCCACGGGCTTCAGCTGCACCAGCTGCCCCGGGGCCCCCATGGTCCCTGATCCCCCCTGCCAGTCGCTGGCCTGGGGCAGCAGGTAGGTGATAGGGGTCAGCTGGGCAGGCTCAGAGGACACTGGCAGACCCGGGACAGAGCGCAGCATGTCGGCAGTGACCGGTGGCGGCGCGGCTGCAGCACTGGTGCTCTGACACCCTGTCGTCGGGTGGTTTGTATCTGAACCATTATGACATCACCCCTAACGACACCCCGTAACCTGGGGCTGGCTGTGAGCCGCTCCGCAGGCAATGGGGTCCTGGACACTCCAGCCCCTCGCTCCATGGCTGCCCTCAGCCTTTGCTTAACCACAGCCCAGACGACACTGGGGCCTGTACCTGCACCCTGCTGATGGCTGCTCTGAGCAAAAACAGCCTTGAGACTGCCCTGCAACTTTTCAGTGTTATCTGGCCTGGTGTAAAGCTCCCCAGATGTAGGCACCAGCTGCCCTGGTACCAGCTCACGCAGGAGGAAGCTGAGGCACAGGCTGGCTAACGCCAGTGATGAAGCCGCAACTACTCTGTCCCTGCCGTATCTGCTGCCAGTTTGGAGGGGTGGAAGGTGCCGCCCGGGGCACAGGAGAGGAGAGCGGGGGGACAGGGAGCCCCGTCCTGACTCCTCACTGGCTTCAGTCCTGCCCAGCTGCTTTTCCTCTGTGCCGGGACGGAGCGCACAGTGGGGGCTGGAGGGCGTTGGTCCCCCAGGAGCTGCGCGGGATCCCGGGGTATCTCTGTTGGTGGCTGTTCGTGCAGTTACCTGTTAGTTCCCTCTGCCTGTGGCAGCACAGCTCTGTGCTGGGGCTGTATTTGTGTCAGTGCCTTTATGTGTAACGGCTCCTCTGTCTCACGGTACCTCAGTCAGTCGAGGTGTCACTTGCTGTATCTGCCGCTGCTTGTCTCATTGAATGTGTCCTTGTATCTGTGACTGTACTTGTACCCTAAACTGCATCTGGAATTGTCTGTGTATCTGCAATTGTAGCTATTTTGTGCCTCATCTGCAACTGTACCTGCAATTCAGTGTGAGTCTGTGTCTGTAGTTATATTGACACGGGTGATGGAGCCAGTGCCTGTATTTCTGATAGTGCCAGTATCTGTCTCTCTAATGGTGTCTGGACCTGTAACTGTACCTGTAACTGTATCTGCATTGATAATGCATCTGCAGTGGTGTCCTCAGTGCAAATCCTTTCTGTAGTTCCATCTGGAATAGTATTTGCATCTGCAGTGGTATCTGCAGCCGGAATGGCATCTGCATCTGCATTTGTGTCTGAAATTGTACATGCATGGGCATGAATAAAGGAATTCCCTTTGTAATCCTGTACGTTGTGTCCCAGCCTCTCTCCTTGGTCAGCATGAGCCAGTTGCCCAATTTCGGTGACAGCTCCCCATCACGGCCACACGGTAGCGGTACCAGCACCAGTTCTACCACAGTTGGGAGTGGAGAGGGAGAGGACAAAACCAACCCAAAAGCACCCCAACGTCCCGCTCATCCCCACTGCTGGGGCAGGATGGGGCAGCACACACACGTCGGTATCGCAGGGCCACCGGTGCCGGCCCCATCCCTTCCCCTTGGACACAAAATTCACCTCCCCAAAAAGATCATGCTTGCGATGGGAGATCGCGGAGATGGGGAGACTGTTGGCATAGGAAACCATCACGGGGCTGAGAAATCGTCATTGAGATGGGAAACCATCATCAAGATGGGAAATCAGCATTGGGATGGGAAGCTGTTGGGATGGGAAACCATTGTGGGGATGGGAAGTAATCATTGGAGACTGGATGGGGAACCTGAGCAGGATGGGGAACCGCTGAGATGGGAGGTGTGGTGTGAAGAAGCAAAACCTCATAAGGCTGGCTGAAGCAGGTGCTGGTGGGATGATCGCCATGGGGCCAGACCCCCAAAACCCTGTTTGCCCCAAAGAGACCCCGCACTGCCCAACCACCATGGCAGGTGCAGCAGCAGGCTCCCGCTCCTCCTCAGGCTCCTGCTCTCCAGGGACCTCCCCCACCAGCTCTGCCCCCAGGCTCTCACCCCATCACCCCTCTTCGCTTCCCCCTACAGAGAGGTTCCCTATGCAGCTGCTGGTGGCATCAGAGGTGCCTGGCGGGAGCTTCACCACCCCAGCCATGTCACCGCCGGTCCCTGCCTGAGTGCTGCCCTCTGTCACGGCGCTGCCAGTGTCCCGTGAGCCTGCCCAGGCCCACACTGTCACCTGCCAGCTGGCCCAGGCCACCGCCTGGCAGGGGGTGCCCAGGGCCCTTGGGGCCCCGGGCAGGTGTGTTGCAGGTGAGTGTTTTAGATCACTTGAAGAGTCGCTGTGGAAGGTATCAGCAAAGAGTGATTTTAATGTGATGTTATAAAAGTGTGACTTCGCAAAGTTCAATGGCAACGTTCACTCTATTACTTACTACATGGAAGAAACATACAAAGGAAAATCAAGTTAGAATTTATTTACAATTATTTACACAGAGACCAGAAACATAAAAAGGTAAGGGAGACCCTCCCGTTGAGTCACAAAGTTCAGAATGGACCCCCTTGCTTTCTAAACTCCTGATGGAGCTTAGATGCAGCTAGATTCAATCTTAATCCCAGACTTGGTCAATGGTTTATGCCTAATGGGAGAGGTACAAAGGGTAAAGAAGACCTCCCGTTGAGTCACGAGGTTCAGAACAGACCCCCTGGCTTTCTAAACTCCTTCTCAGAGAGAAGTCTAGGTGAGGCTGGATCCAGGCTTAGTCGCAGACTTGGTCATGTTTTGCTGATCAGGGATATCAATTAAACTCAGACACCAGAGTGAAAAGAGCAGGTGTATTTACTAGAAATAACTAAATAATGTAACAGAATAATACAGAAAACATACAGTAAGAAAAGACAGAATAGTGCACTTAAACAAATAGGAAAATACAGGGTAATGCATCAAATCTTTGCTACCTGAGGGAGAGAACAGTGATTAAGAAAGATACATCACCACTTGCATACGTTACCATCATCCAGATCCGCAGTCGCTGGGGAGCCCCGGTTACAGCGAGGATTTGGAGAACCTTTCCCTGCAAGTGGGAAATCCTACGCGGTGCGTCCACCCGTAGGTGAGGCTTCCAAAGTCGCTGTGAGCGGGCCCAGCCTTATATACCTAAAAATCAGTAAGCCAGAATAGCTGGCACCTTTGTTTTAAGTGGAAACATCTGGTTTTCATCTCACATTAGGTTCCCCCCCAGAGCCTGGCCAGGGCTTAAGGGAGAAGCTAAGGGAGTTTCCCTGCTGGTCTAATTAATTTATGAGCAAGGTCACAAGGCCAGACAACTGTTTCTGTGGCCTTGTTATCTTGCTCACACATAAAGAAATATAAGGATACATTCAAGATAGACATGTTTTATGATGTTTAAGCTATATCTTCTATGCATATTTCACTAATGACTACATACGGAGTTAGCAGTTTCAGTTCAGGGCCTGTTGCTCAGGCTTCAGTATTCCCACCTTTTACATCAGAATAGTTGGTTTGCTATAACTTAGTGTAATACCTGTTAGCACAATGGTTATCAGTTATAAAATGTACAGGATTCATCTATAGGTCAACTCTGGCTTGGGCTTATTGTCCAAGCCTTAGCACTTCAGGTCAACAGTTTATGTCTAATGGAATTAATATAAAGGGTAACTCTTATGAACATAAATGGTAACTCTTGTTGAGTTATTACGCCAATTTGTCAATGAGCCCAGCTAACTCCTGCCCCAAGATCCTTTTCCCCCTCTGGGACAGGTGCTTCCCATCTAATGCCAAAAGCTCTGGCGTCCTGTACACCAACCCATGATTGAAAAGTCCAAAGCCCTGACGGTAACACCAGTCTTGGAGCCACACGTTCATCTGTTGAGTTCTCCGGTATTCTTCTTCATCCATCCCCACAACTGAAGGGATGGAGGAGAACACAATTTGTGCCCCCGACCCCTTAATTAGTTTCCCAAGGACCTGAAATCTCTCTTCATTGCTTTAGGCCTTCTCCTGGTAATGTCGTTGCTACCTATCTGAAAAGCCAAGAGCGGGTAGCAGTCCTTGGGTCTCACTAGAGCGGGGAGTTTTGCCGGGAGGTCCTTGACGTGGGCCCCGGGGAGGCAGCAGAATTGGAATAATTGGGAGCTATTTGGTACCTTTGAATGTTTGATCTTATACTGAACTTTAGAACAGAAGAACAGGAAACATAAGAGAAACTGGATCCCCAGAACATGTAAAAAGGTGCTGAAATAGTAGTTTAAAGGTAAAACTTAGAAATAGGAATAGAAAGCCTATAATCTTTATCTAACTTGGACAGAAATGCTGAGTTAAAGGAAACAGGCTTATCTTTAATACTTTAATACGGGAGTTATCCTGCTGATTGGATGGAGGGAAGGAAGGGGTGGAGAATGGATAAGTGGAGAGGAAGAGGTATATTTTAAGGCTGTTGCTGCAGACCTATATATATACATGCCTATATATATACATGCCTCTCTCTATATACCTATATATATACATGCATGCACATAACAAAACGGACAAACATACAGAAACAAAGGTGTTTGGATTCAGTAGAATGAACACAGAACAGACATACACACACAGAAACAAGGGTACGTACCCCCCCCCCCCCACACACACACACAGAGTAAAGAGAAGCTAGCTCAAAGAAAATTTCCCTCTCGAGTTTAGAGCAAATACTCACAATGCCTTGGCATTCCTCAACGGGCGATAATTGAGACTCGAGCGGGGGACTTCGCCCTGGCCTTCCGTCTGGAGCAGACGACACCTTAAGGGTTTGGTACCTGAGAGGCGTCCCAGCTCAGGGGAGATGCTGGTCACAGGCCCGCTGCGATCCAGGAGAGCTCAAAGGGTCTCCCTGGTGGTCGCCATTTATAGGGCCCAAGATAATTGACTTTTGTCAGATACCTTCTGGTGCCTTCCAGCAGTTACAAAAGAATTTGATTAATGTGCGACTCTGTTATTGTTCCCATTTGACCACATCCCAGGCACAGGTGTGCCAGGCCCTTAGGAGTTGATGGGCCGTTATAGCTGTTTCCAAGCAATCGGGACGGGCAGGAGCCAGGCTCGTTAACATTGTCAGTCCTTATCTCCACAGGTTGGTGTATAGCTCGGGGGATGTGGGTGGAATCGCACCTAGCACCAAGCAGCCCAACAAAGGGGGGGAGGGGGGGGTAAGAATTGCACCACCACAATCCACCCCGTGACTAAAGTCAATTTATCTTGTCCATAGAGTGGCAGTGTGGTTGCCTCTTGCCTCTATGCCTATAAACAGAGGATGCCATAATCCAATTACAATTGAAGGAAATTTTGTGTTTGATTAGCTTCAAAAAAAAAGTTTGGGGATAGTGTACACACTAATCCCTGTTTTGGGATAGTGTACACACAGGGATACTTTTGTAACTGAGTAATCTGTTTATCCATCCTCCAAACCTTAATACACAATTCAATTATGAGCAGTAAACATATTAAGAAAATCATGACCAGGTGGAACATGGAATTAAACAGTTCTGTTGCGGTGGGTGACCATCCAGATAAGCTTTCCCACCACTGATGTTCTCCATCCCTTTTGACTCTTGTTAACACTTGATGTATTTCTTCTATATCATGTTGGACCGTGATAAGAGTCTTTTGTCCAGTTTTCTGTGCTTGTTGCAGGAGGTCGATTAAGTCAGGATGTTGGAGGAGTTGTATGGACAGTACCATCTATTAATAAGGAATCACATCGTGTTCGCATGCAAACACATCCTTTTCCAACATATATGACTACGGTTTCAGGGGTTTCATTTGGGTGGATCTCAAAGTGACAAATGTTTTGTTCAGTATCAAGACAAATGTCTTCTCAAGAGTATTTCCTTCACAAATGAAGCCTCGTTGTTCTCGCACAGTACATGCATTTACATCAATTGTTTGCCATTTCCCCTCCTTCTGGTAGGCCCATACTTTATGTTCTGAGGGATAGAGTATGTTTCCATTGTGATTTAGTCCTAATGCAAGGATTGGGTATATGCTGTACACTGGAGCATTGCATATGGTGAGGACAAATGCAATAATCCTATCACCTTCTGTGTAGTGAGTGAAGTTGACCAATTAGACCTGCCTTTTCTTGTAGTGTTTATGTCGGGTACGACTTGAAGGACCCAGACAGAATGGCCTGTACTGCTCCGTTGTTAGAGGGGGATGTACTGGAACTTGTAGGCTACAAACCTTGGGAGGCCTGATAAAGGGAAGAGAAAGCACTGGGAAAAGTGCTGATATGGTGAAGAATTGCTAACCTGTGAGTCATGCTTGATAAACGGCCGAAGACGGTGCAGACAGCAAGGAATTTAGAGTTTTTTATAGGAGCGGCTTAGTTGCTATTAGTCCAATTGCTAAAGTTTAAGTAGCTACCAACTAGCGCGCGCTGATAAGAATTCTGAAGCATAGCAACCAATCAGTTTAACACACGCATCTTCTGATTTTCTATAAAAATGAGTGTTACATGCAATAAAGTGGAGAACTTTGCTTGCATCAAGCCTGTCTCCCGTCTCTCAATCGCGGCAAATTGGTGACCCCGACGTGATCCGAGTTCGGGACGCGATCGGGTCCAGGAACCGCCTATCTGTGCGGCAGGCTGCGAGTCCCACGGAACGCTGAATGAGCTGCTGAAAGGAAGCAGGAGCCGGCCGGCCTGAAATCCCTCTGGAGTAGAGAGGTGAGCTGTGGGAAACATGGGGAATCAAGCGTCTTCCCCCGAGAGAGACGTATATGAGCTTATGAAAGCTCTTCTTCAAAAGCATGGGAAAGTTATCTCTGGGCACGACCTTAAAGCCATGCTTAAATGGGTACAAATGAAGATACCCGCTGTAACTGCTTCTAATATTTTTACGCGGGAACTCTGGGATGATGTGGGGGTGAAGTTGTGGGATTCTGCCACATCGGGGAATGTAGAAGCACAGCATATGCTCCCGTGGTGGAGGATCATTTTTGAAGCTTTAAAAGCTCAAGAGGAGGTTAATAATGGCGACGTAAAGACTAAAGGGAATACCCCCGCCGCCCTGACCGTTACCCCCACGGTCCCTTCTCCGCCTTCGGAAAGTCAAAGTTGCCGAGGACCCCCAGAGGTCGGTGCCGCAAATTATCCTGCGGGGGTGGACTCCTTTGATTCGGGGCCGGTAGATCCCGAGAAGGAGCCGGACTTATGTCCCCCTGACCCACACGACGCATGGGCTAATATAAAACGCCAAGCCTTAAAGGAAGGGGATCTCGAGATTGCCAAAATGATAGTTACTCCTGTGATTTATCAGGGCTGGGGGGCACAATGGGAAGCCTTATCTTTCTCTGTAATTAAGGAGTTGCGCCGTACCATCACTGAGCACGGGCTTTCCTCTCCTTATTTCGCAAGCCTGTTAACTTTGGGTTTTGATACCTATGTAATGACTCCTCATGATTTAAAATCCTTAGCGCAATTACTGTTAACTCCGACTCAGTTTTCGTTGTGGGAGTCGCACTGGAGGGGAGGGCTCCAAGTACTTCTCCGTGCATTTGCGGGTCATGCTAATCAAGCTGTGGCTGCTTTAACTATAGAGCATCTTACCGGCACAGGTCAGCACACTGATCCGGTAGCCCAGGCTCGGGATATCCCTCGGGAGGCTCTAGAAGCCATCCATGAGGAAGCGAAAAAGGCCTTTTTTAAGGTCCCGGACACACAGAAGCCACAGAAAGCTTTTACAACTATTACTCAAGAACCTCGAGAGCCCTATATGCAATTTATTGACAGATTAAAGCAGGCTCTGGAGCATCAGATAGATAATGTGGAAGCGCGGGACATTCTGTTGCTGAAACTGGCTGTTGAAAATGCTAATGTGGATTGTAAAAAGCTCCTGAAATCCCTTCCTAATCTGAATCCTACACTGGTTGAAATGGTGGAGGCTTGTAATAGAATTGGCACTGTGGATCATAAATTTGAGGCCATGGCTGCTGCCCTTGCAGCCATGCGTGGTCCGTCAAGCTTGGGAAATTGCTATGTCTGTGGTAAATCAGGGCATTTTAAAAAGAATTGCCTGACTATGAATGCAGGGGCTAGGCACCAAGGCCCTGGGGTTTGCCCTAGATGCCGAAAAGGGCATCATTATGCTAATCAATGTCGGTCTAAGTATGATTTTCAGGGTCAACTGATACAGGGAAACTGGTCGCGGAGCGCGGGGCAGCGACGCGCGCAGACACAAGTGCCACAGCTGACATTCCAGCCCTCACGGAGGGAAGCAGCAGTGCCTCAAGTCTTCGTCCAGCAACAGCTGGGAGCGCAGGATTGGACCTGGCAACCGCTCACACAGTAACATTACTTGATTGCTCAGTTCACTTGCTGTCGACAGATATCTCGGGACCCTTACCCCCTAAAACACAAGCGCTGTTGTTAGGAAGGTCATCTACTACATTGTCAGGGCTTTTTGTATTACCAGGGGTCGTTGACTCTGACAGTACTGACGAAATTAAAATTATGGCATGGACTCCGTTTCCTCCCTGCACGATACCTAAAGGTAGTCGTGTAGCGCAATTAATATTGATTCCTGCGGGGACGAACTCCCCCGCTCCTAGTCAATCTTATCAAAGGCGGGGAGGATTTGGGTCTACAGGGAACCCACAAATTCTATGGGTGCAATCTATTTCTCAGAAGCGACCCGTATGTCAATGTATCCTTATTCGTGGAGAGCAGCAAGTAGTACTAAATGGAATTATTGATACTGGAGCTGATGTCACGATAATATCTGTGGCTAAGTGGCCTCCATAATGGCCTCTGGATAATGTTTCCTACACGTTAGCTGGAATTGGAGGAACTGGTAACAGCCGTCAAAGTGTGGAATTAATTCAGATTCAAGGTCCAGAGGGGCATATAGCCTCTGTTAAACCTTTTGTGTTACCTGTCCCTCTGATCCTGTGGGGACGTGATGTGCTGTCCCAGTGGGGAATGTCCATTCGGACCCATTTTTAGAGGGGGCCATTGAAGCGCGCGACACCCTTAAATTGACATGGAAGACCGAGACCCCTATTTGGGTAGATCAATGGCCCCTACCACTGGAAAAGCTTCGCGCCCTCCAAGAATTAGTTACAGAGCAATTAACAAAAGGGCATATTGTACCTTCTACCAGTCCTTGGAACTCGCCTATTTTTGTCATTAAAAAACAAACCGGCAGGTGGCGCTTGTTCCACAACCTCAGAAAAATTAACGACGCCATGGAAGACATGGGGGCCCTCCAACCAGGACTCCCGTCCCCTACTATGATTCCTCAAAATTGGTGTTTGACTGTTATTGATCTTAAAGATTGCTTTTTCAATATCCCACTGCACCTTGATGATGCTCCTAAATTTGCCTTTTCAGTTCCAAGCATCAACATGCAAGCCTCGTTGCAAAGATACCAGTGGGTTGTGCTGCCACAAGGAATGAAGAATAGTCCTACAATTTGTCAGTGGTATGTAGCTAAAGTACTTAGTCCTGTTAGAGCCACGATACCTAATGTTTTGTTATATCATTATATGGACGACATCTTGGTGGCCACACAACATCACGAGGTCATGGAGGAAGCTACAGCCCTTGTCACAGCTGCTGTCAACTCGGCAGGCCTCTGTATTGCACCGGAAAAAATTCAAAAAATATCACCTTGGAAGTACTTAGGTTGGCGCATCAGGGCTCAGACTATAGTTCCTCAACCCTTACAGATACAGACAGACACTAGAAACTTGCATGATGTACAGAAATTGTTGGGAACAATCAATTGGGTCCGATTAGCTACCAATTAGCGTGCGCTGATAAGAACTCTGAAGCATAGCAACCAACCAATTTAACACACGCATCTTCTGATTTTCTATAAAAATGAGTATTACATGTAATAAAGTGAGAAGAACTTTGCTTGCATCAAGCCTGTCTCCCATCTCTCAATCGCGGCACATGACATCACATGGTATGAAATACTCCAATGAAAATTAACTCCATCCTGGTCGAAACTGGGACACTGGACGTGGAGGCCGGGCTGGAGGCAGGCGGGCCAGGCGTTTGTCCGGGCTGGCGAGGGCCAGGCCCCTGTGTTACTGATTTGGTATGTTATTGATTTAATATAGATTAGTATTAATTTGTTTAGTTTTAATAGGAATATAGAAGATATTTAGTAAAAATCACATGCTGCATTTGCACTCTATACAGGAACCAAGGCTACTACGAACTCACTTGTACAGCCCTGTACCAAGGCCGAAAGAACTGGTCAGAATCACCTAGTAGGAACATTTAGAACTATAGATAACAGGCTTACGATTCAAGATAATCTTACATATAAGGTATTTAATAACCTGAAAGAATGCAGAGAGATGTCAGAATCCAAATTAATGGGAAAATGGGGAAATCGGCTGAAGCAACATGTAAGTTTAAGCCAAGAAACAGTGTCCTCAAGCAATAGGTAATTCCGACAGGGGGAGATCGCGACCACCGACTCATTAACCACCGACTCGCATTACACCCCAGACCCATTTCCAGGTGTTTCTGGACTCTACTGCGCAGAATCGGAAATAGGAGGAGAGTATGATAATGATTTCCAGGAATTGTTATGTTTATGCATGAATACATAATGACTATGTATGAATGAGTTCTATATAAGATGTATGATTTTGGTGCATGGTGTGCGTCGTTGGTGAAAGGATTCACCCGCGCACCCGGCTGTCAATAAAGAAGTGTCTGCTTATCTACATCAAATTGGTGTTGATAAGTTTTATTCCGAGTTTTTCGGTAACAGTTTCTGGCGACCCAGATGGGACCTCGCTGAGAGAGACCGGAGGAGTCGGGGACCTGATTGGTTCCAGCCGGCACCGAGGATTTCTCGGGGATACCCATCGATCCCCGATCCGTAAGGCTCTTCGCGACGTTCCCTGGATTTTGGTAAGACACTTCTTTTGTACTAGGAGTGGGTTAGAGTCCCACCCTAGGAAAGTGGGTTAGAGTCCCACTTGGGAGTGGGTTAGAGTCCCACACAGTGGGTTAGAGTCCCACTGTATAAGTCTGCCTGTCAGACGCGGCGAAAGCTGCGCAGGGTTGGACTAAAGGATCCTAGTGGAATTGGAAGCCTAGGCGTCTGCCCGTAAGGCATAAGCGAAAGCTATTGCAGGGTTGGACAATAGTGGAATGTATGGAATTTGGAGTAATGAAAACCTATATGCTATAGTGTTTTCGATGATATGATAAGGACTCGAGTTGTGGAATTTTATGTTTGTTTAATAGTATACCGGGTTAAGATTAATGGTTGTATAGTGATACGTTATATTCCTGCGTTTAAAGTAATAATTGTGAGGGGGTGTGTGTGTGAGCTTGAGACGTACAAATAAGTACGAAGCGAGTGTGGAGTTCGGATCCGCGGTTCTGTTATCTTGTGAGAGGTGCAGCCAGAGAAGAACGAAGCGGCAGATTTGAGTGATTGTATATTATACTGTGAAGTGAGTAACCATGGCATCTAAGTTAACTCATTTGTTTAAGAGTAAAAGTGTGGGCAATTTGGCTGCAAATGATAAAATTCCGAAAAACTCCCCGTTAGGATGTTTATTGGCACACTGGGGAGATTTACATGAGGATTTACGAAAAAGTCAGATGATTGGATATTGTAATCATTGGTGGCCTTTGTATACACTGGAGAGTCAGGAGAAATGGCCTGTGCATGGGACATTGAATTATGACACCATCCTGCAGTTAATGCTGTTCTGCAGGAGGGAAGGAAAATGGAGTTGTTATAAGTAGATTTCTCAAATTGATGTGAGTCAGAGCCAATCAAAATTTCAATTGTTTATTTAGCAAGCGGCAACAAGCAAAACAGCGCTGGGCGGCCGGGGAGTCCTTGCTCCACCAACGGCGCGCGCTCACTTCCCGAGGGTCCGTCTTTTTTATATCCTCCGCCTTCCGGTATCGGGTCTCTCTGAGAGGTGTACCCTGTGTCTGCGCACTTTGCAGCTAGGGGGTCGCTCCATCCGGGTCTTCCTCACGTCACCAACTCCTTGTATTTCCTGCTTTCCTGAGAGTGGCTCACAAAGCTTTTGTTTATATCTTACAGAATATAGACACTACCCCCTTTTTTTTCTTCTTCTTCTCCCCTTTGTCTTTCTCCCCTTTGTCCTTCTTCCCTTTCTCCCTCTTTTCAGTCTTTTGCATAGTAGGAGTCCTTGCTTCAGCATTTCAACTTAGATAAGCACTTGCAGTCAGTTAGTCGTTACACAGTGTAATAGTTAAGATTAAGCTTAGGCCTACATAGTTTATGGAATAACATGTCACGAGCTCCCAGTATCTTTAATGGAATTTGATGAACAAACAGTTTACTGTCTATCACAGGAGTGAAGTACCATATGTAGATTTATTCTTTTATTTAAGACGAAGAATGGATTGGCAGGAAGAATGTAAGATAACTAGTAAAGATAATTTGGTAATGGCCATGACTTCTGATGATAAGAAGGTGAAAAAGTGTTGTTCTGAATGTACCCATGAAAAGGAGTGTTTAAAGAAAATAACTCCCAAAGAGGATGAAGGACCAGAGTTAGATATATCCCCTCTTAGGAGAGAAAGGATTCAAGAGCCAAGAGAACAGGGAACAGGTGGGGGAACCAGACAGTAGCGGAATAGAGGATGTGGGGGAAGGACCATCAGACATTGTAATGTATACCCCTATTTCTCGGAGAACTCAACAGCCAACACAAACAATTGCTCCCCTGCGGCAGGGAGTTGGAAATGTTGGGCCAGTATATGTGAAAGTGCCTTTTTCTGTCACAGACTTGATGGCTTGAAGGCAGGCAGCAGAGATATGTAGAGAAGATCCTGAACGGGTTGGCACCGTGGTAGAGTTGCTCCAGTGGACAGTCCGGCTGTTCAGGTGGGAGGGACGGTGCTGGTGGTTGGGATCCCGAAGTTTTGGTGAGGCACCTGCAGAGAGAGGAGACTGCTGAGGCCTGATTGAGGGCGGGTGCGAGGGTGTGGGGCAGCACTGGGCACCCCGTGGAGTGTGGGCACCCAGCTGCACACGGGAGCCGTGGGCACAGAGAGCTCTGTGCAGAAAATGGGGTGCCCCTCACCCCTCGGCTGGGGCTCTGCTGGCCTGCCCTGGGCTCATCTCCTCTCCGCCCTCACCATCCTGACCTGGCTGCTCTGCACGTGCCGGGAAGGAGACCTGACCCCAGCAGAGCGAGGGGACCAGAGCTGGGCACGGCCCTGCGGGGCCAGGAGAGCCTCCTGTTCTCCTGGCTCCTGGTGCTGCCAGAGACCAGCACGCGGCTCCCCTGCCCGTCCCTGCCCAGACAAGGGGCAGCCTCGGCTCTCAGGGAGGGGAGGGGCCCTCCATCCTCTCTTCAGAACACTTATCCAAAGAGATGCAGACCTCTGCACAGACAAAACCCCTGGGGGCCTGTGCTGAGAACACGCACGCTGGCAGCATTTGGGCGCAGATGGGACAGACCGACCCTCCTGCTCCAAAGCCAGGCTGAGAGCTGGGAAGGTTCATCATCACGGTCTGAGCTGCCGGGACACCTTGGCCGAGGGGAACATGTGGGGTTTACAGCTTCGCCTAACACGGTGATTTCCGCCGGGAGGTTCACTGGCAGGGAGATGTCACTATTGTGCTGCTCCCTTTCCATGGCAACGCCCTTCCTCACTGCTCTTCTTCCTGACCTTGCCCTGCCTACCTCTGTCACTGGGTCTGCTCTTGCTGGGGGAGGGTTGCTTTTAAGTAACACTTGCAACAGGAAGAAGGGGGTTCAGAAAATAGTGCCCATGAATTGAGAGGGCAGTTCCAACTTCTTGCAGCAGAAATCTCAGTAGAGTTTGGCCAGTGACTAACTCGGCACTCCAGAATACCCCACCTCTACATGCTTCACGGCTAATAGAACAGCCATCTGAGACAGAAGTTTGCCAACACTCACCGTTTTAACTTCATGCACACATGGACCACACAGAAGGAGATCACGGAAGCCAGAATGAGGCCCACACCACGCAGGGTGTCTTTTATGATGTGCGTCCAGGGATTTTTATGATCCGTGGCATTTGGTCTACTCTTGCCGTCCGTTCCTGGAGGAACAATTCTGTGCGTTAGTGTGTCCCGCACATGACTGGTCATCTCACAGGAGGTCTGACATGGCCAGGGCCAGTTCCTTCTCCCTTTGTCAGCAACTCTGAGCCAGTGACTGTCCTGGGGCTGTGATGTTTCCTTGGTTTCAGCAGAAGAAAGGCAACTCCCAAAGCCATTGCACATCAATGCACTCTGGAGCGTCCCTTTCTCCTCTCAGCTTTGCCTACACTCTGGGGTGGCCATAATTGAGTTTTCCCAGTGTCAGGGGTTCCTCCCCTTTCTTGGTCACCTTTCCCATCTGCGCACAATTCCTTTGGCGCTTGCCCACCGTCAGTCTCCGAGGCTTGCTAGTGCTGCTGCACGGAGGCTCCCTCTGGCCCTTTGGGACAAGTCGTCCCTCTGAACTGAAGTCATCGGGCCAGATGGAGAGCGTGTGGGGGAGCACAGCAATCGCCCCTTTGAGCGAGAGGGACAGAAAACATCCCTGCATCAGGGCGCGCCCCCCCAGCTCTCCCTCCCCAGCCCAGCACCCACAGCCCGAGGGGACAGACTCAGGCCCTCTTGGGAGAGGCCTGAGCCTCGCTCTCCCACTTCGCCTTTTCTCCAGTGTGGGTACTGCTCACGTGCCTCCAGTTTTCAGCACTGCCAAGAGTCAGAGAAAGGTAATGCCTCAGACAAAGGTCATGGCTCAGGCATAGAGGGTGCGGAAGGATGGGGCAGGTTCCCTCTAAGCCTGTGCCTGATCTGTCAGTGCACCCCTTTGGCCCTCAGGTCACAGCAGGGATCCCCCTCTGCTGTGCCTGGGGCCTCCAGGCACCCACAGCAAGCTCTGGGATGCAGGTGTTGCGGGAGGCCCATTTGATTAAGAGTCACATTTCCCACTGTCTGCTGAACGTGTCTGAGATGCTCTTGTTCCCCAACTGGCAAAGTCCTGAAATTCCTGTGATGGGCTGTGCTGGGAGGTGAGCGTCTTTCTGCATCCACAGAGGGTTACGAGTGTGTGTGTCTCTGGCAAAAAACTCCACCCCCCGGCTTCTTTTAAAACACTTGCTCTGCACTAACAGTTGTGGGTTGTGCTGCTGACAGGGTGTGCAGTAGCGGGCACTGGGGGCAGAGCCTGCAGACAGGGAGAGGTTTGGATGTATGACACTGGGAGAACAAAGGACAGCAATTACCTGCCACGCCCGTTGATTGCATTGCCCCTGTTCTTTCGTCAGAGGCTGGCGCTGCCTGGCTGCCTCCTTCCCGAAATGCCTCCTTCTCCACAGGTTCACCGTTCATCCCTTTAGAAAGAAAGAAGGTCAGATTAAGTCAAAGGAACTGTTCCCCTTCAGGAAGATGACGTCTTCCAAGGGCAGTACTTCCCAAAATACATTCACAATGCTAAGGATCTGAAGCTGGGGTTGCTCCGACCCTGGCCAGGGCAGACCTGCAGCCCTGGCAGTGTCTGCTGCTCTCAGCGGCCCCCAGCTGCCTGCGCACCCTCTGCGCTCTCCCCTCCGGGGACTGGCAGGGTGCTGCCCTCTCAGCACTGAGCAGCCATCAGAACCTCGGCAAGTCCCTCACCCACTCAAGGCGTGAGTCCCACCAGCTCCTGCCAGCTGGACACCACCGTCTGCCCAGAACAGCTCTGGCCCCAGTAAGGCTGTAACTGGGGCAGCAGCTGTTCCTGGGGCTCGGCTGGAACCCCAACTGCCACCAGAGACTCGACCATGTCTGCAGCTCGCCAGCGCCCACAAGGCCTGTAACTGAGTGTCACTGCAGTGAGGCTCTGAGCGGCCCCTTCCTACTGTGCAGGCTACGGCTTGTCCATCCACGCATCTAAAACCTCAGCTTGACAAGGCTTCTGCTTAACAGGGACAGACACCCACCGTGGGCTCGGGTGGTCCTGTGCAGTTCCTTCAGAATTCTCTGGACGACTTCTGAGGCCCACTGGGAGGGTTTTCCTGTTTCAGAGTTATACTTTGCTCTTTGAGGACCTGAATGGAAAGTCCAAAGTTAAATTTCTCACAAATACAATATTGAAAACAAGTGTGTCGTCTGTGGAGTCAGCCAAGAAAACTCGCCCCTGCGACGCCAGGGAAGTGCCAGCGCAGGATCCGGATGAGGAGCTGGAAAAGCCTTCCCTGTACCCACATCTGCAACCAAACACCCACGAGAATTTCCATCATACACCGTCATGACCGAGCAGCAGAACATACGAGCGGATCACGCAATGGCACGGCACACACAGTGCAGGTCCACGTTCTCAGAGCCGCGAGAGACGCCTCGCTCACATCTGGGCTTTGAGCCGGCGGCTCTCAGAGGAATTCAAAAGCCGTGACGTACCCGTGCCATCTCCCTGAGCGTCCCCCCT
Source organism: Strix aluco (assembly GCF_031877795.1). NCBI lineage: Eukaryota > Metazoa > Chordata > Aves > Strigiformes > Strigidae > Strix > Strix aluco. The sequence goes on along the minus strand of NC_133949.1, from coordinate 3,662,881 downwards.
GGAACCCAGCTGGGAAACAGGATAGTGATCGCCTCCAGCCACGTCTGTGAACAGACAGAACAGAGAAGCTCCCATGAGCTATTTCAATACACCTCTGCAGGTCTGAACGGCCGCGAAGGCACTTCCAACACGGGAGTGCTCCGTGGCACTCATCCCCCCCCTCCATCAGGAGCGCTGTGCAGACAGGTACTGGGTGCCTGGAGCAGGAGGATCTAAAACAAGACATGCACGGAGGTGTTGGGAGAAAGGACTCCCTGGAGCTCGCACCAGCTCTAAACTCAACCCCAACAAGCCCACCGCTGGCCTTGCAGCAGGCACTGGAAGCAGCGCAGGGCCGGAGAGGCTGGCACAGACACCTTCGCAAGGCAGAGTGCTCACATCTCTGAGCCCAAGCCAGTCCCTCTCTGCCCCTCTTCTGCTCGGCTGAGCGTGGGCCAAGAGAGCGTTAACTGAAATTTCACAAGAACGGAATATTAAAACCTAAGTGCTCACTCATTCAGGGGACATACCTGTGCGATCGCCTCCAGGCCCCGAGACAAGATCCGGCCGAGCCGTTGGGTGGCCTTTGGCTTCGGACACAGCTGTAATCAAGCACATTCCCGTGAGAGGTTGTGAGCTCCTTTGCCACTGACCTGCAGTGACTGGAGGGGGTCAGGTGATGCCATGGGACCCAGACGTGGGTGGACATTTCCAGAGGTGCAGAGGGGCCGGGGTGACCTGTTAGCTGCACCTGGAGCCTTTCAAAATACTGTTTCCAGGCCCTGTGCAACAGCCCTCAAGGACCGGATGTATACATGTATGGCCCCTGGGCATTTCTTCCTGGGACACGTTTTCTGGGCAGAAAAGGCGCCCACGTGAAGACGTTATTGTTCACCTATCTGACGGAGAAGAGCCCAGTGACCAGGGAGAGGCTGCCCCAGCGCTGCCCCGTCTGTTCCCCGGGCTGTGGGCTGGGGCTGTGTGTCCCATGGTGACCCGGGCTGGCCTGGGGAGAGCGGGGAGAGCATTGCAGGGCTGGAGCAGGAATGCTCCTGTTTTCCCCAGTGGACACCTCCCCAGGAGGGACGTCCCCGAGGCTGAAAGCTGGGGTCCAGCCGGGGAACGGCAGAGACACAAACCCCCCGGACGTGGCTGTGCCCGGCCTGGGGAAGAAGTGCTCCCGAGGGCTATTGCCCGGCTGCTGCCGTGCTGCCGGGCCCTGACACGCAGACCGGGGCAAGGCTGCCCTGGGGCAGGTGGCACAGGGCCGGCTCCAGGGACACTTTCTCACTGCTGCTCCCAGTCCCACCGTCCACCTGGGAAAGGCCCCTGCAGCAAAGGCAGCCCCCTGCGCCTCCCTACAGGGCATCTGCCTCCCGCTGCCCGCGGAGCTGGACACAGCTCGCTCGGCCCAGCCCGGCCCTGTGGCTCTGCCAGCCCTGCCCCACCACGACCCCAGCCCCACTGTCAGCCCGAGGTGCAGTGGGTGCTGCCCCACGCTGCCTGCGCATCCTCTGCGCTCTCCCCTCTGGGGACTGGCAAGGTGCTGCCCTCTCAGCACTGAGCAGCAATCAGATCCTCGGCAAGTCCCTCACCCACTCAAGGCGGTGAGTCCCACCAGCTCCTGCCAGCTGGACACCACCGTCTGCCCAGAACAGCTCTGGCCCCAGTAAGGCTGTAACTGGGGCAGCAGCTGTTCCTGGGGCTCGGCTGGAACCCCAACTGCCACCAGAGACTCGACCATGTCTGCAGCTCGCCAGCGCCCACAAGGCCTGTAACTGAGTGTCACTGCAGTGAGGCTCTGAGCGGCCCCTTCCTACTGTGCAGGCTACGGCTTGTCCATCCACGCATCTAAAACCTCAGCTTGACAAGGCTTCTGCTTAACAGGGACAGACACCCACCGTGGGCTCGGGTGGTCCTGTGCAGCTCCTTCAGAATTCTCTGGACGACTTCTGAGGCCCACTGGGAGGGTTTTCCTGTTTCAGAGTTATACTTTGCTCTTTGAGGACCTGAATGGAAAGTCCAAAGTTAAATTTCTCACAAATACAATATTGAAAACAAGTGTGTCGTCTGTGGAGTCAGCCAAGAAAACTCGCCCCTGCGACGCCAGGGAAGTGCCAGCGCAGGATCCGGATGAGGAGCTGGAAAAGCCTTCCCTGTACCCACATCTGCAACCAAACACCCACGAGAATTTCCATCATACACCGTCATGACCGAGCAGCAGAACATACGAGCGGATCACGCAATGGCACGGCACACACAGTGCAGGTCCACGTTCTCAGAGCCGCGAGAGACGCCTCGCTCACATCTGGGCTTTGAGCTGGCGGCTCTCAGAGGAATTCAAAAGCCGTGACGTACCCGTGCCATCTCCCTGAGCGTCCCCCCTGGAACCCAGCTGGGAAACAGGATAGTGATCGCCTCCAGCCACGTCTGTGAACAGACAGAACAGAGAAGCTCCCATGAGCTATTTCAATACACCTCTGCAGGTCTGAACGGCCGCGAAGGCACTTCCAACACGGGAGTGCTCCGTGGCACTCATCCCCCCCCTCCATCAGGAGCGCTGTGCAGACAGGTACTGGGTGCCTGGAGCAGGAGGATCTAAAACAAGACATGCACGGAGGTGTTGGGAGAAAGGACTCCCTGGAGCTCGCACCAGCTCTAAACTCAACCCCAACAAGCCCACCGCTGGCCTTGCAGCAGGCACTGGAAGCAGCGCAGGGCCGGAGAGGCTGGCACAGACACCTTCGCAAGGCAGAGTGCTCACATCTCTGAGCCCAAGCCAGTCCCTCTCTGCCCCTCTTCTGCTCGGCTGAGCGTGGGCCAAGAGAGCGTTAACTGAAATTTCACAAGAACGGAATATTAAAACCTAAGTGCTCACTCATTCAGGGGACATACCTGTGCGATCGCCTCCAGGCCCCGAGACAAGATCCGGCCGAGCCGTCGGGTGGCCTTTGGCTTCGGACACAGCTGTAATCAAGCACATTCCCGTGAGAGGTTGTGAGCTCCTTTGCCACTGACCTGCAGTGACTGGAGGGGGTCAGGTGATGCCATGGGACCCAGACGTGGGTGGACATTTCCAGAGGTGCAGAGGGGCCGGGGTGACCTGTTAGCTGCACCTGGAGCCTTTCAAAATACTGTTTCCAGGCCCTGTGCAACAGCCCTCAAGGACCGGATGTATACATGTATGGCCCCTGGGCATTTCTTCCTGGGACACGTTTTCTGGGCAGAAAAGGCGCCCACGTGAAGACGTTATTGTTCACCTATCTGACGGAGAAGAGCCCAGTGACCAGGGAGAGGCTGCCCCAGCGCTGCCCCGTCTGTTCCCCGGGCTGTGGGCTGGGGCTGTGTGTCCCATGGTGACCCGGGCTGGCCTGGGGAGAGCGGGGAGAGCATTGCAGGGCTGGAGCAGGAATGCTCCTGTTTTCCCCAGTGGACACCTCCCCAGGAGGGACGTCCCCGAGGCTGAAAGCTGGGGTCCAGCCGGGGAACGGCAGAGACACAAACCCCCCGGACGTGGCTGTGCCCGGCCTGGGGAAGAAGTGCTCCCGAGGGCTATTGCCCGGCTGCTGCCGTGCTGCCGGGCCCTGACACGCAGACCGGGGCAAGGCTGCCCTGGGGCAGGTGGCACAGGGCCGGCTCCAGGGACACTTTCTCACTGCTGCTCCCAGTCCCACCGTCCACCTGGGAAAGGCCCCTGCAGCAAAGGCAGCCCCCTGCGCCTCCCTACAGGGCATCTGCCTCCCGCTGCCCGCGGAGCTGGACACAGCTCGCTCGGCCCAGCCCGGCCCTGTGGCTCTGCCAGCCCTGCCCCACCACGACCCCAGCCCCACTGTCAGCCCGAGGTGCAGTGGGTGCTGCCCCACGCTGCCTGCGCATCCTCTGCGCTCTCCCCTCTGGGGACTGGCAAGGTGCTGCCCTCTCAGCACTGAGCAGCAATCAGATCCTCGGCAAGTCCCTCACCCACTCAAGGCGGTGAGTCCCACCAGCTCCTGCCAGCTGGACACCACCGTCTGCCCAGAACAGCTCTGGCCCCAGTAAGGCTGTAACTGGGGCAGCAGCTGTTCCTGGGGCTCGGCTGGAACCCCAACTGCCACCAGAGACTCGACCATGTCTGCAGCTCGCCAGCGCCCACAAGGCCTGTAACTGAGTGTCACTGCAGTGAGGCTCTGAGCGGCCCCTTCCTACTGTGCAGGCTACGGCTTGTCCATCCACGCATCTAAAACCTCAGCTTGACAAGGCTTCTGCTTAACAGGGACAGACACCCACCGTGGGCTCGGGTGGTCCTGTGCAGCTCCTTCAGAATTCTCTGGACGACTTCTGAGGCCCACTGGGAGGGTTTTCCTGTTTCAGAGTTATACTTTGCTCTTTGAGGACCTGAATGGAAAGTCCAAAGTTAAATTTCTCACAAATACAATATTGAAAACAAGTGTGTCGTCTGTGGAGTCAGCCAAGACTGACTACTTACCCCTGCGACGCCAGGGAAGCGCCAGCGCAGGATCCGGATGAGGAGCTGGAAAAGCCTTCCCTGTACCCACATCTGCAACCAAACACCCACGAGAATTTCCATCATACACCGTCATGACCGAGCAGCAGAACATACGAGCGGATCACGCAATGGCACGGCACACACAGTGCAGGTCCACGTTCTCAGAGCCGCGAGAGACGCCTCGCTCACATCTGGGCTTTGAGCCGGCGGCTCTCAGAGGAATTCAAAAGCCGTGACGTACCCGTGCCATCTCCCTGAGCGTCCCCCCTGGAACCCAGCTGGGAAACAGGATAGTGATCGCCTCCAGCCACGTCTGTGAACAGACAGAACAGAGAAGCTCCCATGAGCTATTTCAATACACCTCTGCAGGTCTGAACGGCCGCGAAGGCACTTCCAACACGGGAGTGCTCCGTGGCACTCATCCCCCCCCTCCATCAGGAGCGCTGTGCAGACAGGTACTGGGTGCCTGGAGCAGGAGGATCTAAAACAAGACATGCACGGAGGTGTTGGGAGAAAGGACTCCCTGGAGCTCGCACCAGCTCTAAACTCAACCCCAACAAGCCCACCGCTGGCCTTGCAGCAGGCACTGGAAGCAGCGCAGGGCCGGAGAGGCTGGCACAGACACCTTCGCAAGGCAGAGTGCTCACATCTCTGAGCCCAAGCCAGTCCCTCTCTGCCCCTCTTCTGCTCGGCTGAGCGTGGGCCAAGAGAGCGTTAACTGAAATTTCACAAGAACGGAATATTAAAACCTAAGTGCTCACTCATTCAGGGGACATACCTGTGCGATCGCCTCCAGGCCCCGAGACAAGATCCGGCCGAGCCGTCGGGTGGCCGTTGGCTTCGGGCACAGCTGTAATCAAGCACATTCCCGTGAGAGGTTGTGAGCTCCTTTGCCACTGACCTGCAGTGACTGGAGGGGGTCAGGTGATGCCATGGGACCCAGACGTGGGTGGACATTTCCAGAGGTGCAGAGGGGCCGGGGTGACCTGTTAGCTGCACCTGGAGCCTTTCAAAATACTGTTTCCAGGCCCTGTGCAACAGCCCTCAAGGACCGGATGTATACATGTATGGCCCCTGGGCATTTCTTCCTGGGACACGTTTTCTGGGCAGAAAAGGCGCCCACGTGAAGACGTTATTGTTCACCTATCTGACGGAGAAGAGCCCAGTGACCAGGGAGAGGCTGCCCCAGCGCTGCCCCGTCTGTTCCCCGGGCTGTGGGCTGGGGCTGTGTGTCCCGTGGTGACCCGGGCTGGCCCGGGGAGAGCGGGGAGAGCGTTGCAGGGCTGGAGCAGGAATGCTCCTGTTTTCCCCAGTGGACACCTCCCCAGGAGGGACGTCCCCGAGGCTGAAAGCTGGGGTCCAGCCGGGGAACGGCAGAGACACAAACCCCCCGGACGTGGCTGTGCCCGGCCTGGGGAAGAAGTGCTCCCGAGGGCTATTGCCCGGCTGCTGCCGTGCTGCCGGGCCCTGACACGCAGACCGGGGCAAGGCTGCCCTGGGGCAGGCGGCACAGGGCCGGCTCCAGGGACACTTTCTCACTGCTGCTCCCAGTCCCACCGTCCACCCGGGAAAGGCCCCTGCAGCAAAGGCAGCCCCCTGCGCCTCCGTACAGGGCATCTGCCTCCCGCTGCCCGCGGAGCTGGACACAGCTCGCTCGGCCCAGCCCGGCCCTGCGGCTCTGCCGGCCCTGCCCCACCATGACCCCAGCCCTGCTGTCAGCCCGAGGTGCAGTGGGTGCTGCCCCACACTGCCAGGGCTGGGCGTTGGCCCTCATCTGCCCACCTACCTAATCCCCGCGCTTGCCATGGAGCAGCCCCGGCACCCTGGGCTCGCAGGGCCACTAGCAGCAGGACGAGGATCAGTGTGGGAGCCATGGTCCCCTTCACCTGCATGTGCACAGTGTTGCTGCTACTGCAGCTGCTGGCACATCTGATGTGTTGCCTGGCAACAGCACTACACACCCCGGCGTGGCACCGCAGGCCTCTGTGACCTCACAGTGCGGCCTCTCCCCTTCAGCCACGGCCCGGGGGAGGCGCTGCCCCGGGGCAGGTGGCACAGGGCCGGCTCCAGGGACACTTTCTCACTGCTGCTCCCAGTACCACCGTCCACCCGGAAAAGGCCCCCGCAGCGGAGGCAGCCCCCTGCGCCTCCGTTCAGGGCATCTGCCTCCTGCTGCCCACGGAGCTGGACACAGCTCGCTCGGCCCAGCCCGGCCCTGCGGTTCTGCCGGCCCTGCTCCACCACGACCCCAGCCCCGCTGTCAGCCCAAGGTGCAGCGGGTGCTGCCCCACGCTGCCTGCGCATCCTCTGCGCTCTCCCCTCTGGGGACTGGCAATGTGCTGCCCTCTCAGCACTGAGCAGCCATCAGCTCCTCACCCACTCAAGGCGGTGAGTCCCACCAGCTCCTGCCAGCTGGACACCACCGTCTGCCCAGAACAGCTCTGGCCCCAGTAAGGCTGTAACTGGGGCAGCAGCTGTTCCTGGGGCTCGGCTGGAACCCCAACTGCCACCAGAGACTCGACCATGTCTGCAGCTCGCCAGCGCCCACAAGGCCTGTAACTGAGTGTCACTGCAGTGAGGCTCTGAGCGGCCCCTTCCTACTGTGCAGGCTACGGCTTGTCCATCCACGCATCTAAAACCTCAGCTTGACAAGGCTTCTGCTTAACAGGGACAGACACCCACCGTGGGCTCGGGTGGTCCTGTCCAGCTCCTTCAGAATTCTCTGCATGACTTCTGAGGTCCACTGGGAGGGTTTTCCTGTTTGAGAGATGTACTTTGCTCTTTGAGGACCTGAATGGAAAGTCCAAAGTTAAATTTCTCACAAATACAATATTGAAAACAAGTGTGTCGTCTGTGGAGTCAGCCAAGAAAACTCGCCCCTGCGACGCCAGGGAAGTGCCAGCGCAGGATCCGGATGAGGAGCTGGAAAAGCCTTCCCTGTACCCACATCTGCAACCAAACACCCACGAGAATTTCCATCATACACCGTCATGACCGAGCAGCAGAACATACGAGCGGATCACGCAATGGCACGGCACACACAGTGCAGGTCCACGTTCTCAGAGCCGCGAGAGACGCCTCGCTCACATCTGGGCTTTGAGCCGGCGGCTCTCAGAGGAATTCAAAAGCCGTGACGTACCCGTGCCATCTCCCTGAGCGTCCCCCCTGGAACCCAGCTGGGAAACAGGATAGTGATCGCCTCCAGCCACGTCTGTGAACAGACAGAACAGAGAAGCTCCCATGAGCTATTTCAATACACCTCTGCAGGTCTGAACGGCCGTGAAGGCACTTCCAACACGGGAGTGCTCCGTGGCACTCATCCCCCCCCTCCATCAGGAGCGCTGTGCAGACAGGTACTGGGTGCCTGGAGCAGGAGGATCTAAAACAAGACATGCACGGAGGTGTTGGGAGAAAGGACTCCCTGGAGCTCGCACCAGCTCTAAACTCAACCCCAACAAGCCCACCGCTGGCCTTGCAGCAGGCACTGGAAGCAGCGCAGGGCCGGAGAGGCTGGCACAGACACCTTCGCAAGGCAGAGTGCTCACATCTCCGAGCCCAAGCCAGTCCCTCTCTGCCCCTCTTCTGCTCGGCTGAGCGTGGGCCAAGAGAGCGTTAACTGAAATTTCACAAGAACGGAATATTAAAACCTAAGTGCTCACTCATTCAGGGGACATACCTGTGCGATCGCCTCCAGGCCCCGAGACAAGATCCGGCCGAGCCGTCGGGTGGCCGTTGGCTTCGGGCACAGCTGTAATCAAGCACATTCCCGTGAGAGGTTGTGAGCTCCTTTGCCACTGACCTGCAGTGACTGGAGGGGGTCAGGTGATGCCATGGGACCCAGACGTGGGTGGACATTTCCAGAGGTGCAGAGGGGCCGGGGTGACCTGTTAGCTGCACCTGGAGCCTTTCAAAATACTGTTTCCAGGCCCTGTGCAACAGCCCTCAAGGACCGGATGTATACATGTATGGCCCCTGGGCATTTCTTCCTGGGACACGTTTTCTGGGCAGAAAAGGCGCCCACGTGAAGACGTTATTGTTCACCTATCTGACGGAGAAGAGCCCAGTGACCAGGGAGAGGCTGCCCCAGCGCTGCCCCGTCTGTTCCCCGGGCTGTGGGCTGGGGCTGTGTGTCCCGTGGTGACCCGGGCTGGCCCGGGGAGAGCGGGGAGAGCGTTGCAGGGCTGGAGCAGGAATGCTCCTGTTTTCCCCAGTGGACACCTCCCCAGGAGGGACGTCCCCGAGGCTGAAAGCTGGGGTCCAGCCGGGGAACGGCAGAGACACAAACCCCCCGGACGTGGCTGTGCCCGGCCTGGGGAAGAAGTGCTCCCGAGGGCTATTGCCCGGCTGCTGCCGTGCTGCCGGGCCCTGACACGCAGACCGGGGCAAGGCTGCCCTGGGGCAGGCGGCACAGGGCCGGCTCCAGGGACACTTTCTCACTGCTGCTCCCAGTCCCACCGTCCACCCGGGAAAGGCCCCTGCAGCAAAGGCAGCCCCCTGCGCCTCCGTACAGGGCATCTGCCTCCCGCTGCCCGCGGAGCTGGACACAGCTCGCTCGGCCCAGCCCGGCCCTGCGGCTCTGCCGGCCCTGCCCCACCATGACCCCAGCCCTGCTGTCAGCCCGAGGTGCAGTGGGTGCTGCCCCACACTGCCAGGGCTGGGCGTTGGCCCTCATCTGCCCACCTACCTAATCCCCGCGCTTGCCATGGAGCAGCCCCGGCACCCTGGGCTCGCAGGGCCACTAGCAGCAGGACGAGGATCAGTGTGGGAGCCATGGTCCCCTTCACCTGCATGTGCACAGTGTTGCTGCTACTGCAGCTGCTGGCACATCTGATGTGTTGCCTGGCAACAGCACTACACACCCCGGCGTGGCACCGCAGGCCTCTGTGACCTCACAGTGCGGCCTCTCCCCTTCAGCCACGGCCCGGGGGAGGCGCTGCCCCGGGGCAGGTGGCACAGGGCCGGCTCCAGGGACACTTTCTCACTGCTGCTCCCAGTACCACCGTCCACCCGGAAAAGGCCCCCGCAGCGGAGGCAGCCCCCTGCGCCTCCGTTCAGGGCATCTGCCTCCTGCTGCCCACGGAGCTGGACACAGCTCGCTCGGCCCAGCCCGGCCCTGCGGTTCTGCCGGCCCTGCTCCACCACGACCCCAGCCCCGCTGTCAGCCCAAGGTGCAGCGGGTGCTGCCCCACGCTGCCTGCGCATCCTCTGCGCTCTCCCCTCTGGGGACTGGCAATGTGCTGCCCTCTCAGCACTGAGCAGCCATCAGCTCCTCACCCACTCAAGGCGGTGAGTCCCACCAGCTCCTGCCAGCTGGACACCACCGTCTGCCCAGAACAGCTCTGGCCCCAGTAAGGCTGTAACTGGGGCAGCAGCTGTTCCTGGGGCTCGGCTGGAACCCCAACTGCCACCAGAGACTCGACCATGTCTGCAGCTCGCCAGCGCCCACAAGGCCTGTAACTGAGTGTCACTGCAGTGAGGCTCTGAGCGGCCCCTTCCTACTGTGCAGGCTACGGCTTGTCCATCCACGCATCTAAAACCTCAGCTTGACAAGGCTTCTGCTTAACAGGGACAGACACCCACCGTGGGCTCGGGTGGTCCTGTCCAGCTCCTTCAGAATTCTCTGCATGACTTCTGAGGTCCACTGGGAGGGTTTTCCTGTTTGAGAGATGTACTTTGCTCTTTGAGGACCTGAATGGAAAGTCCAAAGTTAAATTTCTCACAAATACAATATTGAAAACAAGTGTGTCGTCTGTGGAGTCAGCCAAGAAAACTCGCCCCTGCGACGCCAGGGAAGTGCCAGCGCAGGATCCGGATGAGGAGCTGGAAAAGCCTTCCCTGTACCCACATCTGCAACCAAACACCCACGAGAATTTCCATCATACACCGTCATGACCGAGCAGCAGAACATACGAGCGGATCACGCAATGGCACGGCACACACAGTGCAGGTCCACGTTCTCAGAGCCGCGAGAGACGCCTCGCTCACATCTGGGCTTTGAGCCGGCGGCTCTCAGAGGAATTCAAAAGCCGTGACGTACCCGTGCCATCTCCCTGAGCGTCCCCCCTGGAACCCAGCTGGGAAACAGGATAGTGATCGCCTCCAGCCACGTCTGTGAACAGACAGAACAGAGAAGCTCCCATGAGCTATTTCAATACACCTCTGCAGGTCTGAACGGCCGCGAAGGCACTTCCAACACGGGAGTGCTCCGTGGCACTCATCCCCCCCCTCCATCAGGAGCGCTGTGCAGACAGGTACTGGGTGCCTGGAGCAGGAGGATCTAAAACAAGACATGCACGGAGGTGTTGGGAGAAAGGACTCCCTGGAGCTCGCACCAGCTCTAAACTCAACCCCAACAAGCTCACCGCTGGCCTTGCAGCAGGCACTGGAAGCAGCGCAGGGCCGGAGAGGCTGGCACAGACACCTTCGCAAGGCAGAGTGCTCACATCTCCGAGCCCAAGCCAGTCCCTCTCTGCCCCTCTTCTGCTCGGCTGAGCGTGGGCCAAGAGAGCGTTAACTGAAATTTCACAAGAACGGAATATTAAAACCTAAGTGCTCACTCATTCAGGGGACATACCTGTGCGATCGCCTCCAGGCCCCGAGACAAGATCCGGCCGAGCCGTCGGGTGGCCGTTGGCTTCGGGCACAGCTGTAATCAAGCACATTCCCGTGAGAGGTTGTGAGCTCCTTTGCCACTGACCTGCAGTGACTGGAGGGGGTCAGGTGATGCCATGGGACCCAGACGTGGGTGGACATTTCCAGAGGTGCAGAGGGGCCGGGGTGACCTGTTAGCTGCACCTGGAGCCTTTCAAAATACTGTTTCCAGGCCCTGTGCAACAGCCCTCAAGGACCGGATGTATACATGTATGGCCCCTGGGCATTTCTTCCTGGGACACGTTTTCTGGGCAGAAAAGGCGCCCACGTGAAGACGTTATTGTTCACCTATCTGACGGAGAAGAGCCCAGTGACCAGGGAGAGGCTGCCCCAGCGCTGCCCCGTCTGTTCCCCGGGCTGTGGGCTGGGGCTGTGTGTCCCGTGGTGACCCGGGCTGGCCCGGGGAGAGCGGGGAGAGCGTTGCAGGGCTGGAGCAGGAATGCTCCTGTTTTCCCCTGTGGACACCTCCCCAGGAGGGACGTCCCCGAGGCTGAAAGCTGGGGTCCAGCCGGGGAACGGCAGAGACACAAACCCCCCGGACGTGGCTGTGCCCGGCCTGGGGAAGAAGTGCTCCCGAGGGCTATTGCCCGGCTGCTGCCGTGCTGCCGGGCCCTGACACGCAGACCGGGGCAAGGCTGCCCTGGGGCAGGCGGCACAGGGCCGGCTCCAGGGACACTTTCTCACTGCTGCTCCCAGTCCCACCGTCCACCCGGGAAAGGCCCCTGCAGCAAAGGCAGCCCCCTGCGCCTCCGTACAGGGCATCTGCCTCCCACTGCCCGCGGAGCTGGACACAGCTCGCTCGGCCCAGCCCGGCCCTGCGGCTCTGCCGGCCCTGCCCCACCATGACCCCAGCCCTGCTGTCAGCCCGAGGTGCAGTGGGTGCTGCCCCACACTGCCAGGGCTGGGCGTTGGCCCTCATCTGCCCACCTACCTAATCCCCGCGCTTGCCATGGAGCAGCCCCGGCACCCTGGGCTCGCAGGGCCACTAGCAGCAGGACGAGGATCAGTGTGGGAGCCATGGTCCCCTTCACCTGCATGTGCACAGTGTTGCTGCTACTGCAGCTGCTGGCACATCTGATGTGTTGCCTGGCAACAGCACTACACACCCCGGCGTGGCACCGCAGGCCTCTGTGACCTCACAGTGCGGCCTCTCCCCTTCAGCCACGGCCCGGGGGAGGCGCTGCCCCGGGGCAGGTGGCACAGGGCCGGCTCCAGGGACACTTTCTCACTGCTGCTCCCAGTACCACCGTCCACCCGGAAAAGGCCCCCGCAGCGGAGGCAGCCCCCTGCGCCTCCGTTCAGGGCATCTGCCTCCTGCTGCCCACGGAGCTGGACACAGCTCGCTCGGCCCAGCCCGGCCCTGCGGTTCTGCCGGCCCTGCTCCACCACGACCCCAGCCCCGCTGTCAGCCCAAGGTGCAGCGGGTGCTGCCCCACGCTGCCTGCGCATCCTCTGCGCTCTCCCCTCTGGGGACTGGCAATGTGCTGCCCTCTCAGCACTGAGCAGCCATCAGCTCCTCACCCACTCAAGGCGGTGAGTCCCACCAGCTCCTGCCAGCTGGACACCACCGTCTGCCCAGAACAGCTCTGGCCCCAGTAAGGCTGTAACTGGGGCAGCAGCTGTTCCTGGGGCTCGGCTGGAACCCCAACTGCCACCAGAGACTCGACCATGTCTGCAGCTCGCCAGCGCCCACAAGGCCTGTAACTGAGTGTCACTGCAGTGAGGCTCTGAGCGGCCCCTTCCTACTGTGCAGGCTACGGCTTGTCCATCCACGCATCTAAAACCTCAGCTTGACAAGGCTTCTGCTTAACAGGGACAGACACCCACCGTGGGCTCGGGTGGTCCTGTCCAGCTCCTTCAGAATTCTCTGCATGACTTCTGAGGTCCACTGGGAGGGTTTTCCTGTTTGAGAGATGTACTTTGCTCTTTGAGGACCTGAATGGAAAGTCCAAAGTTAAATTTCTCACAAATACAATATTGAAAACAAGTGTGTCGTCTGTGGAGTCAGCCAAGAAAACTCGCCCCTGCGACGCCAGGGAAGTGCCAGCGCAGGATCCGGATGAGGAGCTGGAAAAGCCTTCCCTGTACCCACATCTGCAACCAAACACCCACGAGAATTTCCATCATACACCGTCATGACCGAGCAGCAGAACATACGAGCGGATCACGCAATGGCACGGCACACACAGTGCAGGTCCACGTTCTCAGAGCCGCGAGAGACGCCTCGCTCACATCTGGGCTTTGAGCCGGCGGCTCTCAGAGGAATTCAAAAGCCGTGACGTACCCGTGCCATCTCCCTGAGCGTCCCCCCTGGAACCCAGCTGGGAAACAGGATAGTGATCGCCTCCAGCCACGTCTGTGAACAGACAGAACAGAGAAGCTCCCATGAGCTATTTCAATACACCTCTGCAGGTCTGAACGGCCGCGAAGGCACTTCCAACACGGGAGTGCTCCGTGGCACTCATCCCCCCCCTCCATCAGGAGCGCTGTGCAGACAGGTACTGGGTGCCTGGAGCAGGAGGATCTAAAACAAGACATGCACGGAGGTGTTGGGAGAAAGGACTCCCTGGAGCTCGCACCAGCTCTAAACTCAACCCCAACAAGCTCACCGCTGGCCTTGCAGCAGGCACTGGAAGCAGCGCAGGGCCGGAGAGGCTGGCACAGACACCTTCGCAAGGCAGAGTGCTCACATCTCCGAGCCCAAGCCAGTCCCTCTCTGCCCCTCTTCTGCTCGGCTGAGCGTGGGCCAAGAGAGCGTTAACTGAAATTTCACAAGAACGGAATATTAAAACCTAAGTGCTCACTCATTCAGGGGACATACCTGTGCGATCGCCTCCAGGCCCCGAGACAAGATCCGGCCGAGCCGTCGGGTGGCCGTTGGCTTCGGGCACAGCTGTAATCAAGCACATTCCCGTGAGAGGTTGTGAGCTCCTTTGCCACTGACCTGCAGTGACTGGAGGGGGTCAGGTGATGCCATGGGACCCAGACGTGGGTGGACATTTCCAGAGGTGCAGAGGGGCCGGGGTGACCTGTTAGCTGCACCTGGAGCCTTTCAAAATACTGTTTCCAGGCCCTGTGCAACAGCCCTCAAGGACCGGATGTATACATGTATGGCCCCTGGGCATTTCTTCCTGGGACACGTTTTCTGGGCAGAAAAGGCGCCCACGTGAAGACGTTATTGTTCACCTATCTGACGGAGAAGAGCCCAGTGACCAGGGAGAGGCTGCCCCAGCGCTGCCCCGTCTGTTCCCCGGGCTGTGGGCTGGGGCTGTGTGTCCCATGGTGACCCGGGCTGGCCCGGGGAGAGCGGGGAGAGCGTTGCAGGGCTGGAGCAGGAATGCTCCTGTTTTCCCCAGTGGACACCTCCCCAGGAGGGACGTCCCCGAGGCTGAAAGCTGGGGTCCAGCCGGGGAACGGCAGAGACACAAACCCCCCGGACGTGGCTGTGCCCGGCCTGGGGAAGAAGTGCTCCCGAGGGCTATTGCCCGGCTGCTGCCGTGCTGCCGGGCCCTGACACGCAGACCGGGGCAAGGCTGCCCTGGGGCAGGCGGCACAGGGCCGGCTCCAGGGACACTTTCTCACTGCTGCTCCCAGTCCCACCGTCCACCCGGGAAAGGCCCCTGCAGCAAAGGAAGCCCCCTGCGCCTCCGTACAGGGCATCTGCCTCCCGCTGCCCGTGGAGCTGGACACAGCTCGCTCGGCCCAGCCCGGCCCTGCGGCTCTGCCGGCCCTGCCCCACCATGACCCCAGCCCCGCTGTCAGCCCGAGGTGCAGTGGGTGCTGCCCCACGCTGCCAGGGCTGGGCGTTGGCCCTCATCTGCCCACCTACCTAATCCCCGCGCTTGCCATGGAGCAGCCCCGGCACCCTGGGCTCGCAGGGCCACTAGCAGCAGGACGAGGATCAGTGTGGGAGCCATGGTCCCCTTCACCTGCATGTGCACAGTGTTGCTGCTACTGCAGCTGCTGGCACATCTGATGTGTTGCCTGGCAACAGCACTACACACCCCGGCGTGGCACCGCAGGCCTCTGTGACCTCACAGTGCGGCCTCTCCCCTTCAGCCACGGCCCGGGGGAGGCGCTGCCCCGGGGCAGGTGGCACAGGGCCGGCTCCAGGGACACTGTGAAGAGCATCTTTTTTTCTGAGCTGACGGCAACAGGCGGCAAGCGTGATGGAGGGCTGCTGCACTGTGGCTGTCAGCTGTGAGCTGTGCAGCTTGTTCCCCACGCTCCTGCAGCTCTCCAGCACGGGTAAGGTTTTCAGGAGCTCTTTTACAAAGGGTTGCAGTTTTTGAAAAATTGTGTTGCCAGACAATGTTGAACTTTGTGTGGAACAAGGCCTGAGTAATTGAAGTGTACAGAGGAGATATCCTAACCTTGATAAGAGACACATCCTGGCAGAACTGCTGGAACAAGGCAGAAAAGAAAGAACAGCTTGGCTGGGCAACAGAGTTGGGGAACATCCAAGGAGAAGAAATTGTCCTCAAAAGTCTCGTGACCATAAAAGGGAAAAAGGAGTAGGGGGGTGACTCCCCAAACGACCACCTGAGACCCCTGCACATGCGTAGTGAAGTGTTGCAACACCTGCATTATGGAAATGTAGTAGATAGGTGGAAAGGCGGAGGCTTCTCGAAAAACGTATGAATATTCATGGCTTGAAGGTACATAAAGGGTGACCTTTTGTTTTAGTGTGTGCATGATCCCCCACGCACCCAGCGCCGAATAATGAAATGCCTGCTTCTTAACGCTACATTGGTGTTGAGAGGTTTATTCCCGATTTTGGTGACCCAGTGGGGCTGTCCAGTGTCAAAAGCTGCAGCTGCTGGTCTGTGGGGGTGGGTGGACAGGGCTGGGGGCTGCTGCGAGAGCCCTGCCTGAGGGTCCCAACGGGCTGGGAGAACAATGTGGCACCCAAGACTCTCTTAACATGGGTGTGACCTGGGTTACCCCCCCAGCCAAGGCCGAAAACTCTCAACAGGGTGAAAGGGTGGGCACACGTGGGACTGGGTAGGTGCAGGGGCTGGACGAGGGGAAGGCAGAGGGGATCTCTGGCAGAGGCTGAGGTGGGCTGTTCCCTGTTGTTGCAGCCACCTTTCCCCACGAACGGTCCAGGCCCTCAGAAGGCTGGAGCCGTTATCACCAATGGAGGAACATATTCAGGCACGTCTCTGAGAACAACAGGTGGCATCAAGAGCAGCAGAAGTAGCTCCCCTGGTAACTGTCTCCAAAAAGGGCTGCACTTTCCCTGCTGCAAGGCCCATCCCTCCACTGAGGGCAGCCCTGGGGGAAAGAGGGGATTCTCTGACACCCCTCATGAGACAGCAGCAGGGTCTGGAGGCTGGCTTTGGGCTGGACCAACCTGACACCCAAGGGGGACTGCCTGGGCACCCAGAAAAGGCTTTCTATGTGGGATGTAAAAGTCCTGGCTGCAGACAGAGGGATCCCTCTGATGGCTGGCTCTCCCCTTTCCGAACCAGAGAGCGTGTCCTTCCCTGGCACAGTCCTGCCCCAGGACACCTCACCCCGAGGCGGGACACCTGCACGGGACACCCAAGGTCTTGGCTGCACTTGATTCAGGCCCAGGCTGAGCAGCTGCCCCTGGGACCTGCTCAGGGGCTTGGGCACAAGGGGCCTCTCCCAGCTCAGAGACACCTTTAGGCTCCATTGCAAGCAGATCCCATCCCAGGTGGCCGGAGCTCAGCCTGCGGGACTTCTCTGCTTCCTCCCTGTCCATAAGATCTCCCACTTCTCTTTCTTCCTCCCCGCATTAGATGCTAGTTCCACATCAGAGGGGAAAGGGGTGACTGTTTCCCAGGCCACAGTGGTGCCAGCAGTGGTGCCAGCTGTTCCCGGAAAGGCCTGAGTGCTGCTGGGCGCTGCTCAGGGGCTCCCCAGTGCTGCCAGGGAGGGGATGCAGCCACCACCTCCCCCAACATCCCCCACCTCTCCCACTCCACGGGGCTGTGGCGACACACTCACGGGAGGATCCCCAATGCCAGACTGGCTGTTGCCCCCGTTGACAGGGCGACTGGGCGTCCCGGCTGGCCCCAACACTGCCATGGCAACGGCGGGGACACAATGGGGGGCAGCTCCGGGACACGGGGGCAGAGGGGACAGGGATGCTCAGTGCCCAAAGCACCCAGTGAGCACAGCAAGCAGGCCCTGAAACCGCCTCCAGCACACCCGCCCGGCTCCAGCACAGCCACGGCCCCGGGTGCGTTACCCCGGCACAGGGCAGCGGCTACAGACAGTCCCTTGCTGACCCCGTTCTGCTCTCTGACCCAGTCCTGGGCCTCACCGTGCCTGGAGATGGAAAATTCCTCAGACAGACAGACCCCCCCCTCACACAGAGCTCCCTGCCCAGGTACACGGGTGCAGCTGAGACAGGGAAGTGGAGGAAGGACCAAGTCTCTTCCAGGCTTCTTCCCAATGTCCGGGCTTATCGGTTCCAAGAAGGCTTGCAAGCCAGCCACAAAATGAAGCACCAGCCATTGCCCCCAGGGGAGACCCCCGCTTTCAAAAAGAGAGCCCAGAAGTTGAAATTCACACCACCATGGATGCTCAGGACTGTGGAGTCAGAGGAGGTATAGGGTTTATATCGCTGCCCCCTCTCCATTCCGGGGGTTGGACATACCCACCTCTGCTCCCTCAGGGACCAACAAGCCCCTCTTCCCTTGCCAACACTCTCTCTGCTCCATGAGCTCCCCTCTGCTTTCCTGCACAATATCCAACTGTCACCAGTAAGCTTAGCTTGGAGCCGTCATTCCCAACTCACATTTGGCTCTCAGCTGGCTGCCTGCATTTCTGACTCCAAAAGAACACATGTGGAGCAGCCCAGGGCATGGAGAGGGGATCACACTGGCACACAGTCCAGCACAGAAGCAAGCCAGCCCCCTCAGCACTTCAGACAAGCCACCCTCCTCCATCCTAGCAGGGTCTGACCGAAGCAGGCTGCTGGCCCTGCTCTCTTCAGGGGCACAGGGAACTGTTGGTTCACGCAGGGAGCCACTCCACAGGGCTGAAAATCCTTCCCCCACGCCCTGGGAAATGCTGCTGACAGCTCTCATCCTCCTGCAGAAACACACGAACGTACAGCCAAGGGCAGCAGCAGGCGTGTGGCATTATTAACCTCTCTCTTGCTGCAGTGCCAGAAGGACACAGGGCACCATCAGCCTGCATCCCCCCGCAGCCCTGCTGCAGGCTCCGAGACAAAGCCCCAGCACAGGCACTGCCCAGCTCTGGACACCAGGACCAGAGCCCCTGGCGGGTGACACAGGCACATCAGAAACATCTTTCCTGGCATCAGTGCTGCACTCACCAGATCGAACCCACAGAGTAACTGGGCACAGCTGGTGTCTTGCAGAGGACACGGAGCTGCAGCAAAGGCAAAGACAAGGGCTGCAGTGAGGCCCCAGGGAGAGGAGGGCAGTGCTGGCACAGACAGCTTACACCATCCGTGGGAGCATTCCCTTCCTCTGTTTTAACCCATGAAGGAAGAACTCCAGCGCTCAGCGAAGGGACTGACTGCGACACTCAAACCGTTTTAGATGCTATCAAAACATTTCCTCCCAAATAACTGCAGTGAGATCACTTACCCAGCTGCATCATCATGAAGTCCCAAGCATGAATTCCCAAATGGGCAGCCCATAATCCTCTCTAATCCAAGCAGGGTTTGTACTTGTTTTCTTCTGAGAAAGAAGGGAAATAAAGTTGGCTCCTTTCAGCCATGTTTCCCCTGCCTTCCTCTGAGCAGTGCAATCCCACATTGCAGGGGAGAACATTGATTTTTTTGGTAGCACACACCTCAACACACAGCCCTGGGTTTGCTTTCTCCCTTTTTATTCCCACGTTTGGAATCAATTTTTTTCCTCACTTTCTGTTTATTTTACATCCCACTTCCAAACCCTGAGCTGGTTCTCTACTCCTTTTCTAAATCAAGACAGTATCTCAAATGTCTACATTTTGCACACCCCAACATTAGCGGTGCAACCATGATATCCAAGAAGAGTAAATTGGTTTTTCCCCACTGCTTTTTGAAACAAAGCAAAGTCCTTGGCCCCAACAAGTGTAATGCCTCCTAGGTTTTCTTTTTCTGTAATACTATGAAACCATTTAATCCAGCCAGCTGTCTTTGTGTAAATGCAGAAGAAAATTTACAAGCCTCAAGAAGTTAATCACAGCTCAAAGGGAATCTCTGACCTGGAGGTTAGCAAGGCAGTAACTGTGAGGCTGTGACTGCCAGGAGACAATGCCACAGGAAGATGGGTCCATTCTGGATGGAGGTTCAGGCCTGACTCAGCAGGGTACTGCCCTTAGGCATCTCAGCCTAAACAAGAAAGTGAACATTTGTCAAGGGCACTGATCACCTACACAGTTACAAGATGCTTCAGTAGTTGTTCCTGGGGCTCACTCTACCTTAATCCCAACTCTCCTGGCCTTGTGTTTCCTCTGGCAGCTAAAAACCACCGAAGTCTTCACCATATTGAGGGCAGAAACACGCTGCAGTACCAGCACACTGTAGGAGCAGGGCTTAGTGGCCTTTCACAGTCACAGAGGCAGAGCAGGGGTCAGCCTCTCCTCCTCCGCACCCAGCTCTTCTCCTCAGCTGGCAGGGTCCTGCCAGGACACTCTCCATCCCACCCAGTGCCATGGGGCACCACAGGCTGGGGAGCACCAGGCCCTCCACTCCTCCACCCAAGGAGGGCACAGAGCCTCCTTCAGAGCCCAAGCACATGGCAGCTCTCTACTACTGGGCATCTCACGCATTTAAAACCATGGCAATACCTGAGCACCCACAGCCCAGCAAGACCCTCTCATGGTCAGCTCCAAGGACCACACTAAATGCCACAAGTGGACCTTCCCTCCAACTTCTTCAGGCCAAGAAAAAAGAACTTCATGTGCTTTACCTGGTCCACCACAGCTTGGTTGGCATTTGCAGCTTCTGGCATCACTTGGCAGCTCCATTTGCAGTGGGACGGGTCTCCTTGGCTCCTGGCTTCACAGCAAATCGGTCATCCAAAGCCCCAGCAGGTCCAGTACCTCTCCTGCAGGCCACTTTCAAACACCAACACCTGGGTCTGCGATTTGAAGCAAAGGAGAGGAAGATTAGAAAAAACAAGAGCTGTAAGTGGGACACAGGGAAGGGACAAACTCAGCCCGTGACATGCATTTCAGCCTCAGCCCACAGGAGCCCCAGGCACGGTCATGGCAGCTACAAAGCACCACAGCGTGTTCAGAAGCAGTGCTGGGAAAGGAGCAGCTTGCTTTCTTTATGCCTTGTGAAGCACTGAAGGGACAAGCTGGTCTCCTCGCCACTGCCAGGCCAGCGGGTGCAGCTCCCTGCAGCACACGGGCTGTGCCAAGAGGTGCTGGGGCAGCCTGAAGGCACCAGCTCTGCTGGCCAAGGAAGTTACAAGGTGAACAGGCATCAAGAAAAAAGGCAAAGTGGAATGTGGCTTTACCTGCTCTGGGCAGTTGCCTTCACAGGCTTAATACAACCACGCAACAGCCACAACTGCTGAGTTTGAACTCAAGCAAAATCCCAAAGCAATTGCTGGATTAGTCAAATATTTGGCTGCATTTGTATCCAAAAGTCTTTTGTCAAAAAACCTGGGCATTTTGTTAAAGAACAGACACACAGAGGCCGTCCTGGGCTCGAACCTAAGCCAGGGCTTCATGATTTTTAAACAGGGCACCTAGTGCACCCCTTCAAAGAGCCTCTGCTCTCTGCCGTGGAAGTACTGTCAGACTCCACAGCTTTGACGTGATCGAGGTCTCCACGCTGACTCCCAGCACATCACATTTTGGCAGTGGGAGCAGAGGGGCATGTTTTCATTTTCCACATAGAAATCGTCCAAGCTGAACTGTTAAACCAGCTCCTTGGGTTCTCCCTTTGAACCTCTTCCCACCCTTCACACATCCCAAGAACTACCATGAATCAAAGAGCCAGAAACAAAACCAGCCCCAAACATCTCCTGCAGATTCTCCTTGAGAGAAATCTTCCCACTCATGAAAAAACAGCTTTGTAATAAGCATATGGCCCCAAAAGCAGAGGGGAAAACCCTTCAAAACACAAAGCAGGAGCGGAGCCACTCGTGAAATCAGACCGGGTGATCAGAAACGCTGATCGGTCTGTGCAGGGAGCATCAAAGGCCTGAAAGAATGAATCTGCCGAGCCACTGGTATAATTTAAAACAGCTGGGGTTTTAGAAGACAAGACAGTAGCCACATTAAAAAAACAAAAATGAGGATAAAAAAATTAAAAGGTAGGCACCCCAATGGGCCCAGAAACAGCCAGGTTTGCATCTCAGTGACCATCAGCACAAACATCTCTGAGTCTCAAGGCTCAGCGTTGCAGGACAGACCCGCCCAACCCGGAGCTGTCAGCCTCACGGCAGAGCTTCTGTTTCCCATTACCAGGTCTGTTACAGGAGCAGCTCAAGAGGGTGCAGGTTTTATTTGAGCAGCCTCTCTCTGCCAAGGATGAAAACAGGGACCTGAGTACCCCAGTTATGACTTCTTCTCACACTGAAAAGTCTTCCTAGTGCACCCTGGCACCTGATCTCATTAAAAGGGAAGAGGGGGAGCAGATGGAAACCAAAAGCAGCTGCCAGCTGCCAACCACTGACCCCGTCCGACTCCATTGCTCACCCCACTGTGGCAGAGGCACAACTGGCTGCTCCTGGAAGGACAACAACAAGGCCAGCAGGAGACAAGGAGGATTTCAGGTGGGCAATAAACAGCAGGAGCAGATGAAGTCTTGGTAAATAAGAGATCCTTTGTCAGGAAGAAATTCATCTGCAATCAGGAAAGACAACACATGAGGACTGTGCCACGCCCGGGACCATCCTGTCCCTGCAAACAGGGAGGAGCGGTGTGCTGGCTGGAGCAGCCACCATGTCTCAAGCCTCCCCAGCACGTCTCTCCCTCCAGGCACCAGCAAACCCAGCAGCAAAGTCCCGGTACATGAGCTGGGATCCCCGGCAGGGCCTGCAGGAATCACACTCCTATCCCACAGCCTCTAGTTCAGGTATTCAAGCACTCCAGAAAGCCTCAGCAGACCCAGGTGATGTCCTGTAAGCAAGAGCATAAGAGAAGGTACATATATCCACCACCCTTCCCTCCAAGGTGTTTACTTCATTCCTATCCCCAGAGCATCCCCCGTGGGCTCCACCACAGAGACAGCCCTGACACTTTCCCTTACAAAACCGCACGGGGACTCCCAGGGCAACCAGGCCAGAGAAGAAACCTTCCTCATTTCCTGAACCAACCCAAAACTACTTTTTCCTCTTTCCTATAGATAGAAAAAATAAAATCCCCCCCATGACAGAGGCAGCACCTAAGATGGACCAAGGGTGACATTAAAGGTCACAGATTTGCAGTCATCTAATTACAGCTCTGCCAGGGACCAGGCAAGGTGTTTGATCTCACAGGGACTCAACTTTCCTACCTGCCAGGCCAGTCCAGCAATACAGATTTGGGAAAAGGCAAAGTCTCAAGGGCAAGCAAACAGCTCACATTCAACACGGTGAATGCTACGGAGAGGCTTAACTATCCTCTCCGTATTCAGCCTCTCTGAGCAGTCTAGTGTTTTTCACAACATAGAGAATAAAATTTCTTAGTAGAAAATGGTATCTTTTACCAGACTAACTGGATGGGAACAGAAAGTTTTACTGACAAACCCTACCTTCTCCATACCCTTACAGCACGTTGGCTAGATCAGCATTCCTGAAAATATGTGCCTGCAGCAGTCCTGAAAGGCGGGGAAAAAAGCATCTCCGCTTGGTGGATAGAACTGGGATGCAGATGATATTGCACAGGAGAATTAAGGTATAAGGCTATTATGCATCAGTTTTTCTCCATCAGCTGCCTACAAGCAGGGTCCTGTCCCACAGAAGACACGAGGTGTCACACTCCCCATTTGCTGTGGGCTTCGATGCCTGGCACATCTGCAGCCAGGTTACAGCTGCCTGCCTCCGGCCTTGGCCACCCACCTAAAAACCTTGAAGAGGGGAATGGAAGGGCACCGAGCATCCAGCTGGTGCCTTCAGCCCTCAGCATCCTCCATCTCTAAAGAAAAACAGAGCAGGGCAAGTAAAATCATGCCCAGGCACCAAGACCTTCTAGAGGCATCCATCAGCTGACCTTCTGACTGAGAAACAAACATCTAGGGTTTCTCTTTAGCACAGCCTCAAGGCACAGACCTTCTTTTAACCCTCCCTGGCTGCTGTTCCCACCTTTTTAATCAGGAACTGGATGCTGATTTCTCCCAGACAGGTTCACAACACCTCGCTGGGCTGAGCACAGAAAGATGGCTTCTGTTTAATTTTCCTATGACTAGAAGACAGAGGTTTCCAAACCTGTTTGGAAACTTTTTTTTCCCCTGTCTGGTCTCACCAGCACTGGGAACTCCTTTTACAAATGATATCTCATTAAAGATACATCTGGGATTAACCAAGCCAGCTACATCAAACCTTCCCAAGGAATAGCTGGGCTGCAGGGGAGCTGATGAACCTCCTCATGGAGCAGATCTGGGTAACTAGCCCAGCAAGGAGACTGCTCAGGAAGCCTCCTTGTGAGTAACACTTCTTCTCCATGAGCAAGAGCAGTGACAGCTTTGCACGCTGACTCTGGGAGGCTCCAGCTGCTGACAGAACACAGCTCCCTCCTCCGCTGGTTTGCAAGCCCTCCCTCCCCAGGCAGAGGCAGCAGATGAGGTAGCCAACCTCCCTTCAGACAGGACATCTGAGTCTATAATGGCAGCTTCCATCCCTGGGCTTAGCTTCCTTCCTCTCCACAGCTCAGAGAGCTTTTCTGCCTCGTTGGACTCACTGGTCCCTCCCTGCCCTGAACTCGAGAGAGGGCCCTGGGGAGGTTGGACTGGCCCCTCCACGCTTTCAAGCTTGCTGGGCTGTATCTCTGTGCAATCCACAGTCCCTGCACATAAGGGCAGCCCTTTTTTTAGTCTCTCTGGCAAAGTGAGCTGAAAAGCAGCTGGGGAGAAGCATTCACTTGGGAGAGCAGGATTTCTCCTTCCCAGCGAGCGGCATTTGTAGGGCAGCAGACAAACTGGCTGACATTTGCCGAGAGCTCTGAAGGCACACAACCCTCCAGAAATGCCCATCGTTAGTCCTGCTGTTCTTGTCTGTCTCCCACAAAAGCTACGACACAAAAGCACAACCCTTGCACACATCCTGTCTCCCTACGCTTCTCCTCCTTGACTTAACTGTCCCCTTGAGCCCACAGAAAACTTTCAAGGCCTAGAAACACCTGGTATGAAATGAAAACAAAGGTCAGATATCAAGTGCAACCTCTCCTGGGGATGTACGCCCAACAAGAAACCCTCTCTCATCATGGTCATAATGCAGGTAAGCCTGAAACAGCTGCTCTTGAGGAAAGAAGCAGTACAAGGAGCTCCTCCCCAGCACATCGCTCCCAGAGCCCTGCTTGATCCCCGGGCAGGGCAGGGGCTGCTGCCAGCATGGGCTCCCTGCCTTCCCAAATTCCCCCCTCGACATTCCCACTTGCCCCAGGTCTATGTACAGGTTCATCTGGACACTTCACAGCAACAGCAGCTGTCTTTCCAGTCAAATAAATTCATCTAGAAGAGAAAAGGCAGCCAGCATCTGCTCCCTGGCAGAGCTTGCAGCAGACAGCAATATTGCTACATTTCTCCATGTTTTTTAATGCTTTTTTCTCTTCCTTTCACTCCTCATAAAGCAGACTGCATGGGTCATCAGCAGGACCAGGCACAGAAACATGGAAAAATTTAGGAGGAAGAGACTTTGGATGTCTCTGGTCCAACCCCTCTGCACAAAATGGACAATTTCAAAGTTCAAACAGATTGTGCAGGGATGCGTCCAGCAGTGTGAAATATCTCCCAGGATGGAGATTCCCCACCTCTCTGGATTACAATAAGCCTTTACCTGCCTTTAAAGTTACCAGATGTTTGTCCTCAGCTACAGCACAGGCTCCAAGAGATACTGTGTGTTGTGACCCTGCAGCCTTTGTTCTGGAAGTGAACCTCAGCACGTGCCTTCAAAGTCCTTGGCTCCTGGAAAAGAAGAGAAAGTCTCCTGGTTTGAGTGGATTTTTGTTTTTAAGCAGCCATCTGCTGAGACCAAAATGCCAGTTGCTTCATACCAAAGATAAAAGCCAAAGCCAGGGTACAGCAGAAAGGCAGGGAGGTCATCGACCTTGTGCATAGGAGTGCCAGATGTGCCATGGGCCAATAATCCCACGGAAATAAAAGGTACCACTTGCCTTTAAATATGGGTGATTGCAGCAAATTGGTGCAGACTTGTGTCTGCTCCAAGTACTTTAAAGTGCTAACGTCTGCCCTGGGGCCTTTTCAGTAAGAAGCCCTTGGAGACACAGGCTGCCAGCCTTGTGCCAGCCAGAAGAGGAGAGGGCGGCATGTCAGTGATTCTGGCTGAACTGGCTCTCGTCACAAAGTCGGGAGGAAGAATTTGATTTTTTTGGTATGTTGAGCTACATCTCTTTGTGCTTCTCTTTCCCGGAAAAACTAAAGGTGATGGTTGGAGCAGTGACACAGACCGGGCATGTCCCAGTCTCAGTCAGGGTCACCTACGTTATAGGAATGGTAAGGTCTGGTCCCCCAACGCCACCCGGAGCTCCCTGCAGTGGTAGGAGGGGGTTAACTGGGAAGCACCGATGCCTGTTCCACTTGCTGGTCTGTCAGCTGAGTACAGACAGAGCAAGTCAGGGATGGACATCCAGACAGACAGTTGCTTGTACAAACCAAAGTGTTTCAGCCAGAAAATACTGAAGAGAGGCCAGAGTCCCAAACAACCTGATAGTAGAGCATGTGCTAAATGGGCTGATGGAAAGGAAAGGAGGAAAAGGGTTCCTGAAGCCCCCAAGCCCCACGGGGCAGGAAAAGTCAGAAAGCAGGCAGCATTCCTGAGAGTCAGGCCAGCTGTAAGTGAGCCCAGCTCATGGGCTCAGAAAAGCAGAGCTGTAACTCGTACTGAGCGCCAAGATCTGCTCAGCTCAGATATGTCAAACACTCGATAAAACAGCAGCTCTGGTTTGGGTTTTTTTTCCACTGGATGCATAATCTTTTCTATCAGGATGCAATCAGGAACCCAACTCCAATTTGGCTTTGCGACAGCCTTTCCTCTGATCAGGAACCTGGAGATCTCAGCTCAGCCACTCACAAGTTTCCTGCTCGCAGGGAGACTGCTTATAACAGCGCAGCAGATTAAACACAACAAGCAGTCACTGCAAAAATCAAGGCAAACCCAGAGCTGCTGCTTGCCAGCAGAGCGTTTTAATGGAGGGAGCAGAGCGAAGGACCCTCCTTTCACTGATCCCTTGAAAGTATGCAACTGCTTTCCATCACTCAGCTCCACCCAGACTGAGAAGGCTGAAGGGGTTCAGTTCTTCCTGCAGTCAGGGCCAAATAACGGGCACTTGTCACCACACATCTGCACTTGGGACTTGTCCACATCTGACTGACACAACCACTGCAACAACACAGCGCAACACCCAAAGTCTGTCCTAACACTGGATAACCACGCCTAGAGGGCACAGCTCATGGAACAGCAGGGCCAACCCTGAAACAGAGATCTGCCCAGGGCATGGGGGAGAACGGGGAGGAAGATGCAGGGCTGGAAGCACTGGGTTCCTGAAGCTAACAGCAGCACGGATGCAATCTAGACAAAAAGCTCTGCCTGCTGCATTCCCATTGAGTAATTAGCGGGAGGTTTAGCTTCTGTATTTGTAAGGTTGTCCTGTACCTTGCTAGAGGGGTATGTCTCGTGCAGATCTGCAGTAGGGGATGTCCCAATTCACTCAGCTCTGGCAAATCAAAGCTGTATCCTAAGGACAGAAAGCAGAGCTGAGCTGAGAGATGGGACCACTGTGAAAGCCACTGCCTGACGTCCAGGACAGAAGAGCAGAGGTCTCCAGTCTCCATCACAAGGGGCCACTCCCAAAGTGCCTCCTACCTTGTGGTCGGTAAAGCCGTAACTTACAGACTGGTGACAGCTTTGAGAAAGGGTCTGAAACCTCCACTACGAACAGCAGACGAGCCCCAGATGTCTTCAGCACAGGGTTGGCTGGATTATTCACAGCCAGGGAATCAGCTAAATGCAGTTTAACTCATTTGCCTGCTTAATCCAGAGCACTTTTAAATCCCCATACACTGATCCAAGTTGCCAGAGGTATTTTAACCCTTGGGACCCCAAGGTGCTAAACATTGGTTAAGAAAGCAATTTTAAATACACAAATCGAATTTCCTTCAGTGTTGACGTAACTGTGAGTGAACTCCTCATCCATCCTGGCTACCAGCTCTTGCTAGAGGAAAATTTATTCAGCTCCATCTTGCTTAAAATACTGAGCTGAATCAGCAGATCCTGTCCTGGAGGAACAGGTAACCCTGCCCTGAACCTCTGTGCATCACGCAGCCCCAATCTGCTGCTGCAGATTAAGGGCCAGAAGCAAAACAGAAACAGGACAAAGAATAAACTGACAAACTGCTGGATCTGGAGGCCTGGTAGCCCCCTCCCAAAAGACGCGTCCAGAGACACCTGGGCTACAGGATTGTTCCTTCAAGTACAAGAGGTAATACAGTAAACCCTCTTGTTTTCTCCTGGATTTGGTCACCAGAGAGCTGCCCACCAGCCCCTGGCCAGAAAAGCACACATCCTAAGTAAGGGCAACACGTAAAAGCCCAAAACAACAAAAGCAGAGATTCATTGGTGGCATTTGGCAAGTGACAAAGATACAGCAGCTTTTGATAACAATTCTTTGAAGGGAAAGCCAGAGCTGACAGGCATCCCCGCTGGAAGGCTCTTACAGAGGAGAGTGTTAAATAGCGTCAACTGGCAGGTTTAAGCATTGTCTGGGAAATGTCAAACACTGTCAAGATACCACAGAGCTCTCTGCAGCCAAGCCCCAGCGAGGGACTCCTGGGGGCTCATCTCTGAGAACACAGACTGATGGGCCACCAGCCCTGCCGACAGAAAACACCTTATTAGCAGCTGGTGCAGAGAGTACAGCGCCCTCAAAACCACCAAACCAGCCAGGTCAGCCCACCCAGACACCCAGCATCTCCCCGCAGTACCTGCAGCCACATCTGCAGCCCAGCCCTGCTGTCAGGAGTGCTCTCAGACAGGTCGGGTCAGCGCTCCCAGCCTTCCAAACCCCGGCCTTCTGGGAGCTGCACTCAGCCCAGTTCAGGGAAAAAAGATGAAGACACCCCTTAACTCTATTTGGAGACTTCCAGGAATTCTCCCAACCCACAGAAAAGGAAATGGAATGAAAAACGTTCAGTTTTTCCAAAGCAAAATAAAACCCAACCACTGCAGCAGCGAGACAGCTGTCCCAGGAGTAGAGATCTTCAAAGCCCTGAAATAAATAGTCTTGCCTCTGGCTTCCAGCTGCATGGGATTGCTTTATAGCACCTTACACAAAACCCACAATAAAATACCTCTGACAAGTTATCAAAGAAACAGCATTAAACTTGTCCACGGGATTAGGCATTGGCTTCTAAACCCCCCATTCTTTGGTACCTTCAGAAAAACGCCAGCTCTGATTCAGCCCTCGGCTGGTTTCTAAAGGGTGACAAAAGCAGCTTCAGCAAGATCAGAGTCAGACCACAAAATCTGCTTCCTTTAGAGATCAGGCCCTGCTGCCTCTGAGCAGCTCAGATCCCCCAACTGCCGCTGGGCCTGCAGGAACTGAACAGCTCGAGTCTGACCAGGGGACGAGGCAAAGCCTGGGGAAGAAGGCCAGCTGTGAAACAGTCTGACAGAGAAGAGGGGAGAGAGAAAAAGTGGGGCAACAGAGCTTCCAAAGGAGATTAAAAGAATCAGGGCTTCGTGAACCCAATCCATGAACTAGAGGTTTTGTATCTGTACAGATGTTACTGTACTCGGAATGGCAGAACACTAAAATCCACTGCCCAGGGGGAACAGAGAAGCTTTGGAGATGAGCACAGAGCACAGCGCTGCCAACTCTTTAACAGCCAGCAGAGCACACCTCCTCCCGGGGGGGGCAGCTCTAACTGCCACACTGCTGCCCAGGGAGGACAGGGGAGGAGAGTCAGGACAGCTGCAAAAAGTCCATGAGACTTCTCAAAGGGGAAAAAAAGGAAAGAGAAGATAACCAAGATCTTTTTACCAGGCTGTCTGTGACAAGAGACATCAAAACATGTGAGTGAGTGATGGACAGCTGGGGAGAACAGTCAGGATTCGACAAAACAGTTCAGACAGCATGAAATCAGAATGAAAATGAACATTCGTCAAAAAAATCTCTTAGTATTCTGCTTTGCCCGAGAGGTACCTCTGTGTCACAAGGTAAAGATCCCATTCCGCTGCCCAGATGCAGATTTATTCCAACAGAGAATTATTCCACTAACCGAGGGCTTTTCTACACAATAACCTCTGCAGCCTGGGGCAATGCAGCCGTGCATTCGAGTACATGCACACCCAGTGTGTGCAGGCTGGCAGCTCAAACCTTTGCATACTTCTCTCTTCATTGCAGCTGAAACATTTTGACTCCCCAACCCTACACTCTGGTTCTGCAACAATTCCCCACACGGTCAAACTACAGTTTCAGGCACATCCCATCGCCTGCCCAGGATGGAATCCCCCAAGTGCGACTGTTCCCAATTCCATTTTTCCCATAGGAAACAACGGGATAGAGAGGAATGTGTGCAGGCACTTCAGCAATGCACACAGCCGAACCACACAGGAACAGCTGGTGTGAGGTGGAAGGTGGTGAGACAGAAGCGAGACCTCTGGGGTTGTCAGCTGCCAATTCAACACCTGGGAATGACAGAAGTGGTAAAGGAAATTCTAACTGCTTTTAAAATACCAAGAAATAACTGCTACTTGCCTGAGGTTTAGAGTGGCAAATCCCTTTATAACACAAAATTAAACTTCATGATGTCCTGGTGACCCTGTGTGACCCCTCTTCAAACAGATCACCATTCTGAAACCTCTCAGCTGCTTCTCCTGTGACACTGAACACCTGACAACTCTCTCACTGCCAGTGGTCCTGCTGCCTCTCCTGATCCATCACATTTTCATCACCACCTTCAGATGCCTGCTGCTCACCATGGCCAGTGAAGGATGAAGGAAAACAGGACCATAACAACAGTAACCAGAGCAGGGTATTAAAGAACTGACAGCAGAGCTCTGAAACAGAAGGCACAGACAGCAAGGCATTACTGTGCACAAGCTTTCACAGTGCAGACGCAGTATAGACGGGGTAAGAATCTGCTCCCCAGCTCTGGAAAACCCAATCCCCTCAGCAGCAGCACTACTGACACCTGCAAGCTTCCTTCCTTAAGTTCTAAGGACAGAGGAGCATCCCCTGGATCCAGATGCAGCCCCCCTCTGAGTGCTGCCATTCTGAGGTGTTGCATTTTTCATATCGATCAGCGATAACTTATAAAGCAAGATTTCAGTTAACTGTCCCAAAACCTCAATCCCCAACAGGAATTGCCTTAAAAGGTCGATCAGAGACAAGCCGACTCCACCTGCTGCATGGCCTCCCCTGACCACCACACACAAAGCTCAAGCCCTCCCCAGCCTGTCCCAGCCAGTGCCCCAGGAAGGTGCTGTCAGACCTCTCGGCTCCCCTGACAGCCCCCCGGCCAGCTCCCCGGCACAGGGCACACGCCGGCTGCAGGCCGCCAGCCAGCCTTAGGGACAGGGAGTCACCTCAGGAAAACTCACGTTTTCCCCAAAGACCAGGTTCTGGTCCGACCCCGAGCTACCGCTGCGAGCCCACAGCACCCTGCCTCTCCGCAGCACCCGAGGGGTGCAAACCCCGACCCGGAGCAGACGCCAGCCCTGTCCCACCTGCTTCACACGGCATCCCTGCAGCCACAGGCACCTCCTGAAAGGGGGGAACCTGCAAGAGCAGTTTCTAAATGTGTTTCCACAAAGACCAGGCAGTTACAGAAAACAGATTTCACAGGGACAAAATCAGGGAAAAGGAGGAGGAGGAAGTCAGTCTGCCTGGCTACATGAAATGGGGATGAGAACGAGCAGAGACGCAGGGCACAGCAGAACTGAACAGGAGCTTGAAGGTGACAGGAAGAAAAAACAGGCAAGATGAACTACACTGGTGTTCTCGACAGGAGCCTGGTTTTGTTTAAATCTTGATGAATTCATCCTTATCAATTATTCTGATGATTAATTCTATTTCCACACCGGCATTTTGTCAACATTTAAGAAGATGCACAGGAGACCCCAGGAGAAGCCCCAACACTCACCTAGGAACGAGGTGACGATCTGCAGACTGACAGCACATCGGGCGGGACAAGCTGGCAAAGAAACACGATGGCAACCGGTTACAGGACATTTACAGCAATCCACAGCCACAGGCAGTGAAAAGCGACTGTTTTCTGCAGAGCTGGTGCAGAGCAGAGAGGTGGAGGTGAAGGAGCAGCTGACGGGGGAGGCTGAAGCAGTGCCACCCACGGCAGGAGCTCTGCCGGCTGTTTGCAGGCTCAGAGCAAGTGGTGCTGCCGGATTTCCCAACCAGAAGCACTCCCAGGATGCCAGCACACAGAAACTTGTCCTTTAATTGCTTTTCAATTACTTCTTGTACCTTCATTGTGTGAGATTTCTGCTCTGCCTGCAGCTGTCAAGAGATACTTTTCTGAAAGCGGAGCAGGTCGTTCCAGCTTGAAACAAACAGGATTTGTCTTTTGGCAAAGGTGCAAATTAGAAGCTCAGCTCAGAAACTGAACTTTGTCCAGAAAGCCAGAGGAGCAGCAGGGCTCTGCAAAGGGGCTGGGCTCCAGCACACCCCCCTGCTCACCCCCCCACATCTCTCCCAGCACCTCCGAGCTGGGAAAAACTGTCCCACAGCCAGAAGGCAAGAGCCTGCCTGGGCCAGCTCTCGCCCTCGGGCTTAATGCCGGTGTCTGATCAGCACCTCTTGGCTCTGGTGACTGGCACCCTCTGAAGCACCACTCTGAGGGGTTTCATCAGACTGAACCCACCCAGCCCAAATCACCACAGAGAGCAGAAAATATTAAATGCGTCACTTCTGTCACACTTGAAGTAAAAATAAAGGGCTAAAATTCACTTTCCCTGGGGTAACCTGACAGATAAACCCCGCAGACACAACAGGCTCTTACAGACAGCAAAACCCACCAAGTTCAAGGTAAAAGGACAAGCACAGTCACACATCAGAACGTCTGAACAGCCCCAACTGTGACAACAAATCCACAATTCAGAACCATGAAACAGTTTGGGTTTTTAGACCAAAGCTTTCCCTTCCCCGGCGATCCCACCACCCCCTCCAGGGAAATCGGCCCCAGCCCCTGCACTCACCCACTGCTAGGCCGGGGACACCACCACTAGTGCTGGGGCTGGGGCTGGGGCTGGTGCTGGTGCCACCTTTGCAGGAGAAAAATTCCTTCAGCCATCCAGAACAAAGCGAGTGTTTAAAGGGAGGAATTCCCACTTGCTGGGTGAACCAAATCTCTGCAGGGAACATCCCTCAGTGCAGACCCCAGAGAGCTGGAGGGCCTCCTGCCTAGGCCGCCTCACTGCAGACCATAGAGCCCTGGCAGACTGTCGGCAGGAAGTAGGCCCTGTGGGGGCCAGGGGGTGTTATTTGGGTCCTAGAGGGAGTGTAATGGAGTCGGGGGGGGGGGGGGGGGGGTGTCCTGGAGGGGTTTGGGAGGGTTATTGGTGTCTTTGGGGGGGTTCTTGAGGGAGATATTGGTGTCCGAGGTGGGGGGATTGGGGACATCCTGGAGGGGGTTCTGGGGGAGGTATTGGAGTCCTGGGGGTGTCTTGATATGGGGGGATTTGTGGTGTTTTGGCAGGGTACGTGTGGTTTTGGGGTAGTATGTGTGATATGTGGTAATATGGGTGTTTTTTGGGATGATTTGGGGGATTATGGGGGGTTTTGGGGTGATATGTGGGATATGGGAGTATATGGGGACTTTTGAGGGTGATTTGGGGGATATGGGATGTTTTGAGTTGATTTGAGGGGATATGGGGTGTTGGGGGGATATGAGGGGTGATTTGGGGAGATATGGGGTTTTGGGGTGATATGGGGTATATAAGGGGTATTTTGGAAGGATATGGGGGGGTTGGAGTGACTTGGGGATATAGAGGAGGTTTGGGGGGTATAGTGGGTTTGGGGGCGATATGAGGGCGATATGGCGGGGATATGGGGGATATGGAGGGTTTTGGGGGTGATTTGGTGGGTTAAGGGGGTTTTGGGGTAATATGGGGACATGGGGCTATGTGGGGAACTTTTGGGGTGATTTGGGGTAATATGGGATTGGTAGGGGGCATATGAGGGGGGTTTGGGGTGATTTGGGGCATATAGAGGGGGTTTTGGGGTAATATGGGGGATATGGGGAAATTTTGGGGTGATTTGGGGGGATATGGTGGGTTTTGGGGATATTTTGGGGGATATGAGGGATTTTGGGGTGATTTGGGGGGATATGGGGCGTTTGGGGGTGATTTGGTGGGATATGGCAGGGTTTGGGGGTATAGGGAGGGGTGATTTGGGGAGATATGGGGGTTTGGGGGGATATGCAGGATATAAGGGGTATTTTGGAAGGATATGGGGGTTTTGGAGTGATATGGGGAGTTTTTGAGGTGATTTGGAGGGATTTGGGGAGATATGGAGGGTTTGGGGGAGATTTGGGAGGATATGGGGGTTTGGGGGAAATGGGGAGGTTTAGGGGGTGATTTAGGTGATATGGGGGGTTTTGGGGTGATTTGCTGGGATATGGGTGGTTTTGGGGTAGTATGGGGGATATGGGGGTGTTTTGGGGTTATTTGGTGGCATATGGGGGGGTGGGGTGGATATGGGGGTGTGATTTGGGGGGATATGGGGGTGTTTTGGGGTGATTTGGTGGCATATGGGGGAGGTTGGGGGGATATGGGGAGGATTTGGGGCTGCTTTAGGGGATATGGGGTGGTTATAGGGTGATTTAGGGGTTTTGGGGTGATATGGGGGATATGGGTGTGTATGGGTATTTTGGGGGTGATTTGGGGGAATATGGGGGTTTGTGGTGATTTAAGGGTATATGGTGGGGTTGGGGGTATATGGGGGGTGATTTGGGGGCATATGGGGGGGTTTGGGTGTGATTTGGTGGTATATGGTAGGGCTTGGTTGGGATATGGGGTGATTGGGGGAGATATGGGGGGATATGGGGGTTTGGGGGGTTATGGGGAGGTTTTAGGATGATTTAGAAAATATGGGGGTGTTTTGGGGTGATTTGGTGGGATATGGGTGGTTTTGGAGTAATATGGGGGATATGGGGGGCTATGTGGGTGTTTTGGGGTGATTTGGGGGGATATGGAGGGGTTTGGGGGATATGGGACGTATAAGGGGGATTTTTGAAGGATATGGGGCGTTTTGGGTTGCAATGGGCAGGTTTTGAGATGATTTGTGGGATATGGGGAGATATGAAGGGTTTGGGGGGTTTGGGGAGATATGCGGGGTTTGGGGGGATATATGGGGAGGTTTTGGGGGTGATTTAGGGGATATGGGGAGGTTTGGGGTGATTTGGGGGATATGTCAGGTTTTGGGGTGATTTGTGGGATATAGAGGAGGTTTGGTGGGTAATAGTAAGTTTGGGGGTTATATGAGGGGTTTTGAGGGGATATGCGGGAGTTTTGGGGTGATTTGGGGGTTATGGGGGTTCTGGGGTGATTTGGAGATATGGGGGTACATGGGGAATTTTTTTGGGTGATTTGCAGGGATATGGGGGTTTGCAGTGATATGGAGGTATATGGTGAGGTGGGGGGTATATGGGGGGATTTGGGGGGATATGGGGGGTTTTGGGCGTGATTTGGTGGTATATGGTAGGGTTTGGTGGGGATATGGGTGTGATTGGGTAGATAAGGGGGGGATTTGGGGGGATATGGGTGGTTTTGGGGTAATATGGGGAATATGGGGGGATATGTGGGGTTTTTGGTGGTGATTTGGGAGGATATGGGGTGGTTTGGGGGGATATGGGAGATAAAAGGGGGGTTTTGGAAGGGTATGGGGGTTTTGGGGTGTAATGGGCAGGTTTTGAGATGATTTGTGGGGATATGGGGAGATATGGAGGGTTTTGGAGGGGTGGGGGTGTATGGGGGAATTTGGGCCATATGGGGAGGCTTTGGGGGTGATTTAGGGGATATGGGGAGGTTTTGGGGTGATTTGGGGGATATGCGGTGTTTTGGGGTGATTTGAGGGGACATGGGGGGTTTGGGGGGGATATGGGAGGGTGATTTGGAGGGTTTGGGGTGATATGGGGGATATGAACACTCCTCACTGGCTGAGAATTCGGTCGCAGTCTCAAGAGATGGTCTGTATTTCCTTTTCTCAGAGTGTTTACAAACCCCTGAATCTCCAGTGTCGCCGTCAGTCAAAGCCGGCGAGAGGCCCCACTGCCGGCCCTTGGAGAAAGCCAGAGCAGGGACCAAACCCAGCCCAGGTCAGCAGGGGAAGCCCAGGAGATCACAACAGACCCAGATGCCGAATTACCAACAGACCTGACAAACCCATCACTGCCCTGTCATAGAGTCACAGGATGGTTTGGGCTGGAAGGGACCTCAAAGCCCATCCAGTCCCACCCCCTGGCATGGGCAGGGCCACCTTCCACTAGCCCAGGTTGCCCAAAGCTCTGTCCAACCTGGCCTTGAACCCTTCCAGGGAGGGGACAGCCACAGCTTCTCTGGGCAACCTGTGCCAGGGCCTCACCCCCCTCACAGGGAAGAATTTCTGCCTTAGATCTAACCTAAATCTCCCCTCTTTCAGTTTAAAACTGTCATCCCTCATCCTATCCCTACACTCCTGATAACGAGTCCCTCCCCCCTTTCCTGTAGCCCCTTTCAGTCCTGGGAGGCCGCTCTAAGGTCTCCCCGGAGCCTTCTCTTCTCCAGCTGAACCCCCTCAACTCTCTCAGCCTGTCCTCACAGGGGGGTGCTCCAGCCCCCCGAGCATCTTCGTGGCCTCCTCTGGCCACGCTTGAGCTGGGGGACCCCCTCTGGGGGCCCAGAGCTGGACCCAGCACTGCAGGGGGGTCTCACCAGAGCAGAGCAGAGGGGGAGAATCCCCCCCCTCGCCCTGCTGCCCACACTGCTCTGGATGCAGCCCAGCACTCGGGTGGCTTTCTGGGCTGCGAGTGCACGTTGCTGGCTCATAGTCACTGTCCATGACAAGCTTGGTTTCTTACATGAAACGTGTCTTTAAGTCATTTAATCTTTCTGTAGTCATTTCCCCATCTACAAAGAGATGTAACAAACCTTATTGTCCTTTATAAAGTGCTTTGACCTCTATGGATGAGAAGGACTGTATGAAAAAAGTCACATTTTTATCACTATTGTTACTATTAACCTAACATCAGCAAGACGATTTGTCAAATGGTGGGTTTAATGACACATACTTATCAAAAGTAAGTAGTGACGCTGGCAGAAAAGCCCCATATACTGCTTGCTACAGTTGGTCATACTGGCAAAAACAAGGCTTGTTTAATACAGAAATGTTCCTGATAAATTCTGAAACTTCCCCACAGAGCAAAAGCTTTGTATAATCCCTTAACGAGGAGCAGAAGAGCAACACAGGATGGACATTACCCAATTTAAAAGTTGATACGATTCAGGGGTCACCCATCATGAGTGTGAAAACACGTCTGACACGTTTTCCCCGCAGGAGCTCCATGAGCACAGACGGCACCAACAACCTCTGCCACTGCTTTCAGCACGTGGAGAAAGAAACACCCACGTTCGGATAAATCCATCAGCAGCCCGGCTGTTCAGGAAAAGCCAGGCTGCCAAACTCACTGTCGAGAGAAGCAACGGGCTAAGGCAGTCAGAGGGTGAGCGTGGACGTTACAAACTGCTGCTATGAACCGCTCCGCTGTGAAATCCAGTCGATGTACAGCCTGTGACTGGGTTCATCACGCTGTGCTTGTGCCACATCGAAGAAAGGAGCTGAGAAGATGTAAAACCAAGGGAGGAGGTGTTGCTTTCACAGTTAAGCTGCTGAATTTGGGAAGATACATGGACCTTTGGTGCCCTTAATCTGTGCCATCTGAGCAAATTTTTACACTTACTGAATCAAACCGTACACACCACACGGCTTTATCCCTCGAGCTCAGTTTCTGACCGAGTCATGTCCACCACTAAGTGCAGCCCAGTTTTTCATTCCCATTTGCAGTGGGATATAGCAAATATGAATTCGGGCCACACTTGGTTGCCCTTTTCATGTCTAAAACCTCACTGAAATGCACAGCACGACTGCAAGGTTTTCTACTTTTAATAATGTGTATTTTGTTGTAAAAAAATGAATCAGAATCAGAGGTGGACAATATTTGGGAAAAAAGACGGAGTACATGATCAATGCTGTAGAAAAAATCCAGAAGAGCTGTAAAAGTCAAAAAAGACAACATCTTCCTAATTCTGGTAAGGATATTTAATTATTAATCCACATATCAACAACAAAAATAGTGAATGTTAAAGAACCTTCTGCTTTGGTAAACTTTAGTTCATACTTTGTTAAAATCCCTATTTCTCACTCCTGTAACATTTTCTTTGGGAGGTTCTCAATCTACCTCATAACATGCCCATGAAATACATCACTTATCTCCCTTACAGATGAGAAAATCAAGCAAAGTGTAATTAATTCATCCTTCTAAAGTTGCAGTCATCCCTAACACAGAGATCAAAGATTACTGTAATTCTGGGAGTGAGGGAGCCAAACAGAGAAGCGACGTTAACCCCAGTCTCCAAATCCCACGGTAAATCAGGGATAAATCTCCTTGCAGGGTGCTAAGACACTGATTTCAGGCTGCAGGCAGAAGGATGGGCCACCAAGAGAAACGAGGAGCTGCCATCCAACGATGTCACTGGCCCTGCCACTTGCACTTGTGCAGTGACAAAATGGTACTTAACTGCTGACTTAAGTCTGCAGAGAGGGGAACGGAGGTTGTATGAGGCAGAGCTGGGACTGAGAATAAGATTGGGTCACGGTGGGAAAAATCTGTTCGTTCCCAAATACTGAGCTTCTCCGACAAGCTGGGGGTTAAAAACAATCCTGCCAAACCACTGATGAGTTCATCAAATATACAGAGAGCTCGAGGCTGAAGTGTCTATTTTGCTTGACAAGCAAAGCAGATGCACTGAGAGGGAGGGAGTAAAATACATTAACTACAGACTGAGAGGGTATCAGAAAACATTCTGATTTTTCAGAAAATCTCCTTCATGATCTCAAAAGCGTATGCAAGGCAGTTGGGGGAATCTTTGGCTGGCTTCTCTTGCCAAAAACAAGCAGAGGTTGATAAAAAAAGTCAGCCCTACGGTGGGCCTGCACCATCATCACACACACAAACGTGTATTACCCCAAGGAAGCAAGTCCCCCGCCCTCAGAAACCTGCAGGGTGTGGGTTTGGCAGCCACTACATCCAAAGGCAGTGGTTAGAAACTGTAACCAAGGCATAGCCAAGACACCAATCAAATGCAATAAGATCACAGAGCAGTAAAAATTCAGCTTTGGTCTAGGCAAAACCCCACCACTATTCTGCACGGTATCACTAACGCTCAGTACAACGTTTGAAGGCTTCACCAGATGCCAGATTTCTTTATCGTCACACACGATGGACAGCACTTCCCATCTTCAAAGCACACACGCACCGATGTGAAGGGATGTTGCCTGCAGGAAACGCGACCAGGGACACCCAGCACAGTGACTGCAACACCAAAACAAGCAGTGACACGGGATGGGAACAGCTGGCCAGGGAGCAGCCCTGCAGGAACAGACCTGGGAGCTGCAGGGAATCAGAAGCTGGATGTACACCGTGTCTCATAAAATGACAGCAAAGGTCCCCGGGGTGTCTGAGCCGGAGCAGAGCCTCCAAGGCACAAGCAGCCACCCCTCAGCTCTGCCCAGCACTGAGGAGGCCGCTGGGCACTCAGCTCCATGGGAGCGAGCTCACGGGCTGAACGACCAGCCATCGAGAAATTGCCATGGACACTTAGGAGAAGTGTGGAGCCAACGGAGCTGTCCAGTCTGTGGAGGAACTGGGGTCTGCATTTCTGCAGCAGAGGACCAAAGAGACGGAACACAGCAGAAAGACAGCCAGAGAGCTGAGGAGCAGCAGCTCTGCTGAACGTCGGCCGTGAGCGAGATGGGAAACAGCAGATTTCAAGAGCAGCAGGGATGCTCCAGGTTAGAGCTCAGGGCAAACTTTCTAGTGTAAAGGCTGATGAAGCACTGGCAGAGGGTGCTTACAGGACAGGTGGAGACTTTTGAGGATTTAACAACACCTTGCAAGAAGAACACGAGCAGATCTGACCCTGCCTGAGGCCAGGAGGCCAGACAAGGTGACAGCCCACGGCCCCGTCCAAGCACACGGAGCTGTGTGTGGCAGCCCTGAGCCTCCCCACCGGGCCCGGCAGAGACACTGCAGAAGGACAGAGCTCAGATTTTGCCAGCACGCTGGAAGAATGTTCTGTCCTTCATACAGTGATCTCTTTCCTGTTTTCCCAGTGGTTTCTCAAGGACGAGGGAAGGGCCTGTTCATCACATCACGGGCCTCGTGCCTCCCTCTGCTACGCAACCCAGAGAAAGGCACGGGTGTGCAGAAACCGTTTCCCGAGATCCTGCTGCTCTGAAACGTTCCTGTGGGCCGACCTGGAGTACTGCCCCAGCATCCACACTGTTTATAAGACAGATCTTACAAAGAGATTCATTTCAGATGGATAAGACAATTACTACTGAAGAAAAGCCCAACCTGATGGTGACTGAGGCAGCGATGTTTTGGCAAAGGCCCCCACCGTGAGCTGGAGGCGTCTGGGGAAGGAATGAAGAGTATGGACAGAGTGACGCCCTGCAGCCTCTCCCCGCTGCTCCAGTGCCCGTGGGCAGTCAGCAGCAGGCGGGGGCCACCACAGTGGGGCACAGGGTGGGGCAGGGAAAGGCACCAGGAGAAGGGGGAGAAAGCAGCACCCAGAGACAGGGTCAGGGAAACAGGAATTTATTTTCTTGGACTTGAATAAAGCCCTGCTGCAGCCCTGCTAGTGCTGCCGGCGGGGCGGCCTCTTGCAGGGCTGGGGAGAGTCCTGGGGGCTGGGGGCCCTCCTCTTCGGGGGGCGCCTGGGCCTCCCGCTTGAGCGGTTCCTGCGCTGCCCAGGAGCAGAGGGACCTGCCGCCGCCGCCTCCCCTGGCTCCTCCTGCGGCTGCGGCTGCTCCTGCTCTGCCGGGACGGGCGCAGATGGGGGGCGGCCAGGACCCCCGCAGAGGGCGGCCTCCAACGTGCTGGCTTCCTCCTCCCTGTCAGATCTTTCAGGGCTGCTGGAGGAGGTCGCGTAGGTGTTGGCAGTCCCGCACTGGGAGCTGCTGCAGTCAGAGTTGGTGGGGATGGAGCTGCCCTCAGAGCTGTCGTCCTCCTCCCCCAGAGCCGGGGAGCACGGCAGGGTCCAGATCTCCTCGCTGCAGCTCTCGATGGCGTCGATGATGCCACGGACCAGAGGGACTGCATGTTCCCCGAGGACAGGCTGCAGCTCCCGGATCATGGCCTCCGCAGCCGGGCCATGGATGCACAGGGTGTGCAGGATGTTGCCCTCTGCACGCTGTACCTGCCACCACTGGGACCCATAGATCGCCTCCAGCTCCCGGCGCAGCCAGAACAGCACAGGATCGAGGAAATACTCTTGAGTTTGGAAGAATCCTGCCCAGCCCTCAGGCAGGATACCACCCACGGACTCTGGCTCTGCAGCCCCCTGCTCATCTGGGGACAGCGTCCCCTGCGGAGAGGATGGAGGGTAAGCCATGGGGCGATGGGGGTTGTTTTCGGCCGGGCGGCTGGGAGCTGTGTCTGCCTGGCTGCTGGCTTCGGGCGACCCTTGGAGGAGCGTGATGGCACACTCTCGATAACCATTTCCTCCCTGCACAGCGAACCGCACCGACTCCACCGGTCCCCTGCAGAGCGGGCACTCTGCCTTCACATCTGCCCACCGCAGGATGCAGCCCAGGCAGAACCGGTGGCAACAGGGCATCACATAAGCAGCGTCATCTCGCTCGTCGCGGCAGATGGGGCAGATCTGCTCTGACTCCATGGCCACGTTCACACGCTGCAGCAGGGTGGGGAGGGCTGAGGACGAGGAGCTGCTCCCGCTCGCAGGCGCTGGCGCCACCAAAGGGTGTCCCGTGCTGCCAAAGTGAGAGTAGCCCCGGTCACTTGCTGTCCCAGTGAGGGGAGGGAGGGGAGGAAGAAATGACCAGGCCCCTGGCGAAGGACACCCTCCCGGCTCCCCAAGCCCAATCACCCGCCCCAGGGCCGCCCCGGGGGGATGCTCCCCCACACAGCTCACCTCCGCTGCCGCGAGCGTACCCAGCGGTGCCCGGCTGCCTGACCCAGGCAGGGCCAGGGAAACACAGGGGATGGCTCCGGGACGGGCACCGAGAGCTGCCGCCGGCAGCCCCCAAAGCACCACCCAGCACCCGGAGCAGCCTCGCTCGACCCTCCAGACCTCGCAGACACGCTCGGCAGGAGTCCAGGCACGAGCCAGACTGGGCCAGGCGCAGGCAGAGCCTGCAGGGAGGGACGTGAGGTCACATTCCATCGCTCGCTGACGTCACAGCCCACCGCATGGTGACGTGACAGTGGGCCGCCTGTCTCCATGGCGCTTGCCCATGTGGGGGCCTGGCTGGCACTGGCACTTGTGCAGATGGAAAATGTAACCGTTCCCCTGTTCCTTGGACATAGAAACAAGCCACTCTTCTATGGCTTGTACCTGTTCCATTGCAAGCACAAGTTGTCTAGAGAAGACACAGCTGAAGCGCGGCAGATGAGAAGGAGCCGTCAGTAATCCACGTCAGGAAGCTCGAAAGCAGAGGCACAGTTTGCACAGAAAATGCCCTGGTTATGGCAGAAACACAGTTCTCACTGTCAGAGATTTGTGGAGAGTTGCTCATTACAGGGAACTGATGCCCAAAAAGGGTTTCTTCACGTTCCTTTCCTTGGTCATCACATACAGCTTAAGTTAAATTTAAATGGCAGCACAATGGAAAATTCTGTTTGCCTGGAATTCCTCCATTTGATAAGCTGAGAGACACGTTGGAAGTAAGACTTGAGATGGCAATAGCTGGAATAGTAAAATCTCCTGAAAAACCTGTGAGAAATCAACTCTGATGAGTCGGGGCTTCAGGGGAAGCTGTGATGGACAATGTGGAATTTCAAAGCTGTTTGTAAGAGGGTTTAGCACCAAGTATGGAAGAATACTTTTTTAAAAAAATGGTGGATTTGAACAGGATTATTGGATTGGCCCGGTTATGCCAAGCTCTGAAAAACAGTTAAAGCCTGGCTTTAACCCCCTGCTTTGTGCATTTCCAAACTCTGGCCCGTGGATCACCCCACCCACCTCCAGCTCGCAGAGGGAGAGATCCTGGTGCTCCTTTTTGTGATAACACTGGCTGCGAAACCAGTGCTGGCACCTGTGAGATCTGAAACCTTGCCACGGTACCACATTCAATAAAGAGATTAAAGTCTTTGTTTTATCAGGCAGCAACGTTTCGGTTTACCATTTCCCGCACACCTTGAATTAACCCCCTCCAGAATTTGCTCTGCTTTCCTGCATTTTCTGCGTTGGTCACGATTTGCTCCTGTCCCAGAGCAGGCAGAAACACCACGCAGAGACACAGTCCTGGTGCTGTGAGCTAACGGCATGCCAGCCGGGCCAGGAATGTTTGGATCACAGATTTACCCGAACGGCCCGAGCCTCCGCTCCCTTCCTCCTCACACGCTGCCCTCTGACCCACGCTCGCTGCTGCCACGTCTCCCACATGTGGCACTTGCCTCACCTCAGCCACCTACGGCCAATTCGGCTTTCCTGTGTGGGCCAAAACGCAGCGCGCAGAGTAATGAGGTGAAGGACAGCATGAGTGTGTGCACCTGGAGTCGTGTGCCACAGCAGCTCTGAGCTGATATGCCAGCAGATGTCACAGCCTCCCCTAACATTCTTGGTCATCCCCAGGATTTTCCTCCAACTTCTCCTTCCTTTAGCTTCCATTTCTTTGCTCTTAGAAAAACACTTTGTGCAGCACAACCAGAGCTCCTGCCTAGTTTTTCCTTTATTCAACCTATATCACTCCACAGGAGATCAATCCTGACTTCTGAG
Source organism: Strix aluco (assembly GCF_031877795.1). Taxonomy (NCBI): domain Eukaryota; kingdom Metazoa; phylum Chordata; class Aves; order Strigiformes; family Strigidae; genus Strix; species Strix aluco. Next base: position 3,619,648 of record NC_133949.1, on the reverse strand, counting down.
CTCTCCTTACCTTCGTGAAGACCCACAGTAAGAACATCGCTGTCTGAACAGGGAAAAGCGCTCCACAATGACACATCCTTTGCAATGCTGTGAAAGAGTTGGGTTCAGCCAGAGCATTTGCAAGCGCCAAAGGACACTGCAGTATAGAAAATGTCCTTCTAGGTAATAAGGAAATAATAGAAGAGTTATTTCCTTATAGGGGAGCCATGTTCCCCCATCTGGCTGTGCCTGCAGCACCCCCCAGCTTACCCCAGCAATGTGCGCACCCACAGCTCCTTCAGTGCCCGGGAGCTGCAGCAAGAGGAGAAACAGAGTCAGGCCCTGCTGCCCCCCAGCCCCTGGGCAGAGGCGGACGCCTGCACAGCCCTGCCCCGTGGGGAAGGACACAGGGGCAGGACGAAGCCCTGTGGGGCGGGACACAGCCGCTGCCCAAGCCCTGGCTCCCTCTGTCCTGCCAGAGCAGCTGCTTTGGCCCTTCCCTTCTGGGGACCAAAAGGTGACCAGGGGATGCAGGACGCAGAAATGCCCCCCATCCCGCCCTGCCGGCGTGCTGCCCGCTCCCTGCCCAGGTCTGCACGGAGGGCAGAGGCCCTTGACAGGAAACTCTCCTGTCTCACAGGCACCACGACTCACCCGAAAGCAGCAGCGCAGGAGCCCCTGGGCCAGAGGAAGATGAGGGAGCTCCTCTCCTCATGGCTGCCGACACCCTCCAACTCTTCCTCCCACGCCGCCTCCTTCCCATCGCTCAGCACCCACAGCTGGTCCAGGGCCAGGCGGAGCTGTGGGCGCAGGGTGGTGCCACCTCTGCAGAGAGCAGAGGTGGGCAGTGAGCTGGAGGTGGCCTCCTTGGGGTGCCCCCCCAGGCAGAGCCCTTCTCTCCCCCTGCCCTTGGGACAGGCATTGGTGCATCCAGCACCCAGGTCTGGGGCCTGGGGCCAGGGTGTCCCAGCCCTTGTGCCTGGGCCAGGGATGGGGCAAGGGCAGCTGGGCCGGAGGGTCTTACCGCAGCTTGGTGACCACCAGTTCCTCCTGGAGAAGGAGAAGGCGCCTCTCGCTCCTCTTGCAGCCCCGGGTCAGCTGCACTTGGTGCCGCTGCTCACCACCCTCTGGGCTTGGCTGGTCAGCCACTTTCTACCCACCTCCCCCTCTCCTCAGCCAGCCCACGCTGCTTCAGCGTCTCCATGGGACTATTCTGGCAGACGCTGCGGAAAGCCTTCCTCACGTCTGGGGGGACAATGGCCACCGCACTCCTCTCGTCTCCCCAGCCAGTCATTTCCCCACAGAAGGTTATTAGGTGGGGCCAGCAGGGTTTCTCCTGCTGACTCCATGCTGACGCCTAGTTCCAAGGACCTTCGTTCCTTCCTGTTCCCAGGACATGCTGCGACATTCCCAGCACCTCCATGAGCACAGGAGCCCCTTTTCTCATCCAATATAATAATACGTTCAGGGAACCTGGTCCTATCTGAAACTGCTATGGAAATGCTTGCGTGCTTGGCCTTTATTCAGGCGTGGTTTTTCCAAGCCTCTCCAAGAACGTGACTGTGAACACTATAGTAACTATTGAACAAGATGTGCAGGTTTGTCCTCATGAGTCTACACGAGAGGGGAGAAGCAGCTGTGGTGGGGCAATTCCACCCCTGCTTGCGGGGCCGCCTGGTGCTTGGTGTGATTCCAACCCCTCTCCTGGGCCACACACCAGCCGAGGGTGGTGTGGATTGTACATGGCAGGGGACTAAAGCCTGCAGCTCGTCGAGGCTGAACTGGAGTTCAACTGCCCGTTGGCCAGGATCCCGCAGCCCTCGTCATGATGGTGCCTGGGACACACACACACACAGAGTGACAGAGGGGGGTGTCTTGGGAGGAACCAGGCACCTGAGGGGACCCAGGTGTAAGAGTCAGTCAGAAGATCAGCATTGTCTCAACATTGTCATCAGGGGCATGGACAGTGAGGTACCCAACAACGGCCTGTTTGGAGCGCAGTTGCCGATCCCTGGAGTGGAATGTGGTGCAAAGGCTCCTGAATACAGAACTGTGTGGCACAGCCAGTGCAGTGCTGTTCTCCTGAGCACTGACCCGTGTGGTGCAGGCAGTGCAGTGCTGTTCTCCTGAGCACTGACCCGTGTGGTGCAGGCAGTGCAGTGCTGTTCTCCTGAGCACTGACCCGTGTGGTGCAGGCAGTGCAGTGCTGTTCTCCTGAGTACTGACCCGTGTGGTACAGGCAGTGCAGTGCTGTTCTTCGGTGCCTGAGCCGTGCAGTACAAAGAGTGCTGTGCTATTGTTTGGTACCTGGGCCCAGCCGGAGCTGTTAATCGCATAGCCACTGTCAAAAAAGATGGATCGCAACTGTTGCCATAACATCGATGAAGAAATCATGAACCTTAGATGAACTTTGCTTCATTATAATACCAAAACACACCTGGTTGAAGGTTACCCACCTCCAAGACTGACCACACCTCGAACATTCCCCCCTGCTCATGCGTGATGGCCTCGCTCAAGAAGGACGGAGATATGATAATTGAATTCTGAGAAGGGTGGAGACCCCTGAGGCAGAGGTGGAGCAAGGTGTGTTACTGAGCATAAAAGATGACTTCTGGACAACGAAAATGGGAAACTTCCCCACCAAGGACCACGATGATCGACGACGCAGCCTCAGCTGGACCCGGGACCATTAGGACGTCGTGAGATCAGCGGTGGTAGCTATAACCTCTCTCCCTCCTCTCTCTAAACTTAACTTTACTTTTCTCCTTTCTCTCATCCATCTCTAACTATCGCGTGCCGCTTCACAGGCAACACAATAAAGTTTCACTGTTTGATTACTGCTATCCCCTTTGGTGTTGGTCACCTTAATTTTGCACTTTCGAGATCGTAGCAAACGAACCACCACGAGTCCACCGAGTGGACTGTGACACCAGACGTCCGGGGGGTACCCTGGTGTGTGTGGGGGTCACTGGAGTGGAGGTTGGTCATGGGGGTGTTTGGGGAAGTTTTGGGGTGATTTGGGGTACATGGGCTGATTTGGGATGAGATGGGGGGCTTGGGGGCATATGGGGAGGTTTTGGGGGTGATTTAGGGTATATGGGGTTTTTTGGGGTGGTTTGAGGGAATATGGTGGTTTGAGGGGATGGGGGGTGATTTGGGGGCTATGTGGGGGTTTGGGGGGATATGGGCAGGTTTTGAGGTGATTTGGGGGTTTGGGGGAGATATTGGGGATTTAGGGGGGATTTGGGGGATTTTGGGGGATATGGGTAGGTTTTGGGGGTGATTTAGGGGATATGGGGAATTTTGGGGTGATTTGCTGGGATATGGGTGGTTTTGGGGTCATATGGGGGGATATGGGGCTGTTTTAGGTTTATTTGGGAGGTTATGGGGGTTTTGGGGGATGTGGGGGGTGATTTGGGGGGATATGGGTAGTTTTTGGGGTGATTTTCTGGGATATGTGGGGGTTTGGGAAGATATGGGGGATATAAGGGGGACTTTAGAAGGATATAGGGGTTTTGGGGTGTAACGGGCAGGTTTTGAGATGATTTGTGGGGATATGGAGAGATATGGAGTGTTTTGGGGGGGTTGGGTGGATATGGGGGGTTTGGGGGCATATGGGGAGGTTTTGGTGGTGATTTAGGGGCTATGGGGAGGTTTTGGGGTGATTTGTGGGATATAGAGGAGGTTTGGAGGGTATAGTGGGTTTGGTGGTGATATGGGGGTGTTACAGGCTATGGAGAGTTTCTGGGGTGATCTGGGGGGTTATGGAGTGCTTTGCGGTGATATGGGGGATATGGGGCTATATGGGAAAGTTTTGGAGTGATTTGGGGGATATGGGGGGTTTTGGGGTGATTTTGGGGGATATGGGAGCGGTTGAGGGAGTTATGGAGGTGATTTGGGGATATGGGGGGGTTTGGGGTGATATGGTATGATATGAGGGGTTGGGGGATATGGGGTGTGATTTGCAGGGATATGGGGGATATAAGGGTTATTTTGAAGGATATGGGGGTTTTGGGGTGCTATGGGGAGGTTTTGAGGTGATCAGGGCGGATTTGGGGAGATATGGGGGTTTGGGGGGATATGGGGAAGTTTTGGATTTGATTTAGGGGAGTTTTGGGGTGATTTGGTGGGATATGGGGGTGTTTGGGTGGATATGGGGTGGTGATTTGGGGACATATGGGGGGATTTAGGGGGGGTAGGGGGGTTTTGGGGGCATATGGTGAGGTTTTGGGGGTGATATAGGGGATATGGGGAATTTTGGGGTGATTTGTTGGGATATGGGTGGGTTTGGGGTCATATGGGGGATATGGGGTGTTTTAGGGTTATTTAGGTGTTTGGGGGGTTTTGGGGGATATGGGGGGTGGTTTGGGGGGATATGGTTTATTTTGGGGGTGGTTTGGGGGGATATGTGGGGGTTTGGGGGGATATGGGGGATATAAGAGGGACTAGAAGGATATGGGAGTTTGGGGGTGTAATGGGCAGGTTTTGAGATGATTTGTGGGGATTTGGGGAGATATGGAGTGTTTTGGGGAGGTTGGGTGGATATGGGGGGTTTGGGGCATATGGGGAGGTTTTTGGGGTGATTTAGGGATGTGGGGAGGTTTTGGGGTGATCTGGGGGATATAGAGGATGTTTGGGGGTAATATAGGGGATATGGGGAAGTTTTGGGGTGATTTGGGGGGTTATGGGGGTTTTGGGGTGATTTGAGGGGATATGGGGGTGATTTGGGGGGATATGGGGGGTGATTTGGGGGGATATGGGTGGGTTTGGGGCCATATGGGGAGGTTTTGGGGTTGATTTAGGGTATATAAGGGGTTTTTGAGGTGATTTGGGGGGGATATGAGTGGGTTTGGGGCCATATGGGGAGGTTTTGGGGGTGATTTGGGATATATGGGGGGGTTGGGGGGATATAGAGGGATATGGGAGGGGTTGGCGGGATATGGCCGGTGATTTGGGGGGATATGGGTGGTTTTGGGGGTGATTTGGTGGGATATGGGGAGGTTTGGGGGGATATTGGGTGGTGATTTGGGGGTGACATGGGGGTGTTTGGGGGTATATGGGGAATAGAAGTGGTATTTTGGAAGGATATGGGGGATTTGGGGTGATATGGGAAGGTTTTGAGGTGATTTGGGTGTATTTGGGGAGATATGGGGGATTTAGGGGGGATTTGGTGAGATATGGGGGATTTGGGGGCATATGGGGAGGTTTGGGGGGTGATTTAGGGGATATGGGAGGGGTTGGGTTGATTTGGGGATATAGAGGAGGTTTAGGGGGTATAGTAAATTTGGGGGTGATATGGGGGTGGTTGGGGGATATGGGGTTTTTTTGAGGTGATTTGGGGTTTATCGTAGTTTTGGGGGGATATGGGGCTGTATGGGGAATTTTAGGGGTGATTTGAGTGTATATGGGGGATTTGTGGTGATATGGGGGTATATGGTGGGGTTGGGGTATATGGAGGTTATTTGGGGGGATATGGGGTGTTTTGGGGGTGATTTGGTGGTATATGGGGGGTTTGGATGGGATATGTGGGGGAAATTTGGGGGCATATGGGTGTGTTTGGGGGGATATGGGGGATATAAGGGTTATTTTGGAACGATATGGGGGTTTTGGGGTGCTATGGGAAAGTTTTGAGGTGATCTGGGTGGATTTGGTGAGATATGGGGGTTTGGCGGGTTATGGGGAGGTTTTGGGGTTGATTGAGTGGATATGAGGTGTTTTGGGGTGATTTGGGGGGATATGGGGGGGTTTGGGGTGATTTGTTTGGATATGGGGTGATTTGGGGGGATATGGGGGATATAAGAGGTATTTTGAAATGTTATGGGGAGGTTTATCCCCCACAAGATCCCTCTCAGTACCCCAGTAGCCCCCACTGGACCCTTCTTGCACCCCATTACTGACCCCCAGGACCCCAATATCTCCCCCAGAAACCACCCCCAGGAGACCATTAGACAGCCCCCCCCCCACACACACACCTTGGACACCAATATCTCCTTCAAGACCCCCCCTCGGACCCCAATAACCCTCCCAAACCCCTCCAGGACACCACCCCCGCCCCCCCCCGACTCCATTACACTCCCTCTAGGACCCAAATAACCCCCCAGGACCCCAATAACCCCCACAAATCCCACAGAACCCCAATAACACCCCCCCAAGAATCCCCCCAGGTCCCCAATCTCCCCTCACGGCACAGGCAGGAGTGTGGGCAGGTGCTGGGGGGGGACAACATGCTGGAGCCCCCTCGGGGGTCCCCCTGGCCCCCACAGGGCCTACTTCCTGCCGACAGTCTGCCAGGGCTCTATGGTCTGCAGTGAGGCGGCCTAGGCAGGAGGCCCTCCAGCTCTCTGGGGTCTGCACTGAGGGATGTTCCCTGCAGAGATTTGGTTCACCCAGCAAGTGGGAATTCCTCCCTTTAAACACTTGCTTTGTTCTGGATGGCTGAAGGAATTTTTCTCCTGCAAAGGTGGCACCAGCACCAGCCCCAGCCCCAGCCCCAGCACTAGTGGTGGTGTCCCCGGCCTAGCAGTGGGTGAGTGCAGGGGCTGGGGCCGATTTCCCTGGAGGGGGTGGTGGGATCGCCGGGGAAGGGAAAGCTTTGGTCTAAAAACCCAAACTGTTTCATGGTTCTGAATTGTGGATTTGTTGTCACAGTTGGGGCTGTTCAGACGTTCTGATGTGTGACTGTGCTTGTCCTTTTACCTTGAACTTGGTGGGTTTTGCTGTCTGTAAGAGCCTGTTGTGTCTGCGGGGTTTATCTGTCAGGTTACCCCAGGGAAAGTGAATTTTAGCCCTTTATTTTTACTTCAAGTGTGACAGAAGTGACGCATTTAATATTTTCTGCTCTCTGTGGTGATTTGGGCTGGGTGGGTTCAGTCTGATGAAACCCCTCAGAGTGGTGCTTCAGAGGGTGCCAGTCACCAGAGCCAAGAGGTGCTGATCAGACACCGGCATTAAGCCCGAGGGCGAGAGCTGGCCCAGGCAGGCTCTTGCCTTCTGGCTGTGGGACAGTTTTTCCCAGCTCGGAGGTGCTGGGAGAGATGTGGGGGGGTGAGCAGGGGGGTGTGCTGGAGCCCAGCCCCTTTGCAGAGCCCTGCTGCTCCTCTGGCTTTCTGGACAAAGTTCAGTTTCTGAGCTGAGCTTCTAATTTGCACCTTTGCCAAAAGACAAATCCTGTTTGTTTCAAGCTGGAACGACCTGCTCCGCTTTCAGAAAAGTATCTCTTGACAGCTGCAGGCAGAGCAGAAATCTCACACAATGAAGGTACAAGAAGTAATTGAAAAGCAATTAAAGGACAAGTTTCTGTGTGCTGGCATCCTGGGAGTGCTTCTGGTTGGGAAATCCGGCAGCACCACTTGCTCTGAGCCTGCAAACAGCCGGCAGAGCTCCTGCCGTGGGTGGCACTGCTTCAGCCTCCCCCGTCAGCTGCTCCTTCACCTCCACCTCTCTGCTCTGCACCAGCTCTGCAGAAAACAGTCGCTTTTCACTGCCTGTGGCTGTGGATTGCTGTAAATGTCCTGTAACCGGTTGCCATCGTGTTTCTTTGCCAGCTTGTCCCGCCCGATGTGCTGTCAGTCTGCAGATCGTCACCTCGTTCCTAGGTGAGTGTTGGGGCTTCTCCTGGGGTCTCCTGTGCATCTTCTTAAATGTTGACAAAATGCCGGTGTGGAAATAGAATTAATCATCAGAATAATTGATAAGGATGAATTCATCAAGATTTAAACAAAAGCAGGCTCCTGTCGAGAACACCAGTGTAGTTCATCTTGCCTGTTTTTTCTTCCTGTCACCTTCAAGCTCCTGTTCAGTTCTGCTGTGCCCTGCGTCTCTGCTCGTTCTCATCCCCATTTCATGTAGCCAGGCAGACTGACTTCCTCCTCCTCCTTTTCCCTGATTTTGTCCCTGTGAAATCTGTTTTCTGTAACTGCCTGGTCTTTGTGGAAACACATTTAGAAACTGCTCTTGCAGGTTCCCCCCTTTCAGGAGGTGCCTGTGGCTGCAGGGATGCCGTGTGAAGCAGGTGGGACAGGGCTGGCGTCTGCTCCGGGTCGGGGTTTGCACCCCTCGGGTGCTGCGGAGAGGCAGGGTGCTGTGGGCTCGCAGCGGTAGCTCGGGGTCGGAGCAGAACCTGGTCTTTGGGGAAAACGTGAGTTTTCCTGAGGTGACTCCCTGTCCCTAAGGCTGGCTGGCGGCCTGCAGCCGGCGTGTGCCCTGTGCCGGGGAGCTGGCCGGGGGGCTGTCAGGGGAGCCGAGAGGTCTGACAGCACCTTCCTGGGGCACTGGCTGGGACAGGCTGGGGAGGGCTTGAGCTTTGTGTGTGGTGGTCAGGGGAGGCCATGCAGCAGGTGGAGCCGGCTCGTCTCTGATCGACCTTTTAAGGCAATTCCTGTTGGGGATTGAGGTTTTGGGACAGTTAACTGAAATCTTGCTTTATAAGTTATCGCTGATCGATATGAAAAATGCAACACCTCAGAATGGCAGCACTCAGAGGGGGGCTGCATCTGGATCCAGGGGATGCTCCTCTGTCCTTAGAACTTAAGGAAGGAAGCTTGCAGGTGTCAGTAGTGCTGCTGCTGAGGGGATTGGGTTTTCCAGAGCTGGGGAGCAGATTCTTACCCCGTCTATACTGCGTCTGCACTGTGAAAGCTTGTGCACAGTAATGCCTTGCTGTCTGTGCCTTCTGTTTCAGAGCTCTGCTGTCAGTTCTTTAATACCCTGCTCTGGTTACTGTTGTTATGGTCCTGTTTTCCTTCATCCTTCACTGGCCATGGTGAGCAGCAGGCATCTGAAGGTGGTGATGAAAATGTGATGGATCAGGAGAGGCAGCAGGACCACTGGCAGTGAGAGAGTTGTCAGGTGTTCAGTGTCACAGGAGAAGCAGCTGAGAGGTTTCAGAATGGTGATCTGTTTGAAGAGGGGTCACACAGGGTCACCAGGACATCATGAAGTTTAATTTTGTGTTATAAAGGGATTTGCCACTCTAAACCTCAGGCAAGTAGCAGTTATTTCTTGGTATTTTAAAAGCAGTTAGAATTTCCTTTACCACTTCTGTCATTCCCAGGTGTTGAATTGGCAGCTGACAACCCCAGAGGTCTCGCTTCTGTCTCACCACCTTCCACCTCACACCAGCTGTTCCTGTGTGGTTCGGCTGTGTGCATTGCTGAAGTGCCTGCACACATTCCTCTCTATCCCGTTGTTTCCTACGGGAAAAATGGAATTGGGAACAGTCGCACTTGGGGGATTCCATCCTGGGCAGGCGATGGGATGTGCCTGAAACTGTAGTTTGACCGTGTGGGGAATTGTTGCAGAACCAGAGTGTAGGGTTGGGGAGTCAAAATGTTTCAGCTGCAATGAAGAGAGAAGTATGCAAAGGTTTGAGCTGCCAGCCTGCACACACTGGGTGTGCATGTACTCGAATGCACGGCTGCATTGCCCCAGGCTGCAGAGGTTATTGTGTAGAAAAGCCCTCGGTTAGTGGAATAATTCTCTGTTGGAATAAATCTGCATCTGGGCAGCGGAATGGGATCTTTACCTTGTGACACAGAGGTACCTCTCGGGCAAAGCAGAATACTAAGAGATTTTTTTGACGAATGTTCATTTTCATTCTGATTTCATGCTGTCTGAACTGTTTTGTCGAATCCTGACTGTTCTCCCCAGCTGTCCATCACCCACTCTCATGTTTTGATGTCTCTTGTCACAGACAGCCTGGTAAAAAGATCTTGGTTATCTTCTCTTTCCTTTTTTTCCCCTTTGAGAAGTCTCATGGACTTTTTGCAGCTGTCCTGACTCTCCTCCCCTGTCCTCCCTGGGCAGCAGTGTGGCAGTTAGAGCTGCCCCCCCCGGGAGGAGGTGTGCTCTGCTGGCTGTTAAAGAGTTGGCAGCGCTGTGCTCTGTGCTCATCTCCAAAGCTTCTCTGTTCCCCCTGGGCAGTGGATTTTAGTGTTCTGCCATTCCGAGTACAGTAACATCTGTACAGATACAAAACCTCTAGTTCATGGATTGGGTTCACGAAGCCCTGATTCTTTTAATCTCCTTTGGAAGCTCTGTTGCCCCACTTTTTCTCTCTCCCCTCTTCTCTGTCAGACTGTTTCACAGCTGGCCTTCTTCCCCAGGCTTTGCCTCGTCCCCTGGTCAGACTCGAGCTGTTCAGTTCCTGCAGGCCCAGCGGCAGTTGGGGGATCTGAGCTGCTCAGAGGCAGCAGGGCCTGATCTCTAAAGGAAGCAGATTTTGTGGTCTGACTCTGATCTTGCTGAAGCTGCTTTTGTCACCCTTTAGAAACCAGCCGAGGGCTGAATCAGAGCTGGCGTTTTTCTGAAGGTACCAAAGAATGGGGGGTTTAGAAGCCAATGCCTAATCCCGTGGACAAGTTTAATGCTGTTTCTTTGATAACTTGTCAGAGGTATTTTATTGTGGGTTTTGTGTAAGGTGCTATAAAGCAATCCCATGCAGCTGGAAGCCAGAGGCAAGACTATTTATTTCAGGGCTTTGAAGATCTCTACTCCTGGGACAGCTGTCTCGCTGCTGCAGTGGTTGGGTTTTATTTTGCTTTGGAAAAACTGAACGTTTTTCATTCCATTTCCTTTTCTGTGGGTTGGGAGAATTCCTGGAAGTCTCCAAATAGAGTTAAGGGGTGTCTTCATCTTTTTTCCCTGAACTGGGCTGAGTGCAGCTCCCAGAAGGCCGGGGTTTGGAAGGCTGGGAGCGCTGACCCGACCTGTCTGAGAGCACTCCTGACAGCAGGGCTGGGCTGCAGATGTGGCTGCAGGTACTGCGGGGAGATGCTGGGTGTCTGGGTGGGCTGACCTGGCTGGTTTGGTGGTTTTGAGGGTGCTGTACTCTCTGCACCAGCTGCTAATAAGGTGTTTTCTGTCGGCAGGGCTGGTGGCCCATCAGTCTGTGTTCTCAGAGATGAGCCCCCAGGAGTCCCTCGCTGGGGCTTGGCTGCAGAGAGCTCTGTGGTATCTTGACAGTGTTTGACATTTCCCAGACAATGCTTAAACCTGCCAGTTGACGCTATTTAACACTCTCCTCTGTAAGAGCCTTCCAGCGGGGATGCCTGTCAGCTCTGGCTTTCCCTTCAAAGAATTGTTATCAAAAGCTGCTGTATCTTTGTCACTTGCCAAATGCCACCAATGAATCTCTGCTTTTGTTGTTTTGGGCTTTTACGTGTTGCCCTTACTTAGGATGTGTGCTTTTCTGGCCAGGGGCTGGTGGGCAGCTCTCTGGTGACCAAATCCAGGAGAAAACAAGAGGGTTTACTGTATTACCTCTTGTACTTGAAGGAACAATCCTGTAGCCCAGGTGTCTCTGGACGCGTCTTTTGGGAGGGGGCTACCAGGCCTCCAGATCCAGCAGTTTGTCAGTTTATTCTTTGTCCTGTTTCTGTTTTGCTTCTGGCCCTTAATCTGCAGCAGCAGATTGGGGCTGCGTGATGCACAGAGGTTCAGGGCAGGGTTACCTGTTCCTCCAGGACAGGATCTGCTGATTCAGCTCAGTATTTTAAGCAAGATGGAGCTGAATAAATTTTCCTCTAGCAAGAGCTGGTAGCCAGGATGGATGAGGAGTTCACTCACAGTTACGTCAACACTGAAGGAAATTCGATTTGTGTATTTAAAATTGCTTTCTTAACCAATGTTTAGCACCTTGGGGTCCCAAGGGTTAAAATACCTCTGGCAACTTGGATCAGTGTATGGGGATTTAAAAGTGCTCTGGATTAAGCAGGCAAATGAGTTAAACTGCATTTAGCTGATTCCCTGGCTGTGAATAATCCAGCCAACCCTGTGCTGAAGACATCTGGGGCTCGTCTGCTGTTCGTAGTGGAGGTTTCAGACCCTTTCTCAAAGCTGTCACCAGTCTGTAAGTTACGGCTTCACTGACCACAAGGTAGGAGGCACTTTGGGAGTGGCCCCTTGTGATGGAGACTGGAGACCTCTGCTCTTCTGTCCTGGACGTCAGGCAGTGGCTTTCACAGTGGTCCCATCTCTCAGCTCAGCTCTGCTTTCTGTCCTTAGGATACAGCTTTGATTTGCCAGAGCTGAGTGAATTGGGACATCCCCTACTGCAGATCTGCACGAGACATACCCCTCTAGCAAGGTACAGGACAACCTTACAAATACAGAAAGCTAAACCTCCCGCTAATTACTCAATGGGAATGCAGCAGGCAGAGCTTTTTGTCTAGATTGCATCCGTGCTGCTGTTAGCTTCAGGAACCCAGTGCTTCCAGCCCTGCATCTTCCTCCCCGTTCTCCCCCATGCCCTGGGCAGATCTCTGTTTCAGGGTTGGCCCTGCTGTTCCATGAGCTGTGCCCTCTAGGCGTGGTTATCCAGTGTTAGGACAGACTTTGGGTGTTGCGCTGTGTTGTTGCAGTGGTTGTGTCAGTCAGATGTGGACAAGTCCCAAGTGCAGATGTGTGGTGACAAGTGCCCGTTATTTGGCCCTGACTGCAGGAAGAACTGAACCCCTTCAGCCTTCTCAGTCTGGGTGGAGCTGAGTGATGGAAAGCAGTTGCATACTTTCAAGGGATCAGTGAAAGGAGGGTCCTTCGCTCTGCTCCCTCCATTAAAACGCTCTGCTGGCAAGCAGCAGCTCTGGGTTTGCCTTGATTTTTGCAGTGACTGCTTGTTGTGTTTAATCTGCTGCGCTGTTATAAGCAGTCTCCCTGCGAGCAGGAAACTTGTGAGTGGCTGAGCTGAGATCTCCAGGTTCCTGATCAGAGGAAAGGCTGTCGCAAAGCCAAATTGGAGTTGGGTTCCTGATTGCATCCTGATAGAAAAGATTATGCATCCAGTGGAAAAAAAACCCAAACCAGAGCTGCTGTTTTATCGAGTGTTTGACATATCTGAGCTGAGCAGATCTTGGCGCTCAGTACGAGTTACAGCTCTGCTTTTCTGAGCCCATGAGCTGGGCTCACTTACAGCTGGCCTGACTCTCAGGAATGCTGCCTGCTTTCTGACTTTTCCTGCCCCGTGGGGCTTGGGGGCTTCAGGAACCCTTTTCCTCCTTTCCTTTCCATCAGCCCATTTAGCACATGCTCTACTATCAGGTTGTTTGGGACTCTGGCCTCTCTTCAGTATTTTCTGGCTGAAACACTTTGGTTTGTACAAGCAACTGTCTGTCTGGATGTCCATCCCTGACTTGCTCTGTCTGTACTCAGCTGACAGACCAGCAAGTGGAACAGGCATCGGTGCTTCCCAGTTAACCCCCTCCTACCACTGCAGGGAGCTCCGGGTGGCGTTGGGGGACCAGACCTTACCATTCCTATAACGTAGGTGACCCTGACTGAGACTGGGACATGCCCGGTCTGTGTCACTGCTCCAACCATCACCTTTAGTTTTTCCGGGAAAGAGAAGCACAAAGAGATGTAGCACAACATACCAAAAAAATCAAATTCTTCCTCCCGACTTTGTGACGAGAGCCAGTTCAGCCAGAATCACTGACATGCCGCCCTCTCCTCTTCTGGCTGGCACAAGGCTGGCAGCCTGTGTCTCCAAGGGCTTCTTACTGAAAAGGCCCCAGGGCAGACGTTAGCACTTTAAAGTACTTGGAGCAGACACAAGTCTGCACCAATTTGCTGCAATCACCCATATTTAAAGGCAAGTGGTACCTTTTATTTCCGTGGGATTATTGGCCCATGGCACATCTGGCACTCCTATGCACAAGGTCGATGACCTCCCTGCCTTTCTGCTGTACCCTGGCTTTGGCTTTTATCTTTGGTATGAAGCAACTGGCATTTTGGTCTCAGCAGATGGCTGCTTAAAAACAAAAATCCACTCAAACCAGGAGACTTTCTCTTCTTTTCCAGGAGCCAAGGACTTTGAAGGCACGTGCTGAGGTTCACTTCCAGAACAAAGGCTGCAGGGTCACAACACACAGTATCTCTTGGAGCCTGTGCTGTAGCTGAGGACAAACATCTGGTAACTTTAAAGGCAGGTAAAGGCTTATTGTAATCCAGAGAGGTGGGGAATCTCCATCCTGGGAGATATTTCACACTGCTGGACGCATCCCTGCACAATCTGTTTGAACTTTGAAATTGTCCATTTTGTGCAGAGGGGTTGGACCAGAGACATCCAAAGTCTCTTCCTCCTAAATTTTTCCATGTTTCTGTGCCTGGTCCTGCTGATGACCCATGCAGTCTGCTTTATGAGGAGTGAAAGGAAGAGAAAAAAGCATTAAAAAACATGGAGAAATGTAGCAATATTGCTGTCTGCTGCAAGCTCTGCCAGGGAGCAGATGCTGGCTGCCTTTTCTCTTCTAGATGAATTTATTTGACTGGAAAGACAGCTGCTGTTGCTGTGAAGTGTCCAGATGAACCTGTACATAGACCTGGGGCAAGTGGGAATGTCGAGGGGGGAATTTGGGAAGGCAGGGAGCCCATGCTGGCAGCAGCCCCTGCCCTGCCCGGGGATCAAGCAGGGCTCTGGGAGCGATGTGCTGGGGAGGAGCTCCTTGTACTGCTTCTTTCCTCAAGAGCAGCTGTTTCAGGCTTACCTGCATTATGACCATGATGAGAGAGGGTTTCTTGTTGGGCGTACATCCCCAGGAGAGGTTGCACTTGATATCTGACCTTTGTTTTCATTTCATACCAGGTGTTTCTAGGCCTTGAAAGTTTTCTGTGGGCTCAAGGGGACAGTTAAGTCAAGGAGGAGAAGCGTAGGGAGACAGGATGTGTGCAAGGGTTGTGCTTTTGTGTCGTAGCTTTTGTGGGAGACAGACAAGAACAGCAGGACTAACGATGGGCATTTCTGGAGGGTTGTGTGCCTTCAGAGCTCTCGGCAAATGTCAGCCAGTTTGTCTGCTGCCCTACAAATGCCGCTCGCTGGGAAGGAGAAATCCTGCTCTCCCAAGTGAATGCTTCTCCCCAGCTGCTTTTCAGCTCACTTTGCCAGAGAGACTAAAAAAAGGGCTGCCCTTATGTGCAGGGACTGTGGATTGCACAGAGATACAGCCCAGCAAGCTTGAAAGCGTGGAGGGGCCAGTCCAACCTCCCCAGGGCCCTCTCTCGAGTTCAGGGCAGGGAGGGACCAGTGAGTCCAACGAGGCAGAAAAGCTCTCTGAGCTGTGGAGAGGAAGGAAGCTAAGCCCAGGGATGGAAGCTGCCATTATAGACTCAGATGTCCTGTCTGAAGGGAGGTTGGCTACCTCATCTGCTGCCTCTGCCTGGGGAGGGAGGGCTTGCAAACCAGCGGAGGAGGGAGCTGTGTTCTGTCAGCAGCTGGAGCCTCCCAGAGTCAGCGTGCAAAGCTGTCACTGCTCTTGCTCATGGAGAAGAAGTGTTACTCACAAGGAGGCTTCCTGAGCAGTCTCCTTGCTGGGCTAGTTACCCAGATCTGCTCCATGAGGAGGTTCATCAGCTCCCCTGCAGCCCAGCTATTCCTTGGGAAGGTTTGATGTAGCTGGCTTGGTTAATCCCAGATGTATCTTTAATGAGATATCATTTGTAAAAGGAGTTCCCAGTGCTGGTGAGACCAGACAGGGGAAAAAAAAGTTTCCAAACAGGTTTGGAAACCTCTGTCTTCTAGTCATAGGAAAATTAAACAGAAGCCATCTTTCTGTGCTCAGCCCAGCGAGGTGTTGTGAACCTGTCTGGGAGAAATCAGCATCCAGTTCCTGATTAAAAAGGTGGGAACAGCAGCCAGGGAGGGTTAAAAGAAGGTCTGTGCCTTGAGGCTGTGCTAAAGAGAAACCCTAGATGTTTGTTTCTCAGTCAGAAGGTCAGCTGATGGATGCCTCTAGAAGGTCTTGGTGCCTGGGCATGATTTTACTTGCCCTGCTCTGTTTTTCTTTAGAGATGGAGGATGCTGAGGGCTGAAGGCACCAGCTGGATGCTCGGTGCCCTTCCATTCCCCTCTTCAAGGTTTTTAGGTGGGTGGCCAAGGCCGGAGGCAGGCAGCTGTAACCTGGCTGCAGATGTGCCAGGCATCGAAGCCCACAGCAAATGGGGAGTGTGACACCTCGTGTCTTCTGTGGGACAGGACCCTGCTTGTAGGCAGCTGATGGAGAAAAACTGATGCATAATAGCCTTATACCTTAATTCTCCTGTGCAATATCATCTGCATCCCAGTTCTATCCACCAAGCGGAGATGCTTTTTTCCCCGCCTTTCAGGACTGCTGCAGGCACATATTTTCAGGAATGCTGATCTAGCCAACGTGCTGTAAGGGTATGGAGAAGGTAGGGTTTGTCAGTAAAACTTTCTGTTCCCATCCAGTTAGTCTGGTAAAAGATACCATTTTCTACTAAGAAATTTTATTCTCTATGTTGTGAAAAACACTAGACTGCTCAGAGAGGCTGAATACGGAGAGGATAGTTAAGCCTCTCCGTAGCATTCACCGTGTTGAATGTGAGCTGTTTGCTTGCCCTTGAGACTTTGCCTTTTCCCAAATCTGTATTGCTGGACTGGCCTGGCAGGTAGGAAAGTTGAGTCCCTGTGAGATCAAACACCTTGCCTGGTCCCTGGCAGAGCTGTAATTAGATGACTGCAAATCTGTGACCTTTAATGTCACCCTTGGTCCATCTTAGGTGCTGCCTCTGTCATGGGGGGGATTTTATTTTTTCTATCTATAGGAAAGAGGAAAAAGTAGTTTTGGGTTGGTTCAGGAAATGAGGAAGGTTTCTTCTCTGGCCTGGTTGCCCTGGGAGTCCCCGTGCGGTTTTGTAAGGGAAAGTGTCAGGGCTGTCTCTGTGGTGGAGCCCACGGGGGATGCTCTGGGGATAGGAATGAAGTAAACACCTTGGAGGGAAGGGTGGTGGATATATGTACCTTCTCTTATGCTCTTGCTTACAGGACATCACCTGGGTCTGCTGAGGCTTTCTGGAGTGCTTGAATACCTGAACTAGAGGCTGTGGGATAGGAGTGTGATTCCTGCAGGCCCTGCCGGGGATCCCAGCTCATGTACCGGGACTTTGCTGCTGGGTTTGCTGGTGCCTGGAGGGAGAGACGTGCTGGGGAGGCTTGAGACATGGTGGCTGCTCCAGCCAGCACACCGCTCCTCCCTGTTTGCAGGGACAGGATGGTCCCGGGCGTGGCACAGTCCTCATGTGTTGTCTTTCCTGATTGCAGATGAATTTCTTCCTGACAAAGGATCTCTTATTTACCAAGACTTCATCTGCTCCTGCTGTTTATTGCCCACCTGAAATCCTCCTTGTCTCCTGCTGGCCTTGTTGTTGTCCTTCCAGGAGCAGCCAGTTGTGCCTCTGCCACAGTGGGGTGAGCAATGGAGTCGGACGGGGTCAGTGGTTGGCAGCTGGCAGCTGCTTTTGGTTTCCATCTGCTCCCCCTCTTCCCTTTTAATGAGATCAGGTGCCAGGGTGCACTAGGAAGACTTTTCAGTGTGAGAAGAAGTCATAACTGGGGTACTCAGGTCCCTGTTTTCATCCTTGGCAGAGAGAGGCTGCTCAAATAAAACCTGCACCCTCTTGAGCTGCTCCTGTAACAGACCTGGTAATGGGAAACAGAAGCTCTGCCGTGAGGCTGACAGCTCCGGGTTGGGCGGGTCTGTCCTGCAACGCTGAGCCTTGAGACTCAGAGATGTTTGTGCTGATGGTCACTGAGATGCAAACCTGGCTGTTTCTGGGCCCATTGGGGTGCCTACCTTTTAATTTTTTTATCCTCATTTTTGTTTTTTTAATGTGGCTACTGTCTTGTCTTCTAAAACCCCAGCTGTTTTAAATTATACCAGTGGCTCGGCAGATTCATTCTTTCAGGCCTTTGATGCTCCCTGCACAGACCGATCAGCGTTTCTGATCACCCGGTCTGATTTCACGAGTGGCTCCGCTCCTGCTTTGTGTTTTGAAGGGTTTTCCCCTCTGCTTTTGGGGCCATATGCTTATTACAAAGCTGTTTTTTCATGAGTGGGAAGATTTCTCTCAAGGAGAATCTGCAGGAGATGTTTGGGGCTGGTTTTGTTTCTGGCTCTTTGATTCATGGTAGTTCTTGGGATGTGTGAAGGGTGGGAAGAGGTTCAAAGGGAGAACCCAAGGAGCTGGTTTAACAGTTCAGCTTGGACGATTTCTATGTGGAAAATGAAAACATGCCCCTCTGCTCCCACTGCCAAAATGTGATGTGCTGGGAGTCAGCGTGGAGACCTCGATCACGTCAAAGCTGTGGAGTCTGACAGTACTTCCACGGCAGAGAGCAGAGGCTCTTTGAAGGGGTGCACTAGGTGCCCTGTTTAAAAATCATGAAGCCCTGGCTTAGGTTCGAGCCCAGGACGGCCTCTGTGTGTCTGTTCTTTAACAAAATGCCCAGGTTTTTTGACAAAAGACTTTTGGATACAAATGCAGCCAAATATTTGACTAATCCAGCAATTGCTTTGGGATTTTGCTTGAGTTCAAACTCAGCAGTTGTGGCTGTTGCGTGGTTGTATTAAGCCTGTGAAGGCAACTGCCCAGAGCAGGTAAAGCCACATTCCACTTTGCCTTTTTTCTTGATGCCTGTTCACCTTGTAACTTCCTTGGCCAGCAGAGCTGGTGCCTTCAGGCTGCCCCAGCACCTCTTGGCACAGCCCGTGTGCTGCAGGGAGCTGCACCCGCTGGCCTGGCAGTGGCGAGGAGACCAGCTTGTCCCTTCAGTGCTTCACAAGGCATAAAGAAAGCAAGCTGCTCCTTTCCCAGCACTGCTTCTGAACACGCTGTGGTGCTTTGTAGCTGCCATGACCGTGCCTGGGGCTCCTGTGGGCTGAGGCTGAAATGCATGTCACGGGCTGAGTTTGTCCCTTCCCTGTGTCCCACTTACAGCTCTTGTTTTTTCTAATCTTCCTCTCCTTTGCTTCAAATCGCAGACCCAGGTGTTGGTGTTTGAAAGTGGCCTGCAGGAGAGGTACTGGACCTGCTGGGGCTTTGGATGACCGATTTGCTGTGAAGCCAGGAGCCAAGGAGACCCGTCCCACTGCAAATGGAGCTGCCAAGTGATGCCAGAAGCTGCAAATGCCAACCAAGCTGTGGTGGACCAGGTAAAGCACATGAAGTTCTTTTTTCTTGGCCTGAAGAAGTTGGAGGGAAGGTCCACTTGTGGCATTTAGTGTGGTCCTTGGAGCTGACCATGAGAGGGTCTTGCTGGGCTGTGGGTGCTCAGGTATTGCCATGGTTTTAAATGCGTGAGATGCCCAGTAGTAGAGAGCTGCCATGTGCTTGGGCTCTGAAGGAGGCTCTGTGCCCTCCTTGGGTGGAGGAGTGGAGGGCCTGGTGCTCCCCAGCCTGTGGTGCCCCATGGCACTGGGTGGGATGGAGAGTGTCCTGGCAGGACCCTGCCAGCTGAGGAGAAGAGCTGGGTGCGGAGGAGGAGAGGCTGACCCCTGCTCTGCCTCTGTGACTGTGAAAGGCCACTAAGCCCTGCTCCTACAGTGTGCTGGTACTGCAGCGTGTTTCTGCCCTCAATATGGTGAAGACTTCGGTGGTTTTTAGCTGCCAGAGGAAACACAAGGCCAGGAGAGTTGGGATTAAGGTAGAGTGAGCCCCAGGAACAACTACTGAAGCATCTTGTAACTGTGTAGGTGATCAGTGCCCTTGACAAATGTTCACTTTCTTGTTTAGGCTGAGATGCCTAAGGGCAGTACCCTGCTGAGTCAGGCCTGAACCTCCATCCAGAATGGACCCATCTTCCTGTGGCATTGTCTCCTGGCAGTCACAGCCTCACAGTTACTGCCTTGCTAACCTCCAGGTCAGAGATTCCCTTTGAGCTGTGATTAACTTCTTGAGGCTTGTAAATTTTCTTCTGCATTTACACAAAGACAGCTGGCTGGATTAAATGGTTTCATAGTATTACAGAAAAAGAAAACCTAGGAGGCATTACACTTGTTGGGGCCAAGGACTTTGCTTTGTTTCAAAAAGCAGTGGGGAAAAACCAATTTACTCTTCTTGGATATCATGGTTGCACCGCTAATGTTGGGGTGTGCAAAATGTAGACATTTGAGATACTGTCTTGATTTAGAAAAGGAGTAGAGAACCAGCTCAGGGTTTGGAAGTGGGATGTAAAATAAACAGAAAGTGAGGAAAAAAATTGATTCCAAACGTGGGAATAAAAAGGGAGAAAGCAAACCCAGGGCTGTGTGTTGAGGTGTGTGCTACCAAAAAAATCAATGTTCTCCCCTGCAATGTGGGATTGCACTGCTCAGAGGAAGGCAGGGGAAACATGGCTGAAAGGAGCCAACTTTATTTCCCTTCTTTCTCAGAAGAAAACAAGTACAAACCCTGCTTGGATTAGAGAGGATTATGGGCTGCCCATTTGGGAATTCATGCTTGGGACTTCATGATGATGCAGCTGGGTAAGTGATCTCACTGCAGTTATTTGGGAGGAAATGTTTTGATAGCATCTAAAACGGTTTGAGTGTCGCAGTCAGTCCCTTCGCTGAGCGCTGGAGTTCTTCCTTCATGGGTTAAAACAGAGGAAGGGAATGCTCCCACGGATGGTGTAAGCTGTCTGTGCCAGCACTGCCCTCCTCTCCCTGGGGCCTCACTGCAGCCCTTGTCTTTGCCTTTGCTGCAGCTCCGTGTCCTCTGCAAGACACCAGCTGTGCCCAGTTACTCTGTGGGTTCGATCTGGTGAGTGCAGCACTGATGCCAGGAAAGATGTTTCTGATGTGCCTGTGTCACCCGCCAGGGGCTCTGGTCCTGGTGTCCAGAGCTGGGCAGTGCCTGTGCTGGGGCTTTGTCTCGGAGCCTGCAGCAGGGCTGCGGGGGGATGCAGGCTGATGGTGCCCTGTGTCCTTCTGGCACTGCAGCAAGAGAGAGGTTAATAATGCCACACGCCTGCTGCTGCCCTTGGCTGTACGTTCGTGTGTTTCTGCAGGAGGATGAGAGCTGTCAGCAGCATTTCCCAGGGCGTGGGGGAAGGATTTTCAGCCCTGTGGAGTGGCTCCCTGCGTGAACCAACAGTTCCCTGTGCCCCTGAAGAGAGCAGGGCCAGCAGCCTGCTTCGGTCAGACCCTGCTAGGATGGAGGAGGGTGGCTTGTCTGAAGTGCTGAGGGGGCTGGCTTGCTTCTGTGCTGGACTGTGTGCCAGTGTGATCCCCTCTCCATGCCCTGGGCTGCTCCACATGTGTTCTTTTGGAGTCAGAAATGCAGGCAGCCAGCTGAGAGCCAAATGTGAGTTGGGAATGACGGCTCCAAGCTAAGCTTACTGGTGACAGTTGGATATTGTGCAGGAAAGCAGAGGGGAGCTCATGGAGCAGAGAGAGTGTTGGCAAGGGAAGAGGGGCTTGTTGGTCCCTGAGGGAGCAGAGGTGGGTATGTCCAACCCCCGGAATGGAGAGGGGGCAGCGATATAAACCCTATACCTCCTCTGACTCCACAGTCCTGAGCATCCATGGTGGTGTGAATTTCAACTTCTGGGCTCTCTTTTTGAAAGCGGGGGTCTCCCCTGGGGGCAATGGCTGGTGCTTCATTTTGTGGCTGGCTTGCAAGCCTTCTTGGAACCGATAAGCCCGGACATTGGGAAGAAGCCTGGAAGAGACTTGGTCCTTCCTCCACTTCCCTGTCTCAGCTGCACCCGTGTACCTGGGCAGGGAGCTCTGTGTGAGGGGGGGGTCTGTCTGTCTGAGGAATTTTCCATCTCCAGGCACGGTGAGGCCCAGGACTGGGTCAGAGAGCAGAACGGGGTCAGCAAGGGACTGTCTGTAGCCGCTGCCCTGTGCCGGGGTAACGCACCCGGGGCCGTGGCTGTGCTGGAGCCGGGCGGGTGTGCTGGAGGCGGTTTCAGGGCCTGCTTGCTGTGCTCACTGGGTGCTTTGGGCACTGAGCATCCCTGTCCCCTCTGCCCCCGTGTCCCGGAGCTGCCCCCCATTGTGTCCCCGCCGTTGCCATGGCAGTGTTGGGGCCAGCCGGGACGCCCAGTCGCCCTGTCAACGGGGGCAACAGCCAGTCTGGCATTGGGGATCCTCCCGTGAGTGTGTCGCCACAGCCCCGTGGAGTGGGAGAGGTGGGGGATGTTGGGGGAGGTGGTGGCTGCATCCCCTCCCTGGCAGCACTGGGGAGCCCCTGAGCAGCGCCCAGCAGCACTCAGGCCTTTCCGGGAACAGCTGGCACCACTGCTGGCACCACTGTGGCCTGGGAAACAGTCACCCCTTTCCCCTCTGATGTGGAACTAGCATCTAATGCGGGGAGGAAGAAAGAGAAGTGGGAGATCTTATGGACAGGGAGGAAGCAGAGAAGTCCCGCAGGCTGAGCTCCGGCCACCTGGGATGGGATCTGCTTGCAATGGAGCCTAAAGGTGTCTCTGAGCTGGGAGAGGCCCCTTGTGCCCAAGCCCCTGAGCAGGTCCCAGGGGCAGCTGCTCAGCCTGGGCCTGAATCAAGTGCAGCCAAGACCTTGGGTGTCCCGTGCAGGTGTCCCGCCTCGGGGTGAGGTGTCCTGGGGCAGGACTGTGCCAGGGAAGGACACGCTCTCTGGTTCGGAAAGGGGAGAGCCAGCCATCAGAGGGATCCCTCTGTCTGCAGCCAGGACTTTTACATCCCACATAGAAAGCCTTTTCTGGGTGCCCAGGCAGTCCCCCTTGGGTGTCAGGTTGGTCCAGCCCAAAGCCAGCCTCCAGACCCTGCTGCTGTCTCATGAGGGGTGTCAGAGAATCCCCTCTTTCCCCCAGGGCTGCCCTCAGTGGAGGGATGGGCCTTGCAGCAGGGAAAGTGCAGCCCTTTTTGGAGACAGTTACCAGGGGAGCTACTTCTGCTGCTCTTGATGCCACCTGTTGTTCTCAGAGACGTGCCTGAATATGTTCCTCCATTGGTGATAACGGCTCCAGCCTTCTGAGGGCCTGGACCGTTCGTGGGGAAAGGTGGCTGCAACAACAGGGAACAGCCCACCTCAGCCTCTGCCAGAGATCCCCTCTGCCTTCCCCTCGTCCAGCCCCTGCACCTACCCAGTCCCACGTGTGCCCACCCTTTCACCCTGTTGAGAGTTTTCGGCCTTGGCTGGGGGGGTAACCCAGGTCACACCCATGTTAAGAGAGTCTTGGGTGCCACATTGTTCTCCCAGCCCGTTGGGACCCTCAGGCAGGGCTCTCGCAGCAGCCCCCAGCCCTGTCCACCCACCCCCACAGACCAGCAGCTGCAGCTTTTGACACTGGACAGCCCCACTGGGTCACCAAAATCGGGAATAAACCTCTCAACACCAATGTAGCGTTAAGAAGCAGGCATTTCATTATTCGGCGCTGGGTGCGTGGGGGATCATGCACACACTAAAACAAAAGGTCACCCTTTATGTACCTTCAAGCCATGAATATTCATACGTTTTTCGAGAAGCCTCCGCCTTTCCACCTATCTACTACATTTCCATAATGCAGGTGTTGCAACACTTCACTACGCATGTGCAGGGGTCTCAGGTGGTCGTTTGGGGAGTCACCCCCCTACTCCTTTTTCCCTTTTATGGTCACGAGACTTTTGAGGACAATTTCTTCTCCTTGGATGTTCCCCAACTCTGTTGCCCAGCCAAGCTGTTCTTTCTTTTCTGCCTTGTTCCAGCAGTTCTGCCAGGATGTGTCTCTTATCAAGGTTAGGATATCTCCTCTGTACACTTCAATTACTCAGGCCTTGTTCCACACAAAGTTCAACATTGTCTGGCAACACAATTTTTCAAAAACTGCAACCCTTTGTAAAAGAGCTCCTGAAAACCTTACCCGTGCTGGAGAGCTGCAGGAGCGTGGGGAACAAGCTGCACAGCTCACAGCTGACAGCCACAGTGCAGCAGCCCTCCATCACGCTTGCCGCCTGTTGCCGTCAGCTCAGAAAAAAAGATGCTCTTCACAGTGTCCCTGGAGCCGGCCCTGTGCCACCTGCCCCGGGGCAGCGCCTCCCCCGGGCCGTGGCTGAAGGGGAGAGGCCGCACTGTGAGGTCACAGAGGCCTGCGGTGCCACGCCGGGGTGTGTAGTGCTGTTGCCAGGCAACACATCAGATGTGCCAGCAGCTGCAGTAGCAGCAACACTGTGCACATGCAGGTGAAGGGGACCATGGCTCCCACACTGATCCTCGTCCTGCTGCTAGTGGCCCTGCGAGCCCAGGGTGCCGGGGCTGCTCCATGGCAAGCGCGGGGATTAGGTAGGTGGGCAGATGAGGGCCAACGCCCAGCCCTGGCAGCGTGGGGCAGCACCCACTGCACCTCGGGCTGACAGCGGGGCTGGGGTCATGGTGGGGCAGGGCCGGCAGAGCCGCAGGGCCGGGCTGGGCCGAGCGAGCTGTGTCCAGCTCCGCGGGCAGCGGGAGGCAGATGCCCTGTACGGAGGCGCAGGGGGCTGCCTTTGCTGCAGGGGCCTTTCCCGGGTGGACGGTGGGACTGGGAGCAGCAGTGAGAAAGTGTCCCTGGAGCCGGCCCTGTGCCGCCTGCCCCAGGGCAGCCTTGCCCCGGTCTGCGTGTCAGGGCCCGGCAGCACGGCAGCAGCCGGGCAATAGCCCTCGGGAGCACTTCTTCCCCAGGCCGGGCACAGCCACGTCCGGGGGGTTTGTGTCTCTGCCGTTCCCCGGCTGGACCCCAGCTTTCAGCCTCGGGGACGTCCCTCCTGGGGAGGTGTCCACAGGGGAAAACAGGAGCATTCCTGCTCCAGCCCTGCAACGCTCTCCCCGCTCTCCCCGGGCCAGCCCGGGTCACCATGGGACACACAGCCCCAGCCCACAGCCCGGGGAACAGACGGGGCAGCGCTGGGGCAGCCTCTCCCTGGTCACTGGGCTCTTCTCCGTCAGATAGGTGAACAATAACGTCTTCACGTGGGCGCCTTTTCTGCCCAGAAAACGTGTCCCAGGAAGAAATGCCCAGGGGCCATACATGTATACATCCGGTCCTTGAGGGCTGTTGCACAGAGCCTGGAAACAGTATTTTGAAAGGCTGCAGGTGCAGCTAACAGGTCACCCCGGCCCCTCTGCACCTCTGGAAATGTCCACCCACGTCTGGGTCCCATGGCATCACCTGACCCCCTCCAGTCACTGCAGGTCACTGGCAAAGGAGCTCACAACCTCTCACGGGAATGTGCTTGATTACAGCTGTGCCCGAAGCCAACGGCCACCCGACGGCTCGGCCGGATCTTGTCTCGGGGCCTGGAGGCGATCGCACAGGTATGTCCCCTGAATGAGTGAGCACTTAGGTTTTAATATTCCGTTCTTGTGAAATTTCAGTTAACGCTCTCTTGGCCCACGCTCAGCCGAGCAGAAGAGGGGCAGAGAGGGACTGGCTTGGGCTCAGAGATGTGAGCACTCTGCCTTGCGAAGGTGTCTGTGCCAGCCTCTCCGGCCCTGTGCTGCTTCCAGTGCCTGCTGCAAGGCCAGCGGTGGGCTTGTTGGGGTTGAGTTTAGAGCTGGTGCGAGCTCCAGGGAGTCCTTTCTCCCAACACCTCCGTGCATGTCTTGTTTTAGATCCTCCTGCTCCAGGCACCCAGTACCTGTCTGCACAGCGCTCCTGATGGAGGGGGGGCATGAGTGCCACGGAGCACTCCCATGTTGGAAGTGCCTTCGCGGCCGTTCAGACCTGCAGAGGTGTATTGAAATAGCTCATGGGAGCTTCTCTGTTCTGTCTGTTCACAGACGTGGCTGGAGGCGATCACTATCCTGTTTCCCAGCTGGGTTCCAGGGGGAACGCTCAGGGAGATGGCACGGGTACGTCACGGCTTTTGAATTCCTCTGAGAGCCGCCGGCTCAAAGCCCAGATGTGAGCGAGGCGTCTCTCGCGGCTCTGAGAACGTGGACCTGCACTGTGTGTGCCGTGCCATTGCGTGATCCGCTCGTATGTTCTGCTGCTCGGTCATGACGGTGTATGATGGAAATTCTCGTGGGTGTTTGGTTGCAGATGTGGGTACAGGGAAGGCTTTTCCAGCTCCTCATCCGGATCCTGCGCTGGCACTTCCCTGGCGTCGCAGGGGCGAGTTTTCTTGGCTGACTCCACAGACGACACACTTGTTTTCAATATTGTATTTGTGAGAAATTTAACTTTGGACTTTCCATTCAGGTCCTCAAAGAGCAAAGTACATCTCTCAAACAGGAAAACCCTCCCAGTGGACCTCAGAAGTCATGCAGAGAATTCTGAAGGAGCTGGACAGGACCACCCGAGCCCACGGTGGGTGTCTGTCCCTGTTAAGCAGAAGCCTTGTCAAGCTGAGGTTTTAGATGCGTGGATGGACAAGCCGTAGCCTGCACAGTAGGAAGGGGCCGCTCAGAGCCTCACTGCAGTGACACTCAGTTACAGGCCTTGTGGGCGCTGGCGAGCTGCAGACATGGTCGAGTCTCTGGTGGCAGTTGGGGTTCCAGCCGAGCCCCAGGAACAGCTGCTGCCCCAGTTACAGCCTTACTGGGGCCAGAGCTGTTCTGGGCAGACGGTGGTGTCCAGCTGGCAGGAGCTGGTGGGACTCACCGCCTTGAGTGGGTGAGGGACTTGCCGAGGATCTGATTGCTGCTCAGTGCTGAGAGGGCAGCACCTTGCCAGTCCCCAGAGGGGAGAGCGCAGAGGATGCGCAGGCAGCGTGGGGCAGCACCCACTGCACCTTGGGCTGACAGCGGGGCTGGGGTCGTGGTGGAGCAGGGCCGGCAGAACCGCAGGGCCGGGCTGGGCTGAGCGAGCTGTGTCCAGCTCCGTGGGCAGCAGGAGGCAGATGCCCTGAACGGAGGCGCAGGGGGCTGCCTCCGCTGCGGGGGCCTTTTCCGGGTGGACGGTGGGACTGGGAGCAGCAGTGAGAAAGTGTCCCTGGAGACGGCCCTGTGCCACCTGCCCCGGGGCAGCGCCTCCCCCGGGCCGTGGCTGAAGGGGAGAGGCCGCACTGTGAGGTCACAGAGGCCTGCGGTGCCACGCCGGGGTGTGTAGTGCTGTTGCCAGGCAACACATCAGATGTGCCAGCAGCTGCAGTAGCAGCAACACTGTGCACATGCAGGTGAAGGGGACCATGGCTCCCACACTGATCCTCGTCCTGCTGCTAGTGGCCCTGCGAGCCCAGGGTGCCGGGGCTGCTCCATGGCAAGCGCGGGGATTAGGTAGGTGGGCAGATGAGGGCCAACGCCCAGCCCTGGCAGCGTGGGGCAGCACCCACTGCACCTCGGGCTGACAGCGGGGCTGGGGTCATGGTGGGGCAGGGCCGGCAGAGCCGCAGGGCCGGGCTGGGCCGAGCGAGCTGTGTCCAGCTCCGCGGGCAGCGGGAGGCAGATGCCCTGTACGGAGGCGCAGGGGGCTGCCTTTGCTGCAGGGGCCTTTCCCGGGTGGACGGTGGGACTGGGAGCAGCAGTGAGAAAGTGTCCCTGGAGCCGGCCCTGTGCCGCCTGCCCCAGGGCAGCCTTGCCCCGGTCTGCGTGTCAGGGCCCGGCAGCACGGCAGCAGCCGGGCAATAGCCCTCGGGAGCACTTCTTCCCCAGGCCGGGCACAGCCACGTCCGGGGGGTTTGTGTCTCTGCCGTTCCCCGGCTGGACCCCAGCTTTCAGCCTCGGGGACGTCCCTCCTGGGGAGGTGTCCACAGGGGAAAACAGGAGCATTCCTGCTCCAGCCCTGCAACGCTCTCCCCGCTCTCCCCGGGCCAGCCCGGGTCACCATGGGACACACAGCCCCAGCCCACAGCCCGGGGAACAGACGGGGCAGCGCTGGGGCAGCCTCTCCCTGGTCACTGGGCTCTTCTCCGTCAGATAGGTGAACAATAACGTCTTCACGTGGGCGCCTTTTCTGCCCAGAAAACGTGTCCCAGGAAGAAATGCCCAGGGGCCATACATGTATACATCCGGTCCTTGAGGGCTGTTGCACAGAGCCTGGAAACAGTATTTTGAAAGGCTGCAGGTGCAGCTAACAGGTCACCCCGGCCCCTCTGCACCTCTGGAAATGTCCACCCACGTCTGGGTCCCATGGCATCACCTGACCCCCTCCAGTCACTGCAGGTCACTGGCAAAGGAGCTCACAACCTCTCACGGGAATGTGCTTGATTACAGCTGTGCCCGAAGCCAACGGCCACCCGACGGCTCGGCCGGATCTTGTCTCGGGGCCTGGAGGCGATCGCACAGGTATGTCCCCTGAATGAGTGAGCACTTAGGTTTTAATATTCCGTTCTTGTGAAATTTCAGTTAACGCTCTCTTGGCCCACGCTCAGCCGAGCAGAAGAGGGGCAGAGAGGGACTGGCTTGGGCTCAGAGATGTGAGCACTCTGCCTTGCGAAGGTGTCTGTGCCAGCCTCTCCGGCCCTGTGCTGCTTCCAGTGCCTGCTGCAAGGCCAGCGGTGGGCTTGTTGGGGTTGAGTTTAGAGCTGGTGCGAGCTCCAGGGAGTCCTTTCTCCCAACACCTCCGTGCATGTCTTGTTTTAGATCCTCCTGCTCCAGGCACCCAGTACCTGTCTGCACAGCGCTCCTGATGGAGGGGGGGCATGAGTGCCACGGAGCACTCCCATGTTGGAAGTGCCTTCGCGGCCGTTCAGACCTGCAGAGGTGTATTGAAATAGCTCATGGGAGCTTCTCTGTTCTGTCTGTTCACAGACGTGGCTGGAGGCGATCACTATCCTGTTTCCCAGCTGGGTTCCAGGGGGAACGCTCAGGGAGATGGCACGGGTACGTCACGGCTTTTGAATTCCTCTGAGAGCCGCCGGCTCAAAGCCCAGATGTGAGCGAGGCGTCTCTCGCGGCTCTGAGAACGTGGACCTGCACTGTGTGTGCCGTGCCATTGCGTGATCCGCTCGTATGTTCTGCTGCTCGGTCATGACGGTGTATGATGGAAATTCTCGTGGGTGTTTGGTTGCAGATGTGGGTACAGGGAAGGCTTTTCCAGCTCCTCATCCGGATCCTGCGCTGGCACTTCCCTGGCGTCGCAGGGGCGAGTTTTCTTGGCTGACTCCACAGACGACACACTTGTTTTCAATATTGTATTTGTGAGAAATTTAACTTTGGACTTTCCATTCAGGTCCTCAAAGAGCAAAGTACATCTCTCAAACAGGAAAACCCTCCCAGTGGACCTCAGAAGTCATGCAGAGAATTCTGAAGGAGCTGGACAGGACCACCCGAGCCCACGGTGGGTGTCTGTCCCTGTTAAGCAGAAGCCTTGTCAAGCTGAGGTTTTAGATGCGTGGATGGACAAGCCGTAGCCTGCACAGTAGGAAGGGGCCGCTCAGAGCCTCACTGCAGTGACACTCAGTTACAGGCCTTGTGGGCGCTGGCGAGCTGCAGACATGGTCGAGTCTCTGGTGGCAGTTGGGGTTCCAGCCGAGCCCCAGGAACAGCTGCTGCCCCAGTTACAGCCTTACTGGGGCCAGAGCTGTTCTGGGCAGACGGTGGTGTCCAGCTGGCAGGAGCTGGTGGGACTCACCGCCTTGAGTGGGTGAGGGACTTGCCGAGGATCTGATTGCTGCTCAGTGCTGAGAGGGCAGCACCTTGCCAGTCCCCAGAGGGGAGAGCGCAGAGGATGCGCAGGCAGCGTGGGGCAGCACCCACTGCACCTTGGGCTGACAGCGGGGCTGGGGTCGTGGTGGAGCAGGGCCGGCAGAACCGCAGGGCCGGGCTGGGCTGAGCGAGCTGTGTCCAGCTCCGTGGGCAGCAGGAGGCAGATGCCCTGAACGGAGGCGCAGGGGGCTGCCTCCGCTGCGGGGGCCTTTTCCGGGTGGACGGTGGGACTGGGAGCAGCAGTGAGAAAGTGTCCCTGGAGACGGCCCTGTGCCACCTGCCCCGGGGCAGCGCCTCCCCCGGGCCGTGGCTGAAGGGGAGAGGCCGCACTGTGAGGTCACAGAGGCCTGCGGTGCCACGCCGGGGTGTGTAGTGCTGTTGCCAGGCAACACATCAGATGTGCCAGCAGCTGCAGTAGCAGCAACACTGTGCACATGCAGGTGAAGGGGACCATGGCTCCCACACTGATCCTCGTCCTGCTGCTAGTGGCCCTGCGAGCCCAGGGTGCCGGGGCTGCTCCATGGCAAGCGCGGGGATTAGGTAGGTGGGCAGATGAGGGCCAACGCCCAGCCCTGGCAGCGTGGGGCAGCACCCACTGCACCTCGGGCTGACAGCGGGGCTGGGGTCATGGTGGGGCAGGGCCGGCAGAGCCGCAGGGCCGGGCTGGGCCGAGCGAGCTGTGTCCAGCTCCGCGGGCAGCGGGAGGCAGATGCCCTGTACGGAGGCGCAGGGGGCTGCCTTTGCTGCAGGGGCCTTTCCCGGGTGGACGGTGGGACTGGGAGCAGCAGTGAGAAAGTGTCCCTGGAGCCGGCCCTGTGCCGCCTGCCCCAGGGCAGCCTTGCCCCGGTCTGCGTGTCAGGGCCCGGCAGCACGGCAGCAGCCGGGCAATAGCCCTCGGGAGCACTTCTTCCCCAGGCCGGGCACAGCCACGTCCGGGGGGTTTGTGTCTCTGCCGTTCCCCGGCTGGACCCCAGCTTTCAGCCTCGGGGACGTCCCTCCTGGGGAGGTGTCCACAGGGGAAAACAGGAGCATTCCTGCTCCAGCCCTGCAACGCTCTCCCCGCTCTCCCCGGGCCAGCCCGGGTCACCATGGGACACACAGCCCCAGCCCACAGCCCGGGGAACAGACGGGGCAGCGCTGGGGCAGCCTCTCCCTGGTCACTGGGCTCTTCTCCGTCAGATAGGTGAACAATAACGTCTTCACGTGGGCGCCTTTTCTGCCCAGAAAACGTGTCCCAGGAAGAAATGCCCAGGGGCCATACATGTATACATCCGGTCCTTGAGGGCTGTTGCACAGGGCCTGGAAACAGTATTTTGAAAGGCTGCAGGTGCAGCTAACAGGTCACCCCGGCCCCTCTGCACCTCTGGAAATGTCCACCCACGTCTGGGTCCCATGGCATCGCCTGACCCCCTCCAGTCACTGCAGGTCACTGGCAAAGGAGCTCACAACCTCTCACGGGAATGTGCTTGATTACAGCTGTGCCCGAAGCCAACGGCCACCCGACGGCTCGGCCGGATCTTGTCTCGGGGCCTGGAGGCGATCGCACAGGTATGTCCCCTGAATGAGTGAGCACTTAGGTTTTAATATTCCGTTCTTGTGAAATTTCAGTTAACGCTCTCTTGGCCCACGCTCAGCCGAGCAGAAGAGGGGCAGAGAGGGACTGGCTTGGGCTCAGAGATGTGAGCACTCTGCCTTGCGAAGGTGTCTGTGCCAGCCTCTCCGGCCCTGTGCTGCTTCCAGTGCCTGCTGCAAGGCCAGCGGTGGGCTTGTTGGGGTTGAGTTTAGAGCTGGTGCGAGCTCCAGGGAGTCCTTTCTCCCAACACCTCCGTGCATGTCTTGTTTTAGATCCTCCTGCTCCAGGCACCCAGTACCTGTCTGCACAGCGCTCCTGATGGAGGGGGGGCATGAGTGCCACGGAGCACTCCCATGTTGGAAGTGCCTTCGCGGCCGTTCAGACCTGCAGAGGTGTATTGAAATAGCTCATGGGAGCTTCTCTGTTCTGTCTGTTCACAGACGTGGCTGGAGGCGATCACTATCCTGTTTCCCAGCTGGGTTCCAGGGGGAACGCTCAGGGAGATGGCACGGGTACGTCACGGCTTTTGAATTCCTCTGAGAGCCGCCGGCTCAAAGCCCAGATGTGAGCGAGGCGTCTCTCGCGGCTCTGAGAACGTGGACCTGCACTGTGTGTGCCGTGCCATTGCGTGATCCGCTCGTATGTTCTGCTGCTCGGTCATGACGGTGTATGATGGAAATTCTCGTGGGTGTTTGGTTGCAGATGTGGGTACAGGGAAGGCTTTTCCAGCTCCTCATCCGGATCCTGCGCTGGCGCTTCCCTGGCGTCGCAGGGGTAAGTAGTCAGTCTTGGCTGACTCCACAGACGACACACTTGTTTTCAATATTGTATTTGTGAGAAATTTAACTTTGGACTTTCCATTCAGGTCTTCAAAGAGCAAAGTATAACTCTGAAACAGGAAAACCCTCCCAGTGGGCCTCAGAAGTCGTCCAGAGAATTCTGAAGGAGCTGCACAGGACCATGCCAGCCCACAGTGGGTGTCTGTCCCTGTTAAGCAGAAGCCTTGTCAAGCTGAGGTTTTAGATGCGTGGATGGACAAGCCGTAGCCTGCACAGTAGGAAGGGGCCGCTCAGAGCCTCACTGCAGTGACACTCAGTTACAGGCCTTGTGGGCGCTGGCGAGCTGCAGACATGGTCGAGTCTCTGGTGGCAGTTGGGGTTCCAGCCGAGCCCCAGGAACAGCTGCTGCCCCAGTTACAGCCTTACTGGGGCCAGAGCTGTTCTGGGCAGACGGTGGTGTCCAGCTGGCAGGAGCTGGTGGGACTCACCGCCTTGAGTGGGTGAGGGACTTGCCGAGGATCTGATTGCTGCTCAGTGCTGAGAGGGCAGCACCTTGCCAGTCCCCAGAGGGGAGAGCGCAGAGGATGCGCAGGCAGCGTGGGGCAGCACCCACTGCACCTTGGGCTGACAGCGGGGCTGGGGTCGTGGTGGAGCAGGGCCGGCAGAACCGCAGGGCCGGGCTGGGCTGAGCGAGCTGTGTCCAGCTCCGTGGGCAGCAGGAGGCAGATGCCCTGAACGGAGGCGCAGGGGGCTGCCTCCGCTGCGGGGGCCTTTTCCGGGTGGACGGTGGGACTGGGAGCAGCAGTGAGAAAGTGTCCCTGGAGACGGCCCTGTGCCACCTGCCCCGGGGCAGCGCCTCCCCCGGGCCGTGGCTGAAGGGGAGAGGCCGCACTGTGAGGTCACAGAGGCCTGCGGTGCCACGCCGGGGTGTGTAGTGCTGTTGCCAGGCAACACATCAGATGTGCCAGCAGCTGCAGTAGCAGCAACACTGTGCACATGCAGGTGAAGGGGACCATGGCTCCCACACTGATCCTCGTCCTGCTGCTAGTGGCCCTGCGAGCCCAGGGTGCCGGGGCTGCTCCATGGCAAGCGCGGGGATTAGGTAGGTGGGCAGATGAGGGCCAACGCCCAGCCCTGGCAGCGTGGGGCAGCACCCACTGCACCTCAGGCTGACAGCGGGGCTGGGGTCATGGTGGGGCAGGGTCGGCAGAGCCGCAGGGCCGGGCTGGGCCGAGCGAGCTGTGTCCAGCTCCGCGGGCAGCGGGAGGCAGATGCCCTGTACGGAGGCGCAGGGGGCTGCCTTTGCTGCAGGGGCCTTTCCCGGGTGGACGGTGGGACTGGGAGCAGCAGTGAGAAAGTGTCCCTGGAGCCGGCCCTGTGCCGCCTGCCCCAGGGCAGCCTTGCCCCGGTCTGCGTGTCAGGGCCCGGCAGCACGGCAGCAGCCGGGCAATAGCCCTCGGGAGCACTTCTTCCCCAGGCCGGGCACAGCCACGTCCGGGGGGTTTGTGTCTCTGCCGTTCCCCGGCTGGACCCCAGCTTTCAGCCTCGGGGACGTCCCTCCTGGGGAGGTGTCCACAGGGGAAAACAGGAGCATTCCTGCTCCAGCCCTGCAACGCTCTCCCCGCTCTCCCCGGGCCAGCCCGGGTCACCATGGGACACACAGCCCCAGCCCACAGCCCGGGGAACAGACGGGGCAGCGCTGGGGCAGCCTCTCCCTGGTCACTGGGCTCTTCTCCGTCAGATAGGTGAACAATAACGTCTTCACGTGGGCGCCTTTTCTGCCCAGAAAACGTGTCCCAGGAAGAAATGCCCAGGGGCCATACATGTATACATCCGGTCCTTGAGGGCTGTTGCACAGGGCCTGGAAACAGTATTTTGAAAGGCTGCAGGTGCAGCTAACAGGTCACCCCGGCCCCTCTGCACCTCTGGAAATGTCCACCCACGTCTGGGTCCCATGGCATCGCCTGACCCCCTCCAGTCACTGCAGGTCACTGGCAAAGGAGCTCACAACCTCTCACGGGAATGTGCTTGATTACAGCTGTGCCCGAAGCCAACGGCCACCCGACGGCTCGGCCGGATCTTGTCTCGGGGCCTGGAGGCGATCGCACAGGTATGTCCCCTGAATGAGTGAGCACTTAGGTTTTAATATTCCGTTCTTGTGAAATTTCAGTTAACGCTCTCTTGGCCCACGCTCAGCCGAGCAGAAGAGGGGCAGAGAGGGACTGGCTTGGGCTCAGAGATGTGAGCACTCTGCCTTGCGAAGGTGTCTGTGCCAGCCTCTCCGGCCCTGTGCTGCTTCCAGTGCCTGCTGCAAGGCCAGCGGTGGGCTTGTTGGGGTTGAGTTTAGAGCTGGTGCGAGCTCCAGGGAGTCCTTTCTCCCAACACCTCCGTGCATGTCTTGTTTTAGATCCTCCTGCTCCAGGCACCCAGTACCTGTCTGCACAGCGCTCCTGATGGAGGGGGGGCATGAGTGCCACGGAGCACTCCCATGTTGGAAGTGCCTTCGCGGCCGTTCAGACCTGCAGAGGTGTATTGAAATAGCTCATGGGAGCTTCTCTGTTCTGTCTGTTCACAGACGTGGCTGGAGGCGATCACTATCCTGTTTCCCAGCTGGGTTCCAGGGGGGACGCTCAGGGAGATGGCACGGGTACGTCACGGCTTTTGAATTCCTCTGAGAGCCGCCGGCTCAAAGCCCAGATGTGAGCGAGGCGTCTCTCGCGGCTCTGAGAACGTGGACCTGCACTGTGTGTGCCGTGCCATTGCGTGATCCGCTCGTATGTTCTGCTGCTCGGTCATGACGGTGTATGATGGAAATTCTCGTGGGTGTTTGGTTGCAGATGTGGGTACAGGGAAGGCTTTTCCAGCTCCTCATCCGGATCCTGCGCTGGCGCTTCCCTGGCGTCGCAGGGGCGAGTTTTCTTGGCTGACTCCACAGACGACACACTTGTTTTCAATATTGTATTTGTGAGAAATTTAACTTTGGACTTTCCATTCAGGTCCTCAAAGAGCAAAGTACATCTCTCAAACAGGAAAACCCTCCCAGTGGACCTCAGAAGTCATGCAGAGAATTCTGAAGGAGCTGCACAGGACCACCCGAGCCCACGGTGGGTGTCTGTCCCTGTTAAGCAGAAGCCTTGTCAAGCTGAGGTTTTAGATGCGTGGATGGACAAGCCGTAGCCTGCACAGTAGGAAGGGGCCGCTCAGAGCCTCACTGCAGTGACACTCAGTTACAGGACTTGTGGGCGCTGGCGAGCTGCAGACATGGTCGAGTCTCTGGTGGCAGTTGGGGTTCCAGCCGAGCCCCAGGAACAGCTGCTGCCCCAGTTACAGCCTTACTGGGGCCAGAGCTGTTCTGGGCAGACGGTGGTGTCCAGCTGGCAGGAGCTGGTGGGACTCACCGCCTTGAGTGGGTGAGGGACTTGCTGAGGAGCTGATGGCTGCTCAGTGCTGAGAGGGCAGCACCTTGCCAGTCCCCAGAAGGGAGAGCGCAGAGGATGCGCAGGCAGCGTGGGGCAGCACCCACTGCACCTTGGGCTGACAGCGGGGCTGGGGTCGTGGTGGAGCAGGGCCGGCAGAACCGCAGGGCCGGGCTGGGCTGAGCGAGCTGTGTCCAGCTCCGTGGGCAGCAGGAGGCAGATGCCCTGAACGGAGGCGCAGGGGGCTGCCTCCGCTGCGGGGGCCTTTTCCGGGTGGACGGTGGGACTGGGAGCAGCAGTGAGAAAGTGTCCCTGGAGACGGCCCTGTGCCACCTGCCCCGGGGCAGCGCCTCCCCCGGGCCGTGGCTGAAGGGGAGAGGCCGCACTGTGAGGTCACAGAGGCCTGCGGTGCCACGCCGGGGTGTGTAGTGCTGTTGCCAGGCAACACATCAGATGTGCCAGCAGCTGCAGTAGCAGCAACACTGTGCACATGCAGGTGAAGGGGACCATGGCTCCCACACTGATCCTCGTCCTGCTGCTAGTGGCCCTGCGAGCCCAGGGTGCTGGGGCTGCTCCATGGCAAGCGCGGGGATTAGGTAGGTGGGCAGATGAGGGCCAACGCCCAGCCCTGGCAGCGTGGGGCAGCACCCACTGCACCTCGGGCTGACAGCGGGGCTGGGGTCATGGTGGGGCAGGGCCGGCAGAGCCGCAGGGCCGGGCTGGGCCGAGCGAGCTGTGTCCAGCTCCGCGGGCAGCGGGAGGCAGATGCCCTGTACGGAGGCGCAGGGGGCTGCCTTTGCTGCAGGGGCCTTTCCCGGGTGGACGGTGGGACTGGGAGCAGCAGTGAGAAAGTGTCCCTGGAGCCGGCCCTGTGCCGCCTGCCCCAGGGCAGCCTTGCCCCGGTCTGCGTGTCAGGGCCCGGCAGCACGGCAGCAGCCGGGCAATAGCCCTCGGGAGCACTTCTTCCCCAGGCCGGGCACAGCCACGTCCGGGGGGTTTGTGTCTCTGCCGTTCCCCGGCTGGACCCCAGCTTTCAGCCTCGGGGACGTCCCTCCTGGGGAGGTGTCCACAGGGGAAAACAGGAGCATTCCTGCTCCAGCCCTGCAACGCTCTCCCCGCTCTCCCCGGGCCAGCCCGGGTCACCATGGGACACACAGCCCCAGCCCACAGCCCGGGGAACAGACGGGGCAGCGCTGGGGCAGCCTCTCCCTGGTCACTGGGCTCTTCTCCGTCAGATAGGTGAACAATAACGTCTTCACGTGGGCGCCTTTTCTGCCCAGAAAACGTGTCCCAGGAAGAAATGCCCAGGGGCCATACATGTATACATCCGGTCCTTGAGGGCTGTTGCACAGGGCCTGGAAACAGTATTTTGAAAGGCTGCAGGTGCAGCTAACAGGTCACCCCGGCCCCTCTGCACCTCTGGAAATGTCCACCCACGTCTGGGTCCCATGGCATCACCTGACCCCCTCCAGTCACTGCAGGTCACTGGCAAAGGAGCTCACAACCTCTCACGGGAATGTGCTTGATTACAGCTGTGCCCGAAGCCAACGGCCACCCGACGGCTCGGCCGGATCTTGTCTCGGGGCCTGGAGGCGATCGCACAGGTATGTCCCCTGAATGAGTGAGCACTTAGGTTTTAATATTCCGTTCTTGTGAAATTTCAGTTAACGCTCTCTTGGCCCACGCTCAGC
The DNA here is from genome assembly GCF_031877795.1 of Strix aluco. Taxonomy (NCBI): domain Eukaryota; kingdom Metazoa; phylum Chordata; class Aves; order Strigiformes; family Strigidae; genus Strix; species Strix aluco. The sequence goes on along the minus strand of NC_133949.1, from coordinate 3,582,915 downwards.
CGAGCAGAAGAGGGGCAGAGAGGGACTGGCTTGGGCTCAGAGATGTGAGCACTCTGCCTTGCGAAGGTGTCTGTGCCAGCCTCTCCGGCCCTGTGCTGCTTCCAGTGCCTGCTGCAAGGCCAGCGGTGGGCTTGTTGGGGTTGAGTTTAGAGCTGGTGCGAGCTCCAGGGAGTCCTTTCTCCCAACACCTCCGTGCATGTCTTGTTTTAGATCCTCCTGCTCCAGGCACCCAGTACCTGTCTGCACAGCGCTCCTGATGGAGGGGGGGCATGAGTGCCACGGAGCACTCCCATGTTGGAAGTGCCTTCGCGGCCGTTCAGACCTGCAGAGGTGTATTGAAATAGCTCATGGGAGCTTCTCTGTTCTGTCTGTTCACAGACGTGGCTGGAGGCGATCACTATCCTGTTTCCCAGCTGGGTTCCAGGGGGGACGCTCAGGGAGATGGCACGGGTACGTCACGGCTTTTGAATTCCTCTGAGAGCCGCCGGCTCAAAGCCCAGATGTGAGCGAGGCGTCTCTCGCGGCTCTGAGAACGTGGACCTGCACTGTGTGTGCCGTGCCATTGCGTGATCCGCTCGTATGTTCTGCTGCTCGGTCATGACGGTGTATGATGGAAATTCTCGTGGGTGTTTGGTTGCAGATGTGGGTACAGGGAAGGCTTTTCCAGCTCCTCATCCGGATCCTGCGCTGGCGCTTCCCTGGCGTCGCAGGGGCGAGTTTTCTTGGCTGACTCCACAGACGACACACTTGTTTTCAATATTGTATTTGTGAGAAATTTAACTTTGGACTTTCCATTCAGGTCCTCAAAGAGCAAAGTACATCTCTCAAACAGGAAAACCCTCCCAGTGGACCTCAGAAGTCATGCAGAGAATTCTGAAGGAGCTGGACAGGACCACCCGAGCCCACGGTGGGTGTCTGTCCCTGTTAAGCAGAAGCCTTGTCAAGCTGAGGTTTTAGATGCGTGGATGGACAAGCCGTAGCCTGCACAGTAGGAAGGGGCCGCTCAGAGCCTCACTGCAGTGACACTCAGTTACAGGACTTGTGGGCGCTGGCGAGCTGCAGACATGGTCGAGTCTCTGGTGGCAGTTGGGGTTCCAGCCGAGCCCCAGGAACAGCTGCTGCCCCAGTTACAGCCTTACTGGGGCCAGAGCTGTTCTGGGCAGACGGTGGTGTCCAGCTGGCAGGAGCTGGTGGGACTCACCGCCTTGAGTGGGTGAGGGACTTGCTGAGGAGCTGATGGCTGCTCAGTGCTGAGAGGGCAGCACCTTGCCAGTCCCCAGAAGGGAGAGCGCAGAGGATGCGCAGGCAGCGTGGGGCAGCACCCACTGCACCTTGGGCTGACAGCGGGGCTGGGGTCGTGGTGGAGCAGGGCCGGCAGAACCGCAGGGCCGGGCTGGGCTGAGCGAGCTGTGTCCAGCTCCGTGGGCAGCAGGAGGCAGATGCCCTGAACGGAGGCGCAGGGGGCTGCCTCCGCTGCGGGGGCCTTTTCCGGGTGGACGGTGGGACTGGGAGCAGCAGTGAGAAAGTGTCCCTGGAGACGGCCCTGTGCCACCTGCCCCGGGGCAGCGCCTCCCCCGGGCCGTGGCTGAAGGGGAGAGGCCGCACTGTGAGGTCACAGAGGCCTGCGGTGCCACGCCGGGGTGTGTAGTGCTGTTGCCAGGCAACACATCAGATGTGCCAGCAGCTGCAGTAGCAGCAACACTGTGCACATGCAGGTGAAGGGGACCATGGCTCCCACACTGATCCTCGTCCTGCTGCTAGTGGCCCTGCGAGCCCAGGGTGCTGGGGCTGCTCCATGGCAAGCGCGGGGATTAGGTAGGTGGGCAGATGAGGGCCAACGCCCAGCCCTGGCAGCGTGGGGCAGCACCCACTGCACCTCGGGCTGACAGCGGGGCTGGGGTCATGGTGGGGCAGGGCCGGCAGAGCCGCAGGGCCGGGCTGGGCCGAGCGAGCTGTGTCCAGCTCCGCGGGCAGCGGGAGGCAGATGCCCTGTACGGAGGCGCAGGGGGCTGCCTTTGCTGCAGGGGCCTTTCCCGGGTGGACGGTGGGACTGGGAGCAGCAGTGAGAAAGTGTCCCTGGAGCCGGCCCTGTGCCGCCTGCCCCAGGGCAGCCTTGCCCCGGTCTGCGTGTCAGGGCCCGGCAGCACGGCAGCAGCCGGGCAATAGCCCTCGGGAGCACTTCTTCCCCAGGCCGGGCACAGCCACGTCCGGGGGGTTTGTGTCTCTGCCGTTCCCCGGCTGGACCCCAGCTTTCAGCCTCGGGGACGTCCCTCCTGGGGAGGTGTCCACAGGGGAAAACAGGAGCATTCCTGCTCCAGCCCTGCAACGCTCTCCCCGCTCTCCCCGGGCCAGCCCGGGTCACCATGGGACACACAGCCCCAGCCCACAGCCCGGGGAACAGACGGGGCAGCGCTGGGGCAGCCTCTCCCTGGTCACTGGGCTCTTCTCCGTCAGATAGGTGAACAATAACATCTTCACGTGGGCGCCTTTTCTGCCCAGAAAACGTGTCCCAGGAAGAAATGCCCAGGGGCCATACATGTATACATCCGGTCCTTGAGGGCTGTTGCACAGGGCCTGGAAACAGTATTTTGAAAGGCTGCAGGTGCAGCTAACAGGTCACCCCGGCCCCTCTGCACCTCTGGAAATGTCCACCCACGTCTGGGTCCCATGGCATCACCTGACCCCCTCCAGTCACTGCAGGTCACTGGCAAAGGAGCTCACAACCTCTCACGGGAATGTGCTTGATTACAGCTGTGCCCGAAGCCAACGGCCACCCGACGGCTCGGCCGGATCTTGTCTCGGGGCCTGGAGGCGATCGCACAGGTATGTCCCCTGAATGAGTGAGCACTTAGGTTTTAATATTCCGTTCTTGTGAAATTTCAGTTAACGCTCTCTTGGCCCACGCTCAGCCGAGCAGAAGAGGGGCAGAGAGGGACTGGCTTGGGCTCAGAGATGTGAGCACTCTGCCTTGCGAAGGTGTCTGTGCCAGCCTCTCCGGCCCTGTGCTGCTTCCAGTGCCTGCTGCAAGGCCAGCGGTGGGCTTGTTGGGGTTGAGTTTAGAGCTGGTGCGAGCTCCAGGGAGTCCTTTCTCCCAACACCTCCGTGCATGTCTTGTTTTAGATCCTCCTGCTCCAGGCACCCAGTACCTGTCTGCACAGCGCTCCTGATGGAGGGGGGGCATGAGTGCCACGGAGCACTCCCATGTTGGAAGTGCCTTCGCGGCCGTTCAGACCTGCAGAGGTGTATTGAAATAGCTCATGGGAGCTTCTCTGTTCTGTCTGTTCACAGACGTGGCTGGAGGCGATCACTATCCTGTTTCCCAGCTGGGTTCCAGGGGGAACGCTCAGGGAGATGGCACGGGTACGTCACGGCTTTTGAATTCCTCTGAGAGCCGCCGGCTCAAAGCCCAGATGTGAGCGAGGCGTCTCTCGCGGCTCTGAGAACGTGGACCTGCACTGTGTGTGCCGTGCCATTGCGTGATCCGCTCGTATGTTCTGCTGCTCGGTCATGACGGTGTATGATGGAAATTCTCGTGGGTGTTTGGTTGCAGATGTGGGTACAGGGAAGGCTTTTCCAGCTCCTCATCCGGATCCTGCGCTGGCGCTTCCCTGGCGTCGCAGGGGCGAGTTTTCTTGGCTGACTCCACAGACGACACACTTGTTTTCAATATTGTATTTGTGAGAAATTTAACTTTGGACTTTCCATTCAGGTCCTCAAAGAGCAAAGTACATCTCTCAAACAGGAAAACCCTCCCAGTGGACCTCAGAAGTCATGCAGAGAATTCTGAAGGAGCTGCACAGGACCACCCGAGCCCACGGTGGGTGTCTGTCCCTGTTAAGCAGAAGCCTTGTCAAGCTGAGGTTTTAGATGCGTGGATGGACAAGCCGTAGCCTGCACAGTAGGAAGGGGCCGCTCAGAGCCTCACTGCAGTGACACTCAGTTACAGGACTTGTGGGCGCTGGCGAGCTGCAGACATGGTCGAGTCTCTGGTGGCAGTTGGGGTTCCAGCCGAGCCCCAGGAACAGCTGCTGCCCCAGTTACAGCCTTACTGGGGCCAGAGCTGTTCTGGGCAGACGGTGGTGTCCAGCTGGCAGGAGCTGGTGGGACTCACCGCCTTGAGTGGGTGAGGGACTTGCTGAGGAGCTGATGGCTGCTCAGTGCTGAGAGGGCAGCACCTTGCCAGTCCCCAGAAGGGAGAGCGCAGAGGATGCGCAGGCAGCATGGGGCAGCACCCACTGCACCTTGGGCTGACAGCGGGGCTGGGGTCGTGGTGGAGCAGGGCCGGCAGAACCGCAGGGCCGGGCTGGGCTGAGCGAGCTGTGTCCAGCTCCGTGGGCAGCAGGAGGCAGATGCCCTGAACGGAGGCGCAGGGGGCTGCCTCCGCTGCGGGGGCCTTTTCCGGGTGGACGGTGGGACTGGGAGCAGCAGTGAGAAAGTGTCCCTGGAGACGGCCCTGTGCCACCTGCCCCGGGGCAGCGCCTCCCCCGGGCCGTGGCTGAAGGGGAGAGGCCGCACTGTGAGGTCACAGAGGCCTGCGGTGCCACGCCGGGGTGTGTAGTGCTGTTGCCAGGCAACACATCAGATGTGCCAGCAGCTGCAGTAGCAGCAACACTGTGCACATGCAGGTGAAGGGGACCATGGCTCCCACACTGATCCTCGTCCTGCTGCTAGTGGCCCTGCGAGCCCAGGGTGCTGGGGCTGCTCCATGGCAAGCGCGGGGATTAGGTAGGTGGGCAGATGAGGGCCAACGCCCAGCCCTGGCAGCGTGGGGCAGCACCCACTGCACCTCGGGCTGACAGCGGGGCTGGGGTCATGGTGGGGCAGGGCCGGCAGAGCCGCAGGGCCGGGCTGGGCCGAGCGAGCTGTGTCCAGCTCCGCGGGCAGCGGGAGGCAGATGCCCTGTACGGAGGCGCAGGGGGCTGCCTTTGCTGCAGGGGCCTTTCCCGGGTGGACGGTGGGACTGGGAGCAGCAGTGAGAAAGTGTCCCTGGAGCCGGCCCTGTGCCGCCTGCCCCAGGGCAGCCTTGCCCCGGTCTGCGTGTCAGGGCCCGGCAGCACGGCAGCAGCCGGGCAATAGCCCTCGGGAGCACTTCTTCCCCAGGCCGGGCACAGCCACGTCCGGGGGGTTTGTGTCTCTGCCGTTCCCCGGCTGGACCCCAGCTTTCAGCCTCGGGGACGTCCCTCCTGGGGAGGTGTCCACAGGGGAAAACAGGAGCATTCCTGCTCCAGCCCTGCAACGCTCTCCCCGCTCTCCCCGGGCCAGCCCGGGTCACCATGGGACACACAGCCCCAGCCCACAGCCCGGGGAACAGACGGGGCAGCGCTGGGGCAGCCTCTCCCTGGTCACTGGGCTCTTCTCCGTCAGATAGGTGAACAATAACATCTTCACGTGGGCGCCTTTTCTGCCCAGAAAACGTGTCCCAGGAAGAAATGCCCAGGGGCCATACATGTATACATCCGGTCCTTGAGGGCTGTTGCACAGGGCCTGGAAACAGTATTTTGAAAGGCTGCAGGTGCAGCTAACAGGTCACCCCGGCCCCTCTGCACCTCTGGAAATGTCCACCCACGTCTGGGTCCCATGGCATCACCTGACCCCCTCCAGTCACTGCAGGTCACTGGCAAAGGAGCTCACAACCTCTCACGGGAATGTGCTTGATTACAGCTGTGCCCGAAGCCAACGGCCACCCGACGGCTCGGCCGGATCTTGTCTCGGGGCCTGGAGGCGATCGCACAGGTATGTCCCCTGAATGAGTGAGCACTTAGGTTTTAATATTCCGTTCTTGTGAAATTTCAGTTAACGCTCTCTTGGCCCACGCTCAGCCGAGCAGAAGAGGGGCAGAGAGGGACTGGCTTGGGCTCAGAGATGTGAGCACTCTGCCTTGCGAAGGTGTCTGTGCCAGCCTCTCCGGCCCTGTGCTGCTTCCAGTGCCTGCTGCAAGGCCAGCGGTGGGCTTGTTGGGGTTGAGTTTAGAGCTGGTGCGAGCTCCAGGGAGTCCTTTCTCCCAACACCTCCGTGCATGTCTTGTTTTAGATCCTCCTGCTCCAGGCACCCAGTACCTGTCTGCACAGCGCTCCTGATGGAGGGGGGGCATGAGTGCCACGGAGCACTCCCATGTTGGAAGTGCCTTCGCGGCCGTTCAGACCTGCAGAGGTGTATTGAAATAGCTCATGGGAGCTTCTCTGTTCTGTCTGTTCACAGACGTGGCTGGAGGCGATCACTATCCTGTTTCCCAGCTGGGTTCCAGGGGGAACGCTCAGGGAGATGGCACGGGTACGTCACGGCTTTTGAATTCCTCTGAGAGCCGCCGGCTCAAAGCCCAGATGTGAGCGAGGCGTCTCTCGCGGCTCTGAGAACGTGGACCTGCACTGTGTGTGCCGTGCCATTGCGTGATCCGCTCGTATGTTCTGCTGCTCGGTCATGACGGTGTATGATGGAAATTCTCGTGGGTGTTTGGTTGCAGATGTGGGTACAGGGAAGGCTTTTCCAGCTCCTCATCCGGATCCTGCGCTGGCGCTTCCCTGGCGTCGCAGGGGCGAGTTTTCTTGGCTGACTCCACAGACGACACACTTGTTTTCAATATTGTATTTGTGAGAAATTTAACTTTGGACTTTCCATTCAGGTCCTCAAAGAGCAAAGTACATCTCTCAAACAGGAAAACCCTCCCAGTGGACCTCAGAAGTCATGCAGAGAATTCTGAAGGAGCTGCACAGGACCACCCGAGCCCACGGTGGGTGTCTGTCCCTGTTAAGCAGAAGCCTTGTCAAGCTGAGGTTTTAGATGCGTGGATGGACAAGCCGTAGCCTGCACAGTAGGAAGGGGCCGCTCAGAGCCTCACTGCAGTGACACTCAGTTACAGGCCTTGTGGGCGCTGGCGAGCTGCAGACATGGTCGAGTCTCTGGTGGCAGTTGGGGTTCCAGCCGAGCCCCAGGAACAGCTGCTGCCCCAGTTACAGCCTTACTGGGGCCAGAGCTGTTCTGGGCAGACGGTGGTGTCCAGCTGGCAGGAGCTGGTGGGACTCACCGCCTTGAGTGGGTGAGGGACTTGCTGAGGAGCTGATGGCTGCTCAGTGCTGAGAGGGCAGCACCTTGCCAGTCCCCAGAAGGGAGAGCGCAGAGGATGCGCAGGCAGCGTGGGGCAGCACCCACTGCACCTTGGGCTGACAGCGGGGCTGGGGTCGTGGTGGAGCAGGGCCGGCAGAACCGCAGGGCCGGGCTGGGCTGAGCGAGCTGTGTCCAGCTCCGTGGGCAGCAGGAGGCAGATGCCCTGAACGGAGGCGCAGGGGGCTGCCTCCGCTGCGGGGGCCTTTTCCGGGTGGACGGTGGGACTGGGAGCAGCAGTGAGAAAGTGTCCCTGGAGACGGCCCTGTGCCACCTGCCCCGGGGCAGCGCCTCCCCCGGGCCGTGGCTGAAGGGGAGAGGCCGCACTGTGAGGTCACAGAGGCCTGCGGTGCCACGCCGGGGTGTGTAGTGCTGTTGCCAGGCAACACATCAGATGTGCCAGCAGCTGCAGTAGCAGCAACACTGTGCACATGCAGGTGAAGGGGACCATGGCTCCCACACTGATCCTCGTCCTGCTGCTAGTGGCCCTGCGAGCCCAGGGTGCTGGGGCTGCTCCATGGCAAGCGCGGGGATTAGGTAGGTGGGCAGATGAGGGCCAACGCCCAGCCCTGGCAGCGTGGGGCAGCACCCACTGCACCTCGGGCTGACAGCGGGGCTGGGGTCATGGTGGGGCAGGGCCGGCAGAGCCGCAGGGCCGGGCTGGGCCGAGCGAGCTGTGTCCAGCTCCGCGGGCAGCGGGAGGCAGATGCCCTGTACGGAGGCGCAGGGGGCTGCCTTTGCTGCAGGGGCCTTTCCCGGGTGGACGGTGGGACTGGGAGCAGCAGTGAGAAAGTGTCCCTGGAGCCGGCCCTGTGCCGCCTGCCCCAGGGCAGCCTTGCCCCGGTCTGCGTGTCAGGGCCCGGCAGCACGGCAGCAGCCGGGCAATAGCCCTCGGGAGCACTTCTTCCCCAGGCCGGGCACAGCCACGTCCGGGGGGTTTGTGTCTCTGCCGTTCCCCGGCTGGACCCCAGCTTTCAGCCTCGGGGACGTCCCTCCTGGGGAGGTGTCCACAGGGGAAAACAGGAGCATTCCTGCTCCAGCCCTGCAACGCTCTCCCCGCTCTCCCCGGGCCAGCCCGGGTCACCATGGGACACACAGCCCCAGCCCACAGCCCGGGGAACAGACGGGGCAGCGCTGGGGCAGCCTCTCCCTGGTCACTGGGCTCTTCTCCGTCAGATAGGTGAACAATAACATCTTCACGTGGGCGCCTTTTCTGCCCAGAAAACGTGTCCCAGGAAGAAATGCCCAGGGGCCATACATGTATACATCCGGTCCTTGAGGGCTGTTGCACAGGGCCTGGAAACAGTATTTTGAAAGGCTGCAGGTGCAGCTAACAGGTCACCCCGGCCCCTCTGCACCTCTGGAAATGTCCACCCACGTCTGGGTCCCATGGCATCACCTGACCCCCTCCAGTCACTGCAGGTCACTGGCAAAGGAGCTCACAACCTCTCACGGGAATGTGCTTGATTACAGCTGTGCCCGAAGCCAACGGCCACCCGACGGCTCGGCCGGATCTTGTCTCGGGGCCTGGAGGCGATCGCACAGGTATGTCCCCTGAATGAGTGAGCACTTAGGTTTTAATATTCCGTTCTTGTGAAATTTCAGTTAACGCTCTCTTGGCCCACGCTCAGCCGAGCAGAAGAGGGGCAGAGAGGGACTGGCTTGGGCTCAGAGATGTGAGCACTCTGCCTTGCGAAGGTGTCTGTGCCAGCCTCTCCGGCCCTGTGCTGCTTCCAGTGCCTGCTGCAAGGCCAGCGGTGGGCTTGTTGGGGTTGAGTTTAGAGCTGGTGCGAGCTCCAGGGAGTCCTTTCTCCCAACACCTCCGTGCATGTCTTGTTTTAGATCCTCCTGCTCCAGGCACCCAGTACCTGTCTGCACAGCGCTCCTGATGGAGGGGGGGCATGAGTGCCACGGAGCACTCCCATGTTGGAAGTGCCTTCGCGGCCGTTCAGACCTGCAGAGGTGTATTGAAATAGCTCATGGGAGCTTCTCTGTTCTGTCTGTTCACAGACGTGGCTGGAGGCGATCACTATCCTGTTTCCCAGCTGGGTTCCAGGGGGAACGCTCAGGGAGATGGCACGGGTACGTCACGGCTTTTGAATTCCTCTGAGAGCCGCCGGCTCAAAGCCCAGATGTGAGCGAGGCGTCTCTCGCGGCTCTGAGAACGTGGACCTGCACTGTGTGTGCCGTGCCATTGCGTGATCCGCTCGTATGTTCTGCTGCTCGGTCATGACGGTGTATGATGGAAATTCTCGTGGGTGTTTGGTTGCAGATGTGGGTACAGGGAAGGCTTTTCCAGCTCCTCATCCGGATCCTGCGCTGGCGCTTCCCTGGCGTCGCAGGGGCGAGTTTTCTTGGCTGACTCCACAGACGACACACTTGTTTTCAATATTGTATTTGTGAGAAATTTAACTTTGGACTTTCCATTCAGGTCCTCAAAGAGCAAAGTACATCTCTCAAACAGGAAAACCCTCCCAGTGGACCTCAGAAGTCATGCAGAGAATTCTGAAGGAGCTGCACAGGACCACCCGAGCCCACGGTGGGTGTCTGTCCCTGTTAAGCAGAAGCCTTGTCAAGCTGAGGTTTTAGATGCGTGGATGGACAAGCCGTAGCCTGCACAGTAGGAAGGGGCCGCTCAGAGCCTCACTGCAGTGACACTCAGTTACAGGACTTGTGGGCGCTGGCGAGCTGCAGACATGGTCGAGTCTCTGGTGGCAGTTGGGGTTCCAGCCGAGCCCCAGGAACAGCTGCTGCCCCAGTTACAGCCTTACTGGGGCCAGAGCTGTTCTGGGCAGACGGTGGTGTCCAGCTGGCAGGAGCTGGTGGGACTCACCGCCTTGAGTGGGTGAGGGACTTGCTGAGGAGCTGATGGCTGCTCAGTGCTGAGAGGGCAGCACCTTGCCAGTCCCCAGAAGGGAGAGCGCAGAGGATGCGCAGGCAGCGTGGGGCAGCACCCACTGCACCTTGGGCTGACAGCGGGGCTGGGGTCGTGGTGGAGCAGGGCCGGCAGAACCGCAGGGCCGGGCTGGGCTGAGCGAGCTGTGTCCAGCTCCGTGGGCAGCAGGAGGCAGATGCCCTGAACGGAGGCGCAGGGGGCTGCCTCCGCTGCGGGGGCCTTTTCCGGGTGGACGGTGGGACTGGGAGCAGCAGTGAGAAAGTGTCCCTGGAGACGGCCCTGTGCCACCTGCCCCGGGGCAGCGCCTCCCCCGGGCCGTGGCTGAAGGGGAGAGGCCGCACTGTGAGGTCACAGAGGCCTGCGGTGCCACGCCGGGGTGTGTAGTGCTGTTGCCAGGCAACACATCAGATGTGCCAGCAGCTGCAGTAGCAGCAACACTGTGCACATGCAGGTGAAGGGGACCATGGCTCCCACACTGATCCTCGTCCTGCTGCTAGTGGCCCTGCGAGCCCAGGGTGCCGGGGCTGCTCCATGGCAAGCGCGGGGATTAGGTAGGTGGGCAGATGAGGGCCAACGCCCAGCCCTGGCAGCGTGGGGCAGCACCCACTGCACCTCAGGCTGACAGCGGGGCTGGGGTCATGGTGGGGCAGGGTCGGCAGAGCCGCAGGGCCGGGCTGGGCCGAGCGAGCTGTGTCCAGCTCCGCGGGCAGCGGGAGGCAGATGCCCTGTACGGAGGCGCAGGGGGCTGCCTTTGCTGCAGGGGCCTTTCCCGGGTGGACGGTGGGACTGGGAGCAGCAGTGAGAAAGTGTCCCTGGAGCCGGCCCTGTGCCGCCTGCCCCAGGGCAGCCTTGCCCCGGTCTGCGTGTCAGGGCCCGGCAGCACGGCAGCAGCCGGGCAATAGCCCTCGGGAGCACTTCTTCCCCAGGCCGGGCACAGCCACGTCCGGGGGGTTTGTGTCTCTGCCGTTCCCCGGCTGGACCCCAGCTTTCAGCCTCGGGGACGTCCCTCCTGGGGAGGTGTCCACAGGGGAAAACAGGAGCATTCCTGCTCCAGCCCTGCAACGCTCTCCCCGCTCTCCCCGGGCCAGCCCGGGTCACCATGGGACACACAGCCCCAGCCCACAGCCCGGGGAACAGACGGGGCAGCGCTGGGGCAGCCTCTCCCTGGTCACTGGGCTCTTCTCCGTCAGGTGAACAATAACGTCTTCACGTGGGCGCCTTTTCTGCCCAGAAAACGTGTCCCAGGAAGAAATGCCCAGGGGCCATACATGTATACATCCGGTCCTTGAGGGCTGTTGCACAGGGCCTGGAAACAGTATTTTGAAAGGCTGCAGGTGCAGCTAACAGGTCACCCCGGCCCCTCTGCACCTCTGGAAATGTCCACCCACGTCTGGGTCCCATGGCATCACCTGACCCCCTCCAGTCACTGCAGGTCACTGGCAAAGGAGCTCACAACCTCTCACGGGAATGTGCTTGATTACAGCTGTGCCCGAAGCCAACGGCCACCCGACGGCTCGGCCGGATCTTGTCTCGGGGCCTGGAGGCGATCGCACAGGTATGTCCCCTGAATGAGTGAGCACTTAGGTTTTAATATTCCGTTCTTGTGAAATTTCAGTTAACGCTCTCTTGGCCCACGCTCAGCCGAGCAGAAGAGGGGCAGAGAGGGACTGGCTTGGGCTCAGAGATGTGAGCACTCTGCCTTGCGAAGGTGTCTGTGCCAGCCTCTCCGGCCCTGTGCTGCTTCCAGTGCCTGCTGCAAGGCCAGCGGTGGGCTTGTTGGGGTTGAGTTTAGAGCTGGTGCGAGCTCCAGGGAGTCCTTTCTCCCAACACCTCCGTGCATGTCTTGTTTTAGATCCTCCTGCTCCAGGCACCCAGTACCTGTCTGCACAGCGCTCCTGATGGAGGGGGGGCATGAGTGCCACGGAGCACTCCCGTGTTGGAAGTGCCTTCGCGGCCGTTCAGACCTGCAGAGGTGTATTGAAATAGCTCATGGGAGCTTCTCTGTTCTGTCTGTTCACAGACGTGGCTGGAGGCGATCACTATCCTGTTTCCCAGCTGGGTTCCAGGGGGGACGCTCAGGGAGATGGCACGGGTACGTCACGGCTTTTGAATTCCTCTGAGAGCCGCCGGCTCAAAGCCCAGATGTGAGCGAGGCGTCTCTCGCGGCTCTGAGAACGTGGACCTGCACTGTGTGTGCCGTGCCATTGCGTGATCCGCTCGTATGTTCTGCTGCTCGGTCATGACGGTGTATGATGGAAATTCTCGTGGGTGTTTGGTTGCAGATGTGGGTACAGGGAAGGCTTTTCCAGCTCCTCATCCGGATCCTGCGCTGGCGCTTCCCTGGCGTCGCAGGGGCGAGTTTTCTTGGCTGACTCCACAGACGACGCACTTGTTTTCAATATTGTATTTGTGAGAAATTTAACTTTGGACTTTCCATTCAGGTCCTCAAAGAGCAAAGTACAACTCTGAAACAGGAAAACCCTCCCAGTGGGCCTCAGAAGTCGTCCAGGGAATTCTGAAGGAGCTGCACAGGACCATGCCAGCCCACGGTGGGTGTCTGTCCCTGTTAAGCAGAAGCCTTGTCAAGCTGAGGTTTTAGATGCGTGGATGGACAAGCTGTAGCCTGCACAGTAGGAAGGGGCCACTCAGAGCCTCACTGCAGTGACACTCAGTTACAGGCCTTGTGGGCGCTGGCGAGCTGCAGACATGGTCGAGTCTCTGGTGGCAGTTGGGGTTCCAGCCGAGCCCCAGGAACAGCTGCTGCCCCAGTTACAGCCTTACTGGGGCCAGAGCTGTTCTGGGCAGACGGTGGTGTCCAGCTGGCAGGAGCTGGTGGGACTCACGCCTTGAGTGGGTGAGGGACTTGCCGAGGATCTGATGGCTGCTCAGTGCTGAGAGGGCAGCACCTTGCCAGTCCCCGGAGGGGAGAGCGCAGAGGATGCGCAGGCAGCTGGGGGCCGCTGAGAGCAGCAGACACTGCCAGGGCTGCAGGTCTGCCCTGGCCAGGGTCGGAGCAGCCCCAGCTTCAGATCCTTAGCATTGTGAATGTATTTTGGGAAGTACTGCCCTTGGAAGACGTCATCTTCCTGAAGGGGAACAGTTCCTTTGACTTAATCTGACCTTCTTTCTTTCTAAAGGGATGAACGCTGAACCTGTGGAGAAGGAGGCATTTCGGGAAGGAGGCAGCCAGGCAGCGCCAGCCTCTGACGAAAGAACAGGGGCAATGCAATCAACGGGCGTGGCAGGTAATTGCTGTCCTTTGTTCTCCCAGTGTCATACATCCAAACCTCTCCCTGTCTGCAGGCTCTGCCCCCAGTGCCCGCTACTGCACACTCTGTCAGCAGCACAACCCACAACTGTTAGTGCAGAGCATGTTTTTTAAAAGATGCCGGGGGGTGGAGTTTTTTGCCAGAGACACACACACTCGTAACCCTCTGTGGATGCAGAAAGACGCTCACCTCCCAGCACAGCCCATCACAGGAATTTCAGGACTTTGCCAGCTGGGGAACAAGAGCATCTCAGACACGTTCAGCAGACAGTGGGAAATGTGACTCTTAATCAAATGGGCCTCCCGCAACACCTGCATCCCAGAGCTTGCTGTGGGTGCCTGGAGGCCCCAGGCACAGCAGAGGGGGATCCTTGCTGTGACCTGAGGGCCAAAGGGGTGCACTGACAGATCAGGCACAGGCTTAGAGGGAACCTGCCCCATCCTTCCGCACCCTCTATGCCTGAGCCATGACCTTTGTCTGAGGCATTACCTTTCTCTGACTCTTGGCAGTGCTGAAAACTGGAGGCACGTGAGCAGTACCCACACTGGAGAAAAGGCGAAGTGGGAGAGCGAGGCTCAGGCCTCTCCCAGGAGGGCCTGAGTCTGTCCCCTCGGGCTGTGGGTGCTGGGCTGGGGAGGGAGAGCTGGGGGGGCGCGCCCTGATGCAGGGATGTTTTCTGTCCCTCTCGCTCAAAGGGGCGATTGCTGTGCTCCCCCACACGCTCTCCATCTGGCCCGATGACTTTCAGTTCAGAGGGACGACTTGTCCCAAAGGGCCAGAGGGAGCCTCCGTGCAGCAGCACTAGCAAGCCTCGGAGACTGACGGTGGGCAAGCGCCAAAGGAATTGTGCGCAGATGGGAAAGGTGACCAAGAAAGGGGAGGAACCCCTGACACTGGGAAAACTCAATTATGGCCACCCCAGAGTGTAGGCAAAGCTGAGAGGAGAAAGGGACGCTCCAGAGTGCATTGATGTGCAATGGCTTTGGGAGTTGCCTTTCTTCTGCTGAAACCAAGGAAACATCACAGCCCCAGGACAGTCACTGGCTCAGAGTTGCTGACAAAGGGAGAAGGAACTGGCCCTGGCCATGTCAGACCTCCTGTGAGATGACCAGTCATGTGCGGGACACACTAACGCACAGAATTGTTCCTCCAGGAACGGACGGCAAGAGTAGACCAAATGCCACGGATCATAAAAATCCCTGGACGTACATCGTAAAAGAGGCCCTGCGTGGTCTGGGCTTCATTCTGGCTTCCGTGATCTCCTTCTGTGTGGTCCATGTGTGCATGAAGTTAAAACGGTGAGTGTTGGCAAACTTCTGTCTCAGATGGCTGTTCTATTAGCCGTGAAGCATGTAGAGGTGGGGTATTCTGGAGTGCCGAGTTAGTCACTGGCCAAACTCTACTGAGATTTCTGCTGCAAGAAGTTGGAACTGCCCTCTCAATTCATGGGCACTATTTTCTGAACCCCCTTCTTCCTGTTGCAAGTGTTACTTAAAAGCAACCCTCCCCCAGCAAGAGCAGACCCAGTGACAGAGGTAGGCAGGGCAAGGTCAGGAAGAAGAGCAGTGAGGAAGGGCGTTGCCATGGAAAGGGAGCAGCACAATAGTGACATCTCCCTGCCAGTGAACCTCCCGGCGGAAATCACCGTGTTAGGCGAAGCTGTAAACCCCACATGTTCCCCTCGGCCAAGGTGTCCCGGCAGCTCAGACCGTGATGATGAACCTTCCCAGCTCTCAGCCTGGCTTTGGAGCAGGAGGGTCGGTCTGTCCCATCTGCGCCCAAATGCTGCCAGCGTGCGTGTTCTCAGCACAGGCCCCCAGGGGTTTTGTCTGTGCAGAGGTCTGCATCTCTTTGGATAAGTGTTCTGAAGAGAGGATGGAGGGCCCCTCCCCTCCCTGAGAGCCGAGGCTGCCCCTTGTCTGGGCAGGGACGGGCAGGGGAGCCGCGTGCTGGTCTCTGGCAGCACCAGGAGCCAGGAGAACAGGAGGCTCTCCTGGCCCCGCAGGGCCGTGCCCAGCTCTGGTCCCCTCGCTCTGCTGGGGTCAGGTCTCCTTCCCGGCACGTGCAGAGCAGCCAGGTCAGGATGGTGAGGGCGGAGAGGAGATGAGCCCAGGGCAGGCCAGCAGAGCCCCAGCCGAGGGGTGAGGGGCACCCCATTTTCTGCACAGAGCTCTCTGTGCCCACGGCTCCCATGTGCAGCTGGGTGCCCACACTCCACGGGGTGCCCAGTGCTGCCCCACACCCTCGCACCCGCCCTCAATCAGGCCTCAGCAGTCTCCTCTCTCTGCAGGCGCCGCACCAAAACTTCGGGATCCCAACCACCAGCACCGTCCCTCCCACCTGAACAGCCGGACTGTCCACTGAAGCAACTCTACCACGGTGCCAACCCGTTCAGGATCTTCTCTACATATCTCTGCTGCCTGCCTTCAAGCCATCAAGTCTGTGACAGAAAAAGGCACTTTCACATATACTGGCCCAACATTTCCAACTCCCTGCCGCAGGGGAGCAATTGTTTGTGTTGGCTGTTGAGTTCTCCGAGAAATAGGGGTATACATTACAATGTCTGATGGTCCTTCCCCCACATCCTCTATTCCGCTACTGTCTGGTTCCCCCACCTGTTCCCTGTTCTCTTGGCTCTTGAATCCTTTCTCTCCTAAGAGGGGATATATCTAACTCTGGTCCTTCATCCTCTTTGGGAGTTATTTTCTTTAAACACTCCTTTTCATGGGTACATTCAGAACAACACTTTTTCACCTTCTTATCATCAGAAGTCATGGCCATTACCAAATTATCTTTACTAGTTATCTTACATTCTTCCTGCCAATCCATTCTTCGTCTTAAATAAAAGAATAAATCTACATATGGTACTTCACTCCTGTGATAGACAGTAAACTGTTTGTTCATCAAATTCCATTAAAGATACTGGGAGCTCGTGACATGTTATTCCATAAACTATGTAGGCCTAAGCTTAATCTTAACTATTACACTGTGTAACGACTAACTGACTGCAAGTGCTTATCTAAGTTGAAATGCTGAAGCAAGGACTCCTACTATGCAAAAGACTGAAAAGAGGGAGAAAGGGAAGAAGGACAAAGGGGAGAAAGACAAAGGGGAGAAGAAGAAGAAAAAAAAGGGGGTAGTGTCTATATTCTGTAAGATATAAACAAAAGCTTTGTGAGCCACTCTCAGGAAAGCAGGAAATACAAGGAGTTGGTGACGTGAAGAAGACCCGGATGGAGCGACCCCCTAGCTGCAAAGTGCGCAGACGCAGGGTACACCTCTCAGAGAGACCCGATACCGGAAGGCGGAGGATATAAAAAAGACGGACCCTCGGGAAGTGAGCGCGCGCCGTTGGTGGAGCAAGGACTCCCCGGCCGCCCAGCGCTGTTTTGCTTGTTGCCGCTTGCTAAATAAACAATTGAAATTTTGATTGGCTCTGACTCACATCAATTTGAGAAATCTACTTATAACAACTCCATTTTCCTTCCCTCCTGCAGAACAGCATTAACTGCAGGATGGTGTCATAATTCAATGTCCCATGCACAGGCCATTTCTCCTGACTCTCCAGTGTATACAAAGGCCACCAATGATTACAATATCCAATCATCTGACTTTTTCGTAAATCCTCATGTAAATCTCCCCAGTGTGCCAATAAACATCCTAACGGGGAGTTTTTCGGAATTTTATCATTTGCAGCCAAATTGCCCACACTTTTACTCTTAAACAAATGAGTTAACTTAGATGCCATGGTTACTCACTTCACAGTATAATATACAATCACTCAAATCTGCCGCTTCGTTCTTCTCCGGCTGCACCTCTCACAAGATAACAGAACCGCGGATCTGAACTCCACACTCGCTTCGTACTTATTTGTACGTCTCAAGCTCACACACACACCCCCTCACAATTATTACTTTAAACGCAGGAATATAACGTATCACTATACAACCATTAATCTTAACCCGGTATACTATTAAACAAACATAAAATTCCACAACTCGAGTCCTTATCATATCATCGAAAACACTATAGCATATAGGTTTTCATTACTCCAAATTCCATACATTCCACTATTGTCCAACCCTGCAATAGCTTTCGCTTATGCCTTACGGGCAGACGCCTAGGCTTCCAATTCCACTAGGATCCTTTAGTCCAACCCTGCGCAGCTTTCGCCGCGTCTGACAGGCAGACTTATACAGTGGGACTCTAACCCACTGTGT
This sequence comes from Strix aluco, assembly GCF_031877795.1. NCBI lineage: Eukaryota > Metazoa > Chordata > Aves > Strigiformes > Strigidae > Strix > Strix aluco. The sequence goes on along the minus strand of NC_133949.1, from coordinate 3,565,432 downwards.
GGGACTCTAACCCACTCCCAAGTGGGACTCTAACCCACTTTCCTAGGGTGGGACTCTAACCCACTCCTAGTACAAAAGAAGTGTCTTACCAAAATCCAGGGAACGTCGCGAAGAGCCTTACGGATCGGGGATCGATGGGTATCCCCGAGAAATCCTCGGTGCCGGCTGGAACCAATCAGGTCCCCGACTCCTCCGGTCTCTCTCAGCGAGGTCCCATCTGGGTCGCCAGAAACTGTTACCGAAAAACTCGGAATAAAACTTATCAACACCAATTTGATGTAGATAAGCAGACACTTCTTTATTGACAGCCGGGTGCGCGGGTGAATCCTTTCACCAACGACGCACACCATGCACCAAAATCATACATCTTATATAGAACTCATTCATACATAGTCATTATGTATTCATGCATAAACATAACAATTCCTGGAAATCATTATCATACTCTCCTCCTATTTCCGATTCTGCGCAGTAGAGTCCAGAAACACCTGGAAATGGGTCTGGGGTGTAATGCGAGTCGGTGGTTAATGAGTCGGTGGTCGCGATCTCCCCCTGTCGGAATTACCTATTGCTTGAGGACACTGTTTCTTGGCTTAAACTTACATGTTGCTTCAGCCGATTTCCCCATTTTCCCATTAATTTGGATTCTGACATCTCTCTGCATTCTTTCAGGTTATTAAATACCTTATATGTAAGATTATCTTGAATCGTAAGCCTGTTATCTATAGTTCTAAATGTTCCTACTAGGTGATTCTGACCAGTTCTTTCGGCCTTGGTACAGGGCTGTACAAGGGAGTTCGTAGTAGCCTTGGTTCCTGTATAGAGTGCAAATGCAGCATGTGATTTTTACTAAATATCTTCTATATTCCTATTAAAACTAAACAAATTAATACTAATCTATATTAAATCAATAACATACCAAATCAGTAACACAGGGGCCTGGCCCTCGCCAGCCCGGACAAACGCCTGGCCCGCCTGCCTCCAGCCCGGCCTCCACGTCCAGTGTCCCAGTTTCGACCAGGATGGAGTTAATTTTCATTGGAGTATTTCATACCATGTGATGTCATGTGCCGCGATTGAGAGACGGGAGACAGGCTTGATGCAAGCAAAGTTCTTCTCACTTTATTACATGTAATACTCATTTTTATAGAAAATCAGAAGATGCGTGTGTTAAATTGGTTGGTTGCTATGCTTCAGAGTTCTTATCAGCGCACGCTAATTGGTAGCTAATCGGACCCAATTGATTGTTCCCAACAATTTCTGTACATCATGCAAGTTTCTAGTGTCTGTCTGTATCTGTAAGGGTTGAGGAACTATAGTCTGAGCCCTGATGCGCCAACCTAAGTACTTCCAAGGTGATATTTTTTGAATTTTTTCCGGTGCAATACAGAGGCCTGCCGAGTTGACAGCAGCTGTGACAAGGGCTGTAGCTTCCTCCATGACCTCGTGATGTTGTGTGGCCACCAAGATGTTGTCCATATAATGATATAACAAAACATTAGGTATCGTGGCTCTAACAGGACTAAGTACTTTAGCTACATACCACTGACAAATTGTAGGACTATTCTTCATTCCTTGTGGCAGCACAACCCACTGGTATCTTTGCAACGAGGCTTGCATGTTGATGCTTGGAACTGAAAAGGCAAATTTAGGAGCATCATCAAGGTGCAGTGGGATATTGAAAAAGCAATCTTTAAGATCAATAACAGTCAAACACCAATTTTGAGGAATCATAGTAGGGGACGGGAGTCCTGGTTGGAGGGCCCCCATGTCTTCCATGGCGTCGTTAATTTTTCTGAGGTTGTGGAACAAGCGCCACCTGCCGGTTTGTTTTTTAATGACAAAAATAGGCGAGTTCCAAGGACTGGTAGAAGGTACAATATGCCCTTTTGTTAATTGCTCTGTAACTAATTCTTGGAGGGCGCGAAGCTTTTCCAGTGGTAGGGGCCATTGATCTACCCAAATAGGGGTCTCGGTCTTCCATGTCAATTTAAGGGTGTCGCGCGCTTCAATGGCCCCCTCTAAAAATGGGTCCGAATGGACATTCCCCACTGGGACAGCACATCACGTCCCCACAGGATCAGAGGGACAGGTAACACAAAAGGTTTAACAGAGGCTATATGCCCCTCTGGACCTTGAATCTGAATTAATTCCACACTTTGACGGCTGTTACCAGTTCCTCCAATTCCAGCTAACGTGTAGGAAACATTATCCAGAGGCCATTATGGAGGCCACTTAGCCACAGATATTATCGTGACATCAGCTCCAGTATCAATAATTCCATTTAGTACTACTTGCTGCTCTCCACGAATAAGGATACATTGACATACGGGTCGCTTCTGAGAAATAGATTGCACCCATAGAATTTGTGGGTTCCCTGTAGACCCAAATCCTCCCCGCCTTTGATAAGATTGACTAGGAGCGGGGGAGTTCGTCCCCGCAGGAATCAATATTAATTGCGCTACACGACTACCTTTAGGTATCGTGCAGGGAGGAAACGGAGTCCATGCCATAATTTTAATTTCGTCAGTACTGTCAGAGTCAACGACCCCTGGTAATACAAAAAGCCCTGACAATGTAGTAGATGACCTTCCTAACAACAGCGCTTGTGTTTTAGGGGGTAAGGGTCCCGAGATATCTGTCGACAGCAAGTGAACTGAGCAATCAAGTAATGTTACTGTGTGAGCGGTTGCCAGGTCCAATCCTGCGCTCCCAGCTGTTGCTGGACGAAGACTTGAGGCACTGCTGCTTCCCTCCGTGAGGGCTGGAATGTCAGCTGTGGCACTTGTGTCTGCGCGCGTCGCTGCCCCGCGCTCCGCGACCAGTTTCCCTGTATCAGTTGACCCTGAAAATCATACTTAGACCGACATTGATTAGCATAATGATGCCCTTTTCGGCATCTAGGGCAAACCCCAGGGCCTTGGTGCCTAGCCCCTGCATTCATAGTCATTCCTTGTGGCAGCACAACCCACTGGTATCTTTGCAACGAGGCTTGCATGTTGATGCTTGGAACTGAAAAGGCAAATATAGGAGCATCATCAAGGTGCAGTGGGATATTGAAAAAGCAATCTTTAAGATCAATAACAGTCAAACACCAATTTTGAGGAATCATAGTAGGGGCCTTGGTGCCTAGCCCCTGCATTCATAGTCAGGCAATTCTTTTTAAAATGCCCTGATTTACCACAGACATAGCAATTTCCCAAGCTTGACGGACCACGCATGGCTGCAAGGGCAGCAGCCATGGCCTCAAATTTATGATCCACAGTGCCAATTCTATTACAAGCCTCCACCATTTCAACCAGTGTAGGATTCAGATTAGGAAGGGATTTCAGGAGCTTTTTACAATCCACATTAGCATTTTCAACAGCCAGTTTCAGCAACAGAATGTCCCGCGCTTCCACATTATCTATCTGATGCTCCAGAGCCTGCTTTAATCTGTCAATAAATTGCATATAGGGCTCTCGAGGTTCTTGAGTAATAGTTGTAAAAGCTTTCTGTGGCTTCTGTGTGTCCGGGACCTTAAAAAAGGCCTTTTTCGCTTCCTCATGGATGGCTTCTAGAGCCTCCCGAGGGATATCCCGAGCCTGGGCTACCGGATCAGTGTGCTGACCCGTGCCGGTAAGATGCTCTATAGTTAAAGCAGCCACAGCTTGATTAGCATGACCCGCAAATGCACGGAGAAGTACTTGGAGCCCTCCCCTCCAGTGCGACTCCCACAACGAAAACTGAGTCGGAGTTAACAGTAATTGCGCTAAGGATTTTAAATCATGAGGAGTCATTACATAGGTATCAAAAACCAAAGTTAACAGGCTTGCGAAATAAGGAGAGGAAAGCCCGTGCTCAGTGATGGTACGGCGCAACTCCTTAATTACAGAGAAAGATAAGGCTTCCCATTGTGCCCCCCAGCCCTGATAAATCACAGGAGTAACTATCATTTTGGCAATCTCGAGATCCCCTTCCTTTAAGGCTTGGCGTTTTATATTAGCCCATGCGTCGTGTGGGTCAGGGGGACATAAGTCCGGCTCCTTCTCGGGATCTACCGGCCCCGAATCAAAGGAGTCCACCCCCGCAGGATAATTTGCGGCACCGACCTCTGGGGGTCCTCGGCAACTTTGACTTTCCGAAGGCGGAGAAGGGACCGTGGGGGTAACGGTCAGGGCGGCGGGGGTATTCCCTTTAGTCTTTACGTCGCCATTATTAACCTCCTCTTGAGCTTTTAAAGCTTCAAAAATGATCCTCCACCACGGGAGCATATGCTGTGCTTCTACATTCCCCGATGTGGCAGAATCCCACAACTTCACCCCCACATCATCCCAGAGTTCCCGCGTAAAAATATTAGAAGCAGTTACAGCGGGTATCTTCATTTGTACCCATTTAAGCATGGCTTTAAGGTCGTGCCCAGAGATAACTTTCCCATGCTTTTGAAGAAGAGCTTTCATAAGCTCATATACGTCTCTCTCGGGGGAAGACGCTTGATTCCCCATGTTTCCCACAGCTCACCTCTCTACTCCAGAGGGATTTCAGGCCGGCCGGCTCCTGCTTCCTTTCAGCAGCTCATTCAGCGTTCCGTGGGACTCGCAGCCTGCCGCACAGATAGGCGGTTCCTGGACCCGATCGCGTCCCGAACTCGGATCACGTCGGGGTCACCAATTTGCCGCGATTGAGAGACGGGAGACAGGCTTGATGCAAGCAAAGTTCTCCACTTTATTGCATGTAACACTCATTTTTATAGAAAATCAGAAGATGCGTGTGTTAAACTGATTGGTTGCTATGCTTCAGAATTCTTATCAGCGCGCGCTAGTTGGTAGCTACTTAAACTTTAGCAATTGGACTAATAGCAACTAAGCCGCTCCTATAAAAAACTCTAAATTCCTTGCTGTCTGCACCGTCTTCGGCCGTTTATCAAGCATGACTCACAGGTTAGCAATTCTTCACCATATCAGCACTTTTCCCAGTGCTTTCTCTTCCCTTTATCAGGCCTCCCAAGGTTTGTAGCCTACAAGTTCCAGTACATCCCCCTCTAACAACGGAGCAGTACAGGCCGTTCTGTCTGGGTCCTTCAAGTCGTACCCGACATAAACACTACAAGAAAAGGCAGGTCTAATTGGTCAACTTCACTCACTACACAGAAGGTGATAGGATTATTGCATTTGTCCTCACCATATGCAATGCTCCAGTGTACAGCATATACCCAATCCTTGCATTAGGACTAAATCACAATGGAAACATACTCTATCCCTCAGAACATAAAGTATGGGCCTACCAGAAGGAGGGGAAATGGCAAACAATTGATGTAAATGCATGTACTGTGCGAGAACAACGAGGCTTCATTTGTGAAGGAAATACTCTTGAGAAGACATTTGTCTTGATACTGAACAAAACATTTGTCACTTTGAGATCCACCCAAATGAAACCCCTGAAACCGTAGTCATATATGTTGGAAAAGGATGTGTTTGCATGCGAACACGATGTGATTCCTTATTAATAGATGGTACTGTCCATACAACTCCTCCAACATCCTGACTTAATCGACCTCCTGCAACAAGCACAGAAAACTGGACAAAAGACTCTTATCACGGTCCAACATGATATAGAAGAAATACATCAAGTGTTAACAAGAGTCAAAAGGGATGGAGAACATCAGTGGTGGGAAAGCTTATCTGGATGGTCACCCACCGCAACAGAACTGTTTAATTCCATGTTCCACCTGGTCATGATTTTCTTAATATGTTTACTGCTCATAATTGTATTGTGTATTAAGGTTTGGAGGATGGTTAAACAGATTACTCAGTTACAAAAGTATCCCTGTGTGTACACTATCCCAAAACAGGGATTAGTGTGTACACTATCCCCAAACTTTTTTTTTGAAGCTAATCAAACACAAAATTTCCTTCAATTGTAATTGGATTATGGCATCCTCTGTTTATAGGCATAGAGGCAAGAGGCAACCACACTGCCACTCTATGGACAAGATAAATTGACTTTAGTCACGGGGTGGATTGTGGTGGTGCAATTCTTACCCCCCCCTCCCCCCCTTTGTTGGGCTGCTTGGTGCTAGGTGCGATTCCACCCACATCCCCCGAGCTATACACCAACCTGTGGAGATAAGGACTGACAATGTTAACGAGCCTGGCTCCTGCCCGTCCCGATTGCTTGGAAACAGCTATAACGGCCCATCAACTCCTAAGGGCCTGGCACACCTGTGCCTGGGATGTGGTCAAATGGGAACAATAACAGAGTCGCACATTAATCAAATTCTTTTGTAACTGCTGGAAGGCACCAGAAGGTATCTGACAAAAGTCAATTATCTTGGGCCCTATAAATGGCGACCACCAGGGAGACCCTTTGAGCTCTCCTGGATCGCAGCGGGCCTGTGACCAGCATCTCCCCTGAGCTGGGACGCCTCTCAGGTACCAAACCCTTAAGGTGTCGTCTGCTCCAGACGGAAGGCCAGGGCGAAGTCCCCCGCTCGAGTCTCAATTATCGCCCGTTGAGGAATGCCAAGGCATTGTGAGTATTTGCTCTAAACTCGAGAGGGAAATTTTCTTTGAGCTAGCTTCTCTTTACTCTGTGTGTGTGTGTGTGTGGGGGGGTACGTACCCTTGTTTCTGTGTGTGTATGTCTGTTCTGTGTTCATTCTACTGAATCCAAACACCTTTGTTTCTGTATGTTTGTCCGTTTTGTTATGTGCATGCATGTATATATATAGGTATATAGAGAGAGGCATGTATATATATAGGCATGTATATATATAGGTCTGCAGCAACAGCCTTAAAATATACCTCTTCCTCTCCACTTATCCATTCTCCACCCCTTCCTTCCCTCCATCCAATCAGCAGGATAACTCCCGTATTAAAGTATTAAAGATAAGCCTGTTTCCTTTAACTCAGCATTTCTGTCCAAGTTAGATAAAGATTATAGGCTTTCTATTCCTATTTCTAAGTTTTACCTTTAAACTACTATTTCAGCACCTTTTTACATGTTCTGGGGATCCAGTTTCTCTTATGTTTCCTGTTCTTCTGTCCTAAAGTTCAGTATAAGATCAAACATTCAAAGGTACCAAATAGCTCCCAATTATTCCAATTCTGCTGCCTCCCCGGGGCCCACGTCAAGGACCTCCCGGCAAAACTCCCCGCTCTAGTGAGACCCAAGGACTGCTACCCGCTCTTGGCTTTTCAGATAGGTAGCAACGACATTACCAGGAGAAGGCCTAAAGCAATGAAGAGAGATTTCAGGTCCTTGGGAAACTAATTAAGGGGTCGGGGGCACAAATTGTGTTCTCCTCCATCCCTTCAGTTGTGGGGATGGATGAAGAAGAATACCGGAGAACTCAACAGATGAACGTGTGGCTCCAAGACTGGTGTTACCGTCAGGGCTTTGGACTTTTCAATCATGGGTTGGTGTACAGGACGCCAGAGCTTTTGGCATTAGATGGGAAGCACCTGTCCCAGAGGGGGAAAAGGATCTTGGGGCAGGAGTTAGCTGGGCTCATTGACAAATTGGCGTAATAACTCAACAAGAGTTACCATTTATGTTCATAAGAGTTACCCTTTATATTAATTCCATTAGACATAAACTGTTGACCTGAAGTGCTAAGGCTTGGACAATAAGCCCAAGCCAGAGTTGACCTATAGATGAATCCTGTACATTTTATAACTGATAACCATTGTGCTAACAGGTATTACACTAAGTTATAGCAAACCAACTATTCTGATGTAAAAGGTGGGAATACTGAAGCCTGAGCAACAGGCCCTGAACTGAAACTGCTAACTCCGTATGTAGTCATTAGTGAAATATGCATAGAAGATATAGCTTAAACATCATAAAACATGTCTATCTTGAATGTATCCTTATATTTCTTTATGTGTGAGCAAGATAACAAGGCCACAGAAACAGTTGTCTGGCCTTGTGACCTTGCTCATAAATTAATTAGACCAGCAGGGAAACTCCCTTAGCTTCTCCCTTAAGCCCTGGCCAGGCTCTGGGGGGGAACCTAATGTGAGATGAAAACCAGATGTTTCCACTTAAAACAAAGGTGCCAGCTATTCTGGCTTACTGATTTTTAGGTATATAAGGCTGGGCCCGCTCACAGCGACTTTGGAAGCCTCACCTACGGGTGGACGCACCGCGTAGGATTTCCCACTTGCAGGGAAAGGTTCTCCAAATCCTCGCTGTAACCGGGGCTCCCCAGCGACTGCGGATCTGGATGATGGTAACGTATGCAAGTGGTGATGTATCTTTCTTAATCACTGTTCTCTCCCTCAGGTAGCAAAGATTTGATGCATTACCCTGTATTTTCCTATTTGTTTAAGTGCACTATTCTGTCTTTTCTTACTGTATGTTTTCTGTATTATTCTGTTACATTATTTAGTTATTTCTAGTAAATACACCTGCTCTTTTCACTCTGGTGTCTGAGTTTAATTGATATCCCTGATCAGCAAAACATGACCAAGTCTGCGACTAAGCCTGGATCCAGCCTCACCTAGACTTCTCTCTGAGAAGGAGTTTAGAAAGCCAGGGGGTCTGTTCTGAACCTCGTGACTCAACGGGAGGTCTTCTTTACCCTTTGTACCTCTCCCATTAGGCATAAACCATTGACCAAGTCTGGGATTAAGATTGAATCTAGCTGCATCTAAGCTCCATCAGGAGTTTAGAAAGCAAGGGGGTCCATTCTGAACTTTGTGACTCAACGGGAGGGTCTCCCTTACCTTTTTATGTTTCTGGTCTCTGTGTAAATAATTGTAAATAAATTCTAACTTGATTTTCCTTTGTATGTTTCTTCCATGTAGTAAGTAATAGAGTGAACGTTGCCATTGAACTTTGCGAAGTCACACTTTTATAACATCACATTAAAATCACTCTTTGCTGATACCTTCCACAGCGACTCTTCAAGTGATCTAAAACACTCACCTGCAACACACCTGCCCGGGGCCCCAAGGGCCCTGGGCACCCCCTGCCAGGCGGTGGCCTGGGCCAGCTGGCAGGTGACAGTGTGGGCCTGGGCAGGCTCACGGGACACTGGCAGCGCCGTGACAGAGGGCAGCACTCAGGCAGGGACCGGCGGTGACATGGCTGGGGTGGTGAAGCTCCCGCCAGGCACCTCTGATGCCACCAGCAGCTGCATAGGGAACCTCTCTGTAGGGGGAAGCGAAGAGGGGTGATGGGGTGAGAGCCTGGGGGCAGAGCTGGTGGGGGAGGTCCCTGGAGAGCAGGAGCCTGAGGAGGAGCGGGAGCCTGCTGCTGCACCTGCCATGGTGGTTGGGCAGTGCGGGGTCTCTTTGGGGCAAACAGGGTTTTGGGGGTCTGGCCCCATGGCGATCATCCCACCAGCACCTGCTTCAGCCAGCCTTATGAGGTTTTGCTTCTTCACACCACACCTCCCATCTCAGCGGTTCCCCATCCTGCTCAGGTTCCCCATCCAGTCTCCAATGATTACTTCCCATCCCCACAATGGTTTCCCATCCCAACAGCTTCCCATCCCAATGCTGATTTCCCATCTTGATGATGGTTTCCCATCTCAATGACGATTTCTCAGCCCCGTGATGGTTTCCTATGCCAACAGTCTCCCCATCTCCGCGATCTCCCATCGCAAGCATGATCTTTTTGGGGAGGTGAATTTTGTGTCCAAGGGGAAGGGATGGGGCCGGCACCGGTGGCCCTGCGATACCGACGTGTGTGTGCTGCCCCATCCTGCCCCAGCAGTGGGGATGAGCGGGACGTTGGGGTGCTTTTGGGTTGGTTTTGTCCTCTCCCTCTCCACTCCCAACTGTGGTAGAACTGGTGCTGGTACCGCTACCGTGTGGCCGTGATGGGGAGCTGTCACCGAAATTGGGCAACTGGCTCATGCTGACCAAGGAGAGAGGCTGGGACACAACGTACAGGATTACAAAGGGAATTCCTTTATTCATGCCCATGCATGTACAATTTCAGACACAAATGCAGATGCAGATGCCATTCCGGCTGCAGATACCACTGCAGATGCAAATACTATTCCAGATGGAACTACAGAAAGGATTTGCACTGAGGACACCACTGCAGATGCATTATCAATGCAGATACAGTTACAGGTACAGTTACAGGTCCAGACACCATTAGAGAGACAGATACTGGCACTATCAGAAATACAGGCACTGGCTCCATCACCCGTGTCAATATAACTACAGACACAGACTCACACTGAATTGCAGGTACAGTTGCAGATGAGGCACAAAATAGCTACAATTGCAGATACACAGACAATTCCAGATGCAGTTTAGGGTACAAGTACAGTCACAGATACAAGGACACATTCAATGAGACAAGCAGCGGCAGATACAGCAAGTGACACCTCGACTGACTGAGGTACCGTGAGACAGAGGAGCCGTTACACATAAAGGCACTGACACAAATACAGCCCCAGCACAGAGCTGTGCTGCCACAGGCAGAGGGAACTAACAGGTAACTGCACGAACAGCCACCAACAGAGATACCCCGGGATCCCGCGCAGCTCCTGGGGGACCAACGCCCTCCAGCCCCCACTGTGCGCTCCGTCCCGGCACAGAGGAAAAGCAGCTGGGCAGGACTGAAGCCAGTGAGGAGTCAGGACGGGGCTCCCTGTCCCCCCGCTCTCCTCTCCTGTGCCCCGGGCGGCACCTTCCACCCCTCCAAACTGGCAGCAGATACGGCAGGGACAGAGTAGTTGCGGCTTCATCACTGGCGTTAGCCAGCCTGTGCCTCAGCTTCCTCCTGCGTGAGCTGGTACCAGGGCAGTTGGTGCCTACATCTGGGGAGCTTTACACCAGGCCAGATAACACTGAAAAGTTGCAGGGCAGTCTCAAGGCTGTTTTTGCTCAGAGCAGCCATCAGCAGGGTGCAGGTACAGGCCTCAGTGTCGTCTGGGCTGTGGTTAAGCAAAGGCTGAGGGCAGCCATGGAGCGAGGGGCTGGAGTGTCCAGGACCCCATTGCCTGCGGAGCGGCTCACAGCCAGCCCCAGGTTACGGGGTGTCGTTAGGGGTGATGTCATAATGGTTCAGATACAAACCACCCGACGACAGGGTGTCAGAGCACCAGTGCTGCAGCCGCGCCGCCACCGGTCACTGCCGACATGCTGCGCTCTGTCCCGGGTCTGCCAGTGTCCTCTGAGCCTGCCCAGCTGACCCCTATCACCTACCTGCTGCCCCAGGCCAGCGACTGGCAGGGGGGATCAGGGACCATGGGGGCCCCGGGGCAGCTGGTGCAGCTGAAGCCCGTGGACCTGCTCGAGCAGGAGCCAGATGCCTTCGCGGAGGCCTCTCCTGAGCAGGCAGAGGACACCACTGCCAACCATTTCCTCACCTGGCTCAACACCGCAGACAGCGAGGACACCGTCCCTGATGTCCCAGACTCGACGGCCCTCCTTAATGAGCTCCCTGACCTCTGCAGGTACGTGGAATCGGGTGGTGGGGGGGGTGGGGAACAGCGAGGACACCGTCCCTGATGTCTTTGATTTCCCCAACAGCCTCACCAACACCACCTGCCTTGATGAGCTCCCCGACCTCTCCACGTACGCGGTGGAGGTTGACTGCCCCCAGGACCAAGCAGCGGTGGCACGTCTAGGGGACAGTGGGGACACCATCTCGACCGCCAGTGCCCCCAACTTGCCTGCTGAGGTCCTCGAGGAGCTCCCTGACCTCTGCAGGTACGTGGCAGGGGGCGGCTGCCCCAAGGAGCGAGCCGTGGCGGCAGGGCTGGGGGATGGTGAGGACACCATCCCCAATGTCCCTGATGTCTCCAACCTGACCACCTCCCTTAACGAGCTCCCCCACCTCTCGGAGTACAGGGCAGAGCACGGCTGCGATAACGAGGAAGCAACGGCGGTGATGCTGATGGAAGGTGAAATCATCTTCCCTGATGTCCTCGACAGCCTCGCCAGCACCACCCCCTCCAGCGAAGCCCCCAACTTCTTGGGGTACAGGGCGCAGGGCGATTGGCGCAAGGACTGCCTGGCAGTAGCGATGCTGGGGGATGTTGACCCATTCTGGGGAGTGCCGGCCTCCCCCTCGCAGGACCACACAGGGCAGCAGGGCGGGATGGCGGCAGAACTACCCACCTGGCTGCCACTGAGTCCCTTGGAGACCTCCGAGGAAAGCTCAGAGGAGAGTCCTCTGGAGAGCTCAGAGGAGAGCTCAGAGGAGAGCTCAGAGGAGAGCTCAGAGGACAGTCCTGCGAAGAGACCCTGGAAGGGTCCCCTGAAGGCTCTTCCGGACAGTCCCCTGCTGAGCCCACGGGAGATCCCGCTGCTGAGTCCCCTGCCCAGCCCCTCGTGTCCCTCCCGGCATCACCCGCCCCACACGGCCCAGCTGATGGAGGAGGTGCTGCAGAGGCAGCCCCGGGTGGTTCTGAACCGCCTGCCCCTGGAGAATCTGCTGAAAGGCCCTCAGGAGACCCCTCTGCCCAGCCAATCATGTCCCTCCCGGCGTCACCTGCCCCGCACGGCCCGGCTGATGGAGGAGCTGCTGCAGAGGCAGACCCGGGTGGTTCTGACCCGCCTGCCGTTGCCCTTGGACACCCTCTCCTGCCGGGGGGTACCCGGATCGGGCCGGGTGGGGGGCAAGCAGGCCAAGCGCCCCGTGCCGGCCAGGAGTGCCGAGGCACGAGAGACCTCCCTGTGGGACAACATCCCACCCAAGAGGAGGAAGATGGTGGTTTGCCAAGGGAGAAAACGCTCCAAAACCCCGCGGGAGGCGAAGCCGGACAGGGACGGCGGGGCAGCAGGCAGCAGCAGGCAGCAGGCGGGCAGCAGCAAGCAGAGAGCACCCGATGAAAACAAAGTGCCCGCCAAGAGAGCCAGAACCCTGAGGGACGCCACGGGACAGAGTGCCGCCCGCCCCCCCGACCGCTTCTGACAGACGGACAGAGAAGACGTGGAGCCGCATCTCCGCCACACGCAGTCTGCACCCGCCCGCTCCAGCCCCAGCCCCAGCTCTCTCCCAGCTCTTTCTTAGTTCATTAAAGGTTCGATGTTCGTTTCACAGCGCCTCTGCCTGGGCTCATTCCTGCAGTGGGAGGCGGGGGGTTAATGCAGCCCCTGACCCAGGTGTAGATCTGTCCTTCCACCTCTTCACCCACTGTATGAGGAACCCCCCATGATTCTGGGTGGAGATGTTTAATCACAACATTAATTCCCAGACTCGTGGTAAACAAACTAGAAAGAGCTCTCAAAAATCTGCTTCCACGGAAGCAGGAAAATTCTTCTTTAGCTCTGATAGCAGGACAAAACCATCTGGGACTCGATACGCTCACGCTGCAACAAGGAGGTGTCTGTGCGGTGATTCAAACCCCCTGTTGTGCCAATGCTACAAATCTCGACAAATCGAACACCATGTCCCGTGCCATTTCCAAACATTTAAAACCGTTACATCAAATCGCCATAGCTCCTGGGGGATTTTCACTTTCTGATCTGATGAGAAGCGGGTTGCCAGAGCCTGGTCAGCGCTGCTCGGCCAGACCCTGCCTCCTCCCAGTGCACAGCTCCATGCTGCTGGCGCTGGGGGCTCTTGGCTCCAACTGACCGACAGCCCGACCCCAACGGACAGTGGGAGGGGCCCCGGCCTGGGGGTTCTCTCCAGCATGGCCCCGCCTCTCTTGCCCTGGGGAGCCCAGTGCAGGGCGGAGCAGAGGGAAGGACCCCCCCTCCCTCCACCTGCTGGCAATGCCTCTTGCCTTGGGCTTCCCCGCTGGCTCCCGGGCTCCAGCTGCACTTGGTGCCACTGCTCACCACCCTCTGGGCTTGGCTGGTCAGCCACTTTCTACCCACCTCCCCCTCTCCTCAGCCAGCCCACGCTGCTTCAGCGTCTCCATGGGACTATTCTGGCAGACGCTGCGGAAAGCCTTCCTCACGTCTGGGGGGACAGTGGCCACCGCACTCCTCTCGTCTCCCCAGCCAGTCATTTCCCCACAGAAGGTTATTAGGTGGGGCCAGCAGGGTTTCTCCTGCTGACTCCATGCTGACGCCTGGTTCCAATGACCTTCGTTCCTTCCTGTTTCTAGGACATGCTGCGGCATTCCCAGCACCTCCATGAACACAGGAGCCCCTTTTCTCATCCAATATAATAATACGTTCAGGGAACCTGGTCCTATCTGAAACTGCTATGGAAATGCTTGCGTGCTTGGCCTTAATTCAGGCATGGTTTTTCCAAGCCTCTCCAAGAACGTGGCTGTGAACACTATAGTAACTATTGAACAAGACGTGCGGGCTTTGTCCTCATGAGTCTACACGAGAGGGGAGAAGCAGCTGTGGTGGGGCAATTCCACCCCTGCTTGCGGGGCCGCCTGGTGCTTGGTGTGATTCCAACCCCTCTCCTGGGCCACACACCAGCCGAGGGTGGTGTGGATTGTACATGGCAGGGGACTAAAGCCTGCAGCTCGTCGAGGCTGAACTGGAGTTGGCCAGGATCCCGCAGCCCTCATCATGATGGTGCCTGGGACACACACACACACAGAGTGACAGAGGGGGGTGTCTTGGGAGGAACCAGGCACCTGGGGAGTCCCCAGCCCCACTCTGAGGGGACCCAGGTGTCCGGGGGGTACCCTGGTATGTGTGTGGGGGTCACTGGAGTGGAGGTTGGTCACGGGGGTGTTTGGGGAAGTTTTGGGGTGATTTGGGCTACATGGGCTGATTTGGGATGATATGGGGGGCATGGGGGCATATGGGGAGGTTTGGGGGGTGATTTAGGGTATATGGGGGTTTTTGGGGTGGTTTGGGGGGATATGGTGGTTTGAGGGGATATGAGGGTTTTGGGGGTGATTTGGGGGGTATGGTGGTTTGAGGGGATGGGGGTGATTTGGGGGATATGTGGGGGTTTGGGGGGATATGGGCAAGTTTTGAGGTGATTTGGGGGTATTTGGGGAGATATGGGGGATTTAGGGGGGATTTGGGGGATACGGGGAGGTTTTGGGGGTGATTTAGTGGATATGGGGATTTTTGGGGTGATTTGTAGGGATATGGGTGGGTTTGGGGTCATATGGGGGATATGGGGTTATATGGGGGTGTTTTAGGTTTATTTGGGGGGTTATGGGGCTTTTGGGAGATGTGGGGGGTGATTTGGGGGGAATATGGAGTTTTTTGGGTGTGATTTGCTGGGATATGTGGGGGTTTGGGAAGATATGGAGGATATAAGGGGGACTTTAGAAGGATATCGGGGTTTTGGGGTGTAATGGGCAGGTTTTGAGATTATTTATGGAGATATGGGGAGATATGGAGGGTTTGGGGGGTTGGGTGGATATGGGGGGATTTGGGGGCATATGGGGAGGTTTTGGGGGTGATTTAGGGGATATGGGAGGTTTGGGGTGATTTGGGGGATATAGAGGAGGTTTGGGGGGTATATGGGGGTGTTACAGGCTATGGAGGGTTTTGGGGCTGATCTGGGGGGTTATGGAGTGCTTTGTGGTGATCTGGGGGATATGGGGCTATATGGGAAAGTTTTGGAGTGATTTGGGGGGATATGGGGGGTGTTGGGGTGATTTTGGGGGATATGGGAGCAGTTGAGGGAGTTGTGGGGGTGATTTGGGGGATATGGGGGGGTTTGGGGTGATATGGTGTGATATTGGGGGGTTGGGGGGATATGGGGGGTGATTTCAGGGATATGGGTGGGTTTTGGGGTGATTTGATGGGATATGGGAGGTTTAAGGGTGATATGGGGGGTGATTTGGGGGGATATGGGGGGTGATTTGGGGGGATATGGGGGATATAAGTGTTATTTTGAAGGATATGGGGGTTTTGGGGGTGATATGGGGAGGTTTTGAGGTGATCAGGGTGGATTTGGGGAGATATGGGGTTTTGGGGATATAGGGGGAAGTTTTGGCGCAGATTTAGGGGGTATAGGGTGTTTTGGGGTGATTTTGGGGGATATGGGGGTTTTGGGGGCTGCTTTGGGCTGATTTGGTCAGATATGGGGGTGTTTGGGTGGATATGGAGTGGTGATTTGGGGGCATATGGAGGGATTTGGGGGGATATGGGGGGGTTTGGGGGCATATGGGGAGGTTTTGGGGGTGATTTAGGGGATATGGGGAATTTTGGGGTGATTTGTTGGGATATGGGTGGCTTTGGGGTCATATGGGGGGATACGGGAGTGTTTTAGGGCTATTTGGGGGTTTGGGGGATATGGGGGGGTGGTTTGGGGGAATATACTTTATTTGGGGGGTGATTTGGTGGGATATGTGGGGGTTTGCGGGGATATGGGGGATATAAGGGGGACTTTGGAAGGATATGGGGGTTTTGGGGTGTAATGGGCAGGTTTTGAGATGATTTGTGGGGATATGGGGAGATATGGAGGGTTTTGGGGGGTTTGGGTGGATATGGGGGGTTTGGGGGCATATGGGGAGGTTTTGGGGGTGATTTAGGGGATATGGGGAGGTTTTGGGGTGATTTGGGGGGATATGGGTGGGTTTTGGGGTGATTTCGTGGGATTTGGGGGGTGTTTGGTGGAGATACGGTGTGATTTGGGGGCATAAGGGGGTTTCGGGGTGATTTCGGGGGATATGGGGGTTTGGGGGGGATATTGCGGGGTGATTTGGGGGGATATGGGTAGTTTTGGGTGTGATTTGGGGGGATATAGGTGGGTTTGGGGACATATGGGGCGGTTTTGGGGTTGATTTAGGATATATAAGGGGTTTTCAGGGTTATTTGGTGGGATATCGGTGGGTTTGGGGCCATATGGGGAGGTTTTGGGGGTGATTTGGGATATATGGGGAGGTTGGGGGGATATGGGGGGATATGGGAGGGGTTGGGGGGATATGGTGGGTGATTTGGGGGGATATGGGGAGGTTTGGGGGGGATATCGGGTGGTGATTTGGGGGTGATATGGGGGTGTTTGCGGGTATATGGGGGATAGAAGTGGTATTTTGGAAGGATATGGGGGGTTGGGGTGATATGGGAAGGTTTTGAGGTGATTTGGGTGTATTTGGGGAGATATGGGGGATTTAGGGGGGATTTGGTGAGATATGGGGGTTTTGGGGGCATATGGGGAGGTTTGGGGGGTGATTTAGGGGATATGGGGGCGGTCGGGTTGATTTGGGGCTATAGGGGAGGTTTAGGGGGTATAGTAAGTTTGGGGGTGATATGGGGGTGTTGAGGGGATATGGGGGTGTTTTGGGGCAATTTGGGTTTATGGGGGTTTTGGGGGGATATGGGGATATGGGGGTGTATGGGGAATTTTAGGGGTGATTTGGGGTCATATGGGGGGTTTGGATGGGATATGTGGGGGAGATTTGGGGGGATATAGGGGTGTTTGGGGGGATATGGGGGATATAAGGGTTATTTTGGAAGGATATGGGTGGTTTTGAGGTGCTATGGGAAAGTTTTGAGGTGATCAGGGTGGATTTGGTGAGATATGGGGGTTTGGGGGGATATGGGGGGTTTTCGGGTGATTTGGTTGGATATGGGGTGGTTTGGGGGGATATGGGGGATATAAGAGGTATTTTGAAATGTTATGGGGGGGGTTATCCCCCACAAGATCCCTCCCAGTACCCCTGTAGCCCCCACTGGACCCTTCTTGCACCCCATTACTGTCCCCCAGGACCCCAATATCTCCCCCAGAAACCGCCCCCAGGAGCCCATTGGACACCCCCCACCCCCCCCTGGACACTAATAACCCCCTCAACTCCCCCATGACCCCAATAACACCCCCCAAGCACCAAGACCCTCACCCAGACCCCAATACCTCCCCCAGAACCCCCTCCAGGATGTCCCCAATCCCCCCACCTCGGACACCAATATCTCCCTCAAGACCCCCCCGAGGACCCCAATAACCCTCCCAAACCCCTCCAGGACACCACCCCCCCCCCCAATCCCCTCCAGGACACACACCCTCCCCCCCCAACTCCATTACACTCCCTCTAGGACCCAAATAACCCCCCAGGACCCCAATAACCCCCACAACTCCCACAGAACCCCAATAACACCCCCCCAAGAATCCCCCCAGGTCCCCAATCCCCCCTCACGGCACAGGCAGGAGTGTGGGCAGGTGCTGGGGGGGGACAACGTGCTGGAGCCCCCCCGGGGGTCCCCCTGGCCCCCACAGGGCCTACTTCCTGCCGACAGTCTGCCAGGGCTCTATGGTCTGCAGTGAGGCGGCCTAGGCAGGAGGCCCTCCAGCTCTCTGGGGTCTGCACTGAGGGATGTTCCAGGCAGAGATTTGGTTCACCCAGCAAGTGGGAATTCCTCCTTTTAAACACTCGCTTTGTTCTGGATGGCTGAAGGAATTTTTCTCCTGCAAAGGTGGCACCAGCCCCAGCCCCAGCCCCAGCACCAGCACCAGTGGTGGTGTCCCCGGCCTAGCAGTGGGTGAGTGCAGGGGCTGGGGCCGATTCCCCTGGAGGGGGTGGTGGGATCGCCGGGGAAGGGAAAGCTTTGGTCTAAACACCCAAACTTTTTCATGGTTCTGAATTTTTTTCAAAAAGAGGTTTGTTGTCACAGTTGGGGCTGTTCAGACTTTCTGATGTGTGACTGTGCTTGTCCTTTTACCTTGAACTTGGTGGGTTTTGCTGTCTGTAAGGGCCTGTTGTGTCTGCGGGGTTTATCTGTCAGGTTACCCCAGGGAAGTGAATTTTAGCCCTTTATTTTTACTTCAAGTGTGACAGAAGTGACGCATTTAATATTTTCTGCTCTCTGTGGTGATTTGGGCTGGGTGGGTTCAGTCTGATGAAACCCCTCAGAGTGGTGCTTCAGAGGGTGCCAGTCACCAGAGCCAAGAGGTGCTGATCAGACACCGGCATTAAGCCCGAGGGCGAGAGCTGGCCCAGGCAGGCTCTTGCCTTCTGGCTGTGGGACAGTTTTTCCCAGCTCGGAGGTGCTGGGAGAGATGTGGGGGGGTGAGCAGGGGGGTGTGCTGGAGCCCAGCCCCTTTGCAGAGCCCTGCTGCTCCTCTGGCTTTCTGGACAAAGTTCAGTTTCTGAGCTGAGCTTCTAATTTGCACCTTTGCCAAAAGACAAATCCTGTTTGTTTCAAGCTGGAACGACCTGCTCCGCTTTCAGAAAAGTATCTCTTGACAGCTGCAGGCAGAGCAGAAATCTCACACAATGAAGGTACAAGAAGTAATTGAAAAGCAATTAAAGGACAAGTTTCTGTGTGCTGGGATCCTGGGAGTGCTTCTGGTTGGGAAATCCGGCAGCACCACTTGCTCTGAGCCTGCAAACAGCCGGCAGAGCTCCTGCCGTGGGTGGCACTGCTTCAGCCTCCCCCGTCAGCTGCTCCTTCACCTCCACCTCTCTGCTCTGCACCAGCTCTGCAGAAAACAGTCGCTTTTCACTGCCTGTGGCTGTGGATTGCTGCAAAGGTGATGTAACCAGTTGCCACTTTCTTTGTGTTTCTTTGTGTTTCTTTGTGTTTCTTTGTGTTTCTTTGCCAGCTTGTCCCGCCCGATGTGCTGTCAGTCTGCAGATCGTCACCTCGTTCCTAGGTGAGTGTTGGGGCTTCTCCTGGGGTCTCCTGTGCATCTTCTTAAATGTTGACAAAATGCCGGTGTGGAAATAGAATTAATCATCAGAATAATTGATAAGGATGAATTCATCAAGATTTAAACAAAAGCAGGCTCCTGTCGAGAACACCAGTGTAGTTCATCTTGCCTGTTTTTTCTTCCTGTCACCTTCAAGCTCCTGTTCAGTTCTGCTGTGCCCTGCGTCTCTGCTTGTTCTCATCCCCATTTCATGTAGCCAGGCAGACCGACTTCCTCCTCCTCCTTTTCCCTGGTTTTGTCCCTGTGAAATCTCTTTTCTGTAAGTGCCTGGTCTTTGTGGAAACACATTTAAAAACTGCTCTCGCAGGTTCCCCCCTTTCAGGAGGTGCCTGTGGCTGCAGGGATGCCGTGTGAAGCAGGTGGGACAGGGCTGGCGTCTGCTCCGGGTCGGGGTTTGCACCCCTCGGGTGCTGCGGAGAGGCAGGGTGCTGTGGGCTCGCAGCGGTAGCTCGGGGTCGGAGCAGAACCTGGTCTTTGGGGAAAACGTGAGTTTTCCTGAGGTGACTCCCTGTCCCTAAGGCTGGCTGGCGGCCTGCAGCCGGCGTGTGCCCTGTGCCGGGGAGCTGGCCGGGGGGCTGTCAGGGGAGCCGAGAGGTCTGACAGCACCTTCCTGGGGCACTGGCTGGGACAGGCTGGGGAGGGCTTGAGCTTTGTGTGTGGTGGTCAGGGGAGGCCATGCAGCAGGTGGAGCCGGCTCGTCTCTGATCGACCTTTTAAGGCAATTCCTGTTGGGGATTGAGGTTTTGGGACAGTTAACTGAAATCTTGCTTTATAAGTTATCGCTGATCGATATGAAAAATGCAACACCTCAGAATGGCAGCACTCAGAGGGGGGCTGCATCTGGATCCAGGGGATGCTCCTCTGTCCTTAGAACTTAAGGAAGGAAGCTTGCAGGTGTCAGTAGTGCTGCTGCTGAGGGGATTGGGTTTTCCAGAGCTGGGGAGCAGATTCTTACCCCGTCTATACTGCGTCTGCACTGTGAAAGCTTGTGCACAGTAATGCCTTGCTGTCTGTGCCTTCTGTTTCAGAGCTCTGCTGTCAGTTCTTTAATACCCTGCTCTGGTTACTGTTGTTATGGTCCTGTTTTCCTTCATCCTTCACTGGCCATGGTGAGCAGCAGGCATCTGAAGGTGGTGATGAAAATGTGATGGATCAGGAGAGGCAGCAGGACCACTGGCAGTGAGAGAGTTGTCAGGTGTTCAGTGTCACAGGAGAAGCAGCTGAGAGGTTTCAGAATGGTGATCTGTTTGAAGAGGGGTCACACAGGGTCACCAGGACATCATGAAGTTTAATTTTGTGTTATAAAGGGATTTGCCACTCTAAACCTCAGGCAAGTAGCAGTTATTTCTTGGTATTTTAAAAGCAGTTAGAATTTCCTTTACCACTTCTGTCATTCCCAGGTGTTGAATTGGCAGCTGACAACCCCAGAGGTCTCGCTTCTGTCTCACCACCTTCCACCTCACACCAGCTGTTCCTGTGTGGTTCGGCTGTGTGCATTGCTGAAGTGCCTGCACACATTCCTCTCTATCCCGTTGTTTCCTATGGGAAAAATGGAATTGGGAACAGTCGCACTTGGGGGATTCCATCCTGGGCAGGCGATGGGATGTGCCTGAAACTGTAGTTTGACCGTGTGGGGAATTGTTGCAGAACCAGAGTGTAGGGTTGGGGAGTCAAAATGTTTCAGCAGCAATGAAGAGAGAAGTATGCAAAGGTTTGAGCTGCCAGCCTGCACACACTGGGTGTGCATGTACTCGAATGCACGGCTGCATTGCCCCAGGCTGCAGAGGTTATTGTGTAGAAAAGCCCTCGGTTAGTGGAATAATTCTCTGTTGGAATAAATCTGCATCTGGGCAGCGGAATGGGATCTTTACCTTGTGACACAGAGGTACCTCTCGGGCAAAGCAGAATACTAAGAGATTTTTTTGACGAATGTTCATTTTCATTCTGATTTCATGCTGTCTGAACTGTTTTGTCGAATCCTGACTGTTCTCCCCAGCTGTCCATCACCCACTCTCATGTTTTGATGTCTCTTGTCACAGACAGCCTGGTAAAAAGATCTTGGTTATCTTCTCTTTCCTTTTTTTCCCCTTTGAGAAGTCTCATGGACTTTTTGCAGCTGTCCTGACTCTCCTCCCCTGTCCTCCCTGGGCAGCAGTGTGGCAGTTAGAGCTGCCCCCCCCGGGAGGAGGTGTGCTCTGCTGGCTGTTAAAGAGTTGGCAGCGCTGTGCTCTGTGCTCATCTCCAAAGCTTCTCTGTTCCCCCTGGGCAGTGGATTTTAGTGTTCTGCCATTCCGAGTACAGTAACATCTGTACAGATACAAAACCTCTAGTTCATGGATTGGGTTCACGAAGCCCTGATTCTTTTAATCTCCTTTGGAAGCTCTGTTGCCCCACTTTTTCTCTCTCCCCTCTTCTCTGTCAGACTGTTTCACAGCTGGCCTTCTTCCCCAGGCTTTGCCTCGTCCCCTGGTCAGACTCGAGCTGTTCAGTTCCTGCAGGCCCAGCGGCAGTTGGGGGATCTGAGCTGCTCAGAGGCAGCAGGGCCTGATCTCTAAAGGAAGCAGATTTTGTGGTCTGACTCTGATCTTGCTGAAGCTGCTTTTGTCACCCTTTAGAAACCAGCCGAGGGCTGAATCAGAGCTGGCGTTTTTCTGAAGGTACCAAAGAATGGGGGGTTTAGAAGCCAATGCCTAATCCCGTGGACAAGTTTAATGCTGTTTCTTTGATAACTTGTCAGAGGTATTTTATTGTGGGTTTTGTGTAAGGTGCTATAAAGCAATCCCATGCAGCTGGAAGCCAGAGGCAAGACTATTTATTTCAGGGCTTTGAAGATCTCTACTCCTGGGACAGCTGTCTCGCTGCTGCAGTGATTGGGTTTTATTTTGCTTTGGAAAAACTGAACGTTTTTCATTCCATTTCCTTTTCTGTGGGTTGGGAGAATTCCTGGAAGTCTCCAAATAGAGTTAAGGGGTGTCTTCATCTTTTTTCCCTGAACTGGGCTGAGTGCAGCTCCCAGAAGGCCGGGGTTTGGAAGGCTGGGAGCGCTGACCCGACCTGTCTGAGAGCACTCCTGACAGCAGGGCTGGGCTGCAGATGTGGCTGCAGGTACTGCGGGGAGATGCTGGGTGTCTGGGTGGGCTGACCTGGCTGGTTTGGTGGTTTTGAGGGCGCTGTACTCTCTGCACCAGCTGCTAATAAGGTGTTTTCTGTCGGCAGGGCTGGTGGCCCATCAGTCTGTGTTCTCAGAGATGAGCCCCCAGGAGTCCCTCGCTGGGGCTTGGCTGCAGAGAGCTCTGTGGTATCTTGACAGTGTTTGACATTTCCCAGACAATGCTTAAACCTGCCAGTTGACGCTATTTAACACTCTCCTCTGTAAGAGCCTTCCAGCGGGGATGCCTGTCAGCTCTGGCTTTCCCTTCAAAGAATTGTTATCAAAAGCTGCTGTATCTTTGTCACTTGCCAAATGCCACCAATGAATCTCTGCTTTTGTTGTTTTGGGCTTTTACGTGTTGCCCTTACTTAGGATGTGTGCTTTTCTGGCCAGGGGCTGGTGGGCAGCTCTCTGGTGACCAAATCCAGGAGAAAACAAGAGGGTTTACTATATTACCTCTTGTACTTGAAGGAACAATCCTGTAGCCCAGGTGTCTCTGGACGCGTCTTTTGGGAGGGGGCTACCAGGCCTCCAGATCCAGCAGTTTGTCAGTTTATTCTTTGTCCTGTTTCTGTTTTGCTTCTGGCCCTTAATCTGCAGCAGCAGATTGGGGCTGCGTGATGCACAGAGGTTCAGGGCAGGGTTACCTGTTCCTCCAGGACAGGATCTGCTGATTCAGCTCAGTATTTTAAGCAAGATGGAGCTGAATAAATTTTCCTCTAGCAAGAGCTGGTAGCCAGGATGGATGAGGAGTTCACTCACAGTTACGTCAACACTGAAGGAAATTCGATTTGTGTATTTAAAATTGCTTTCTTAACCAATGTTTAGCACCTTGGGGTCCCAAGGGTTAAAATACCTCTGGCAACTTGGATCAGTGTATGGGGATTTAAAAGTGCTCTGGATTAAGCAGGCAAATGAGTTAAACTGCATTTAGCTGATTCCCTGGCTGTGAATAATCCGTCCAACCCTGTGCTGAAGACATCTGGGGCTCGTCTGCTGTTCGCAGTGGAGGTTTCGGACCCTTTCTCAAAGATGTCACGGGTCTGTAAGTTACGGCTTCACTGACCACAAGATAGGAGGCACTTTGGGAGTGGCCCCTTGTGATGGAGACTGGAGACCTCTGCTCTTCTGTCCTGGACGTCAGGCAGTGGCTTTCACAGTGGTCCCATCTCTCAGCTCAGCTCTGCTTTCTGTCCTTAGGATACAGCTTTGATTTGCCAGAGCTGAGTGAATTGGGACATCCCCTACTGCAGATCTGCACGAGACATACCCCTCTAGCAAGGTACAGGACAACCTTACAAATACAGAAAGCTAAACCTCCCGCTAATTACTCAATGGGAATGCAGCAGGCAGAGCTTTTTGTCTAGATTGCATCCGTGCTGCTGTTAGCTTCAGGAACCCAGTGCTTCCAGCCCTGCATCTTCCTCCCCGTTCTCCCCCATGCCCTGGGCAGATCTCTGTTTCAGGGTTGGCCCTGCTGTTCCATGAGCTGTGCCCTCTAGGCGTGGTTATCCAGTGTTAGGACAGACTTTGGGTGTTGCGCTGTGTTGTTGCAGTGGTTGTGTCAGTCAGATGTGGACAAGTCCCAAGTGCAGATGTGTGGTGACAAGTGCCCGTTATTTGGCCCTGACTGCAGGAAGAACTGAACCCCTTCAGCCTTCTCAGTCTGGGTGGAGCTGAGTGATGGAAAGCAGTTGCATACTTTCAAGGGATCAGTGAAAGGAGGGTCCTTCGCTCTGCTCCGTCCATTAAAACGCTCTGCTGGCAAGCAGCAGCTCTGGGTTTGCCTTGATTTTTGCAGTGACTGCTTGTTGTGTTTAATCTGCTGCGCTGTTATAAGCAGTCTCCCTGCGAGCAGGAAACTTGTGAGTGGCTGAGCTGAGATCTCCAGGTTCCTGATCAGAGGAAAGGCTGTCGCAAAGCCAAATTGGAGTTGGGTTCCTGATTGCATCCTGATAGAAAAGATTATGCATCCAGTGGAAAAAAAACCCAAACCAGAGCTGCTGTTTTATCGAGTGTTTGACATATCTGAGCTGAGCAGATCTTGGCGCTCAGTACGAGTTACAGCTCTGCTTTTCTGAGCCCATGAGCTGGGCTCACTTACAGCTGGCCTGACTCTCAGGAATGCTGCCTGCTTTCTGACTTTTCCTGCCCCGTGGGGCTTGGGGGCTTCAGGAACCCTTTTCCTCCTTTCCTTTCCATCAGCCCATTTAGCACATGCTCTACTATCAGGTTGTTTGGGACTCTGGCCTCTCTTCAGTATTTTCTGGCTGAAACACTTTGGTTTGTACAAGCAACTGTCTGTCTGGATGTCCATCCCTGACTTGCTCTGTCTGTACTCAGCTGACAGACCAGCAAGTGGAACAGGCATCGGTGCTTCCCAGTTAACCCCCTCCTACCACTGCAGGGAGCTCCGGGTGGCGTTGGGGGACCAGACCTTACCATTCCTATAACGTAGGTGACCCTGACTGAGACTGGGACATGCCCGGTCTGTGTCACTGCTCCAACCATCACCTTTAGTTTTTCCGGGAAAGAGAAGCACAAAGAGATGTAGCACAACATACCAAAAAAATCAAATTCTTCCTCCCGACTTTGTGACGAGAGCCAGTTCAGCCAGAATCACTGACATGCCGCCCTCTCCTCTTCTGGCTGGCACAAGGCTGGCAGCCTGTGTCTCCAAGGGCTTCTTACTGAAAAGGCCCCAGGGCAGACGTTAGCACTTTAAAGTACTTGGAGCAGACACAAGTCTGCACCAATTTGCTGCAATCACCCATATTTAAAGGCAAGTGGTACCTTTTATTTCCGTGGGATTATTGGCCCATGGCACATCTGGCACTCCTATGCACAAGGTCGATGACCTCCCTGCCTTTCTGCTGTACCCTGGCTTTGGCTTTTATCTTTGGTATGAAGCAACTGGCATTTTGGTCTCAGCAGATGGCTGCTTAAAAACAAAAATCCACTCAAACCAGGAGACTTTCTCTTCTTTTCCAGGAGCCAAGGACTTTGAAGGCACGTGCTGAGGTTCACTTCCAGAACAAAGGCTGCAGGGTCACAACACACAGTATCTCTTGGAGCCTGTGCTGTAGCTGAGGACAAACATCTGGTAACTTTAAAGGCAGGTAAAGGCTTATTGTAATCCAGAGAGGTGGGGAATCTCCATCCTGGGAGATATTTCACACTGCTGGACGCATCCCTGCACAATCTGTTTGAACTTTGAAATTGTCCATTTTGTGCAGAGGGGTTGGACCAGAGACATCCAAAGTCTCTTCCTCCTAAATTTTTCCATGTTTCTGTGCCTGGTCCTGCTGATGACCCATGCAGTCTGCTTTATGAGGAGTGAAAGGAAGAGAAAAAAGCATTAAAAAACATGGAGAAATGTAGCAATATTGCTGTCTGCTGCAAGCTCTGCCAGGGAGCAGATGCTGGCTGCCTTTTCTCTTCTAGATGAATTTATTTGACTGGAAAGACAGCTGCTGTTGCTGTGAAGTGTCCAGATGAACCTGTACATAGACCTGGGGCAAGTGGGAATGTCGAGGGGGGAATTTGGGAAGGCAGGGAGCCCATGCTGGCAGCAGCCCCTGCCCTGCCCGGGGATCAAGCAGGGCTCTGGGAGCGATGTGCTGGGGAGGAGCTCCTTGTACTGCTTCTTTCCTCAAGAGCAGCTGTTTCAGGCTTACCTGCATTATGACCATGATGAGAGAGGGTTTCTTGTTGGGCGTACATCCCCAGGAGAGGTTGCACTTGATATCTGACCTTTGTTTTCATTTCATACCAGGTGTTTCTAGGCCTTGAAAGTTTTCTGTGGGCTCAAGGGGACAGTTAAGTCAAGGAGGAGAAGCGTAGGGAGACAGGATGTGTGCAAGGGTTGTGCTTTTGTGTCGTAGCTTTTGTGGGAGACAGACAAGAACAGCAGGACTAACGATGGGCATTTCTGGAGGGTTGTGTGCCTTCAGAGCTCTCGGCAAATGTCAGCCAGTTTGTCTGCTGCCCTACAAATGCCGCTCGCTGGGAAGGAGAAATCCTGCTCTCCCAAGTGAATGCTTCTCCCCAGCTGCTTTTCAGCTCACTTTGCCAGAGAGACTAAAAAAAGGGCTGCCCTTATGTGCAGGGACTGTGGATTGCACAGAGATACAGCCCAGCAAGCTTGAAAGCGTGGAGGGGCCAGTCCAACCTCCCCAGGGCCCTCTCTCGAGTTCAGGGCAGGGAGGGACCAGTGAGTCCAACGAGGCAGAAAAGCTCTCTGAGCTGTGGAGAGGAAGGAAGCTAAGCCCAGGGATGGAAGCTGCCATTATAGACTCAGATGTCCTGTCTGAAGGGAGGTTGGCTACCTCATCTGCTGCCTCTGCCTGGGGAGGGAGGGCTTGCAAACCAGCGGAGGAGGGAGCTGTGTTCTGTCAGCAGCTGGAGCCTCCCAGAGTCAGCGTGCAAAGCTGTCACTGCTCTTGCTCATGGAGAAGAAGTGTTACTCACAAGGAGGCTTCCTGAGCAGTCTCCTTGCTGGGCTAGTTACCCAGATCTGCTCCATGAGGAGGTTCATCAGCTCCCCTGCAGCCCAGCTATTCCTT